>NW_020837962.1:3624848-3784607 GCF_003676395.1 Aethalodelphis obliquidens | reverse complement strand
CTCCCTCTCTCTCTCTCTCTCTCTCTCTCTCATTCTCTGTGGTCATCCAAGCCCCCTGCTTAGTTATTCTGCCTTTAAATCAGGGTCACAGCATTAGCACCTTTAATCAAATACACAGTAGTTTGTTTTGTTTTTTTAACCTAAGAGTTTATCTTTTATACTTCTGAACATGAGACTGATATGAAAAGTCAAAGCTGTCCTGGGCTTTTAGTGGGTGAAAATGTGTGCACACAAATGGACACTGATGTAGCAGTCCCACTCCACGAGATGTTTTCTACAGAAATATGAACACAAGTGTGAAAAGCTGTTCTTTCCAGCATTTTTTGCAGTAGCTCCAAACTGGAAACAACCTGAATGTCCATCAACAGGGAAATGGTTAAGTGATGGTGTATCAATATTATGGAATAACATGCAGCTATTAAAAAGAGTGAGAGGCCAACATGGAAATACATGTATAATATATGGCAAAGTAGGGGAAAAGCAAGATATCTAATATGTGTACATTGTACCTAGTGGATCAATGTACCTAGTGGATCAATGTACCTAGTACACTCCTATTTCTGTAAAGATATCTAGCTTTTTTTCCTCTCCCTTGAATGCTCTTTCCCTAGATCTTCACTTCTCTAGCTTGTTGTCATTCAGCTCACATGTTGTGTCCTCAGCTCAGAGACCTCTCCTAGCTACCCTGGCCCTCCGCCAACCATCACTCTCTACCATCTTATCTACTTTTAGTTTTTCACATTTTTTCACAATCTGAAATTCATATTCATTCCCATGCTTACTGCCCACCTCTTACTAGAAAATTAATTCCATCAGTCTGTCTTATTCACCATGGAGTTTCCCATCAGGTACAACATTGCCTGCCTGACATGGATAAAGTGCTCAGTAAACATTCAGGAGAGAAGGAAACATATGTATCTCTCTGTATGTTATAAAGCTTTTTAAAACATGGGCTGTTACCTATTAAGCAGTTAAGGGAAGGTGTATTTGTGCGGTGGGATTGGATGTGGAGAGGCGAGCAGCTGGGAGAAGAAAAAATTGTCAATTTTTGCTTATACTTTTATGTTTGGACTTCTCTACAACAAGCAAATTGCTTTTAAAATGTTTTTATTGAGATGAAATTCAAATAACATAAAACTGACCATTTCAAAGTGAACAATCCAGTGGTATTTAGTGCATTTACAGTGTTGTGCAACTACCACCTCTATATAGTTCCAAAACATTTTCATCATGGCATAAGGAAACCCGTAACTGTTGTGGTAACGGTTCCCATTCCCATGGGAACATGCTCCCCATCTCCTCTCCCCAATGCCGCTGAAAACCACCAATCTCCTTTCTATCTCTAGGATTTACCTAATCTGGTCATTTCATATAAATGGAATCATACAATATATAACCTTTTGTATCTGGCTTCTTTCACTTAGCAAAATGTTTTCAAAATGTTGTAGTATGTATCAGTACTTCATTCCTTTTTATGGTGGAGAAATATTCCCTTGTATGGATGTACCACTTCTTGTTTATCCATTAATTCGTTGATGAGCAAATTGTTTTTATAACTTAAAGACATTAAAGGGAGTTCCCTGGTGGTCTAATGGTTAGGATTCCGCGCTTTCAGCTTTTACTGCTGTGGCCCAGGTTCAACCCTGGTTGGGGAATTGAGATCGTGCAGGCTGTGCAGTGCAACCAAACAGGTGAAGTCCCAGTAAGGTATAGAATCTACTTAATTGTATTGTGGCAATGTCGATTTCCTTGTTTTGATAGTGTACTATAGTTATGTAAGATGTTACCATGGGGAAAGCTGGGTAGTGGGGACATAGGACCTCTTGTAATATCTTTGCAAATTCTTATGAGCCTCTAATTACCTCAAAATAAAAAGTTAAAAGGTTAAAAACTCTCATACTAACAAAAAGCCATGTTTTCTGAACTCTTAGAGCCCACTTGTAATTATACAGACATTAGCCTCAGTTCCCAAGTCTTTACCAAAAGAATGTTTTTTTTTCTGCCTTTCTTAATTAAATTTGTTTGGGCCAGGGGTAGCATTGGGGGAGGGAGATTTTTTTCACCTTTGAGGATTTTATAAATATAGAATGTACAAAGAATCACAAACACTCACATAGCTACATACAATCGCAGGATTGTCAATTTCTTTTTCACTTTTTATTTTGTGTTGGAGTATAGTTGATTAACAGTGTTCTGTTAGTTTCAGGTGTACAGCAGAATAATTCAGTTATACATATACATGTATCCTTTTTCAAATTCTTTTCCCATTTAGGTTGTTACATAATACTGAGCAGAGTTCCCAGTGCTAAAAGTAGGTCGATGTTAGTTATCCATTTTAAATATAGCAGCGTGTGCATGTCAGGATTGTCAATTTTTTTTTAATCCTTCTTCCTTCCTTCCTTCCCTCCTCTCTCCCACCCCCCTCCCTCCCTCTGTCCCTCCCTTCCTGTGTTGGGTCTTTGTTGCAGCGCACAGGCTTTTCTCTAATTGCGTTGAGCAGGGTCTACTCTTCATTGTGGTGTGCAGGCTTCTCATTGTGGTGGCTTCTCTTGTTGTGGAGCACGGGCTCAAGGCGTGCGGGCTTCAGTAGTTGTGGCATGCGGATTCCAGTAGTTGTGGCTCGCACACTCTAGAGCGCAGGTTCAGTAGTTGTGGCACATGGGCTTTGTCGCTCCGCGGCATGTGGGATCTTCCTGGACCACGGCTCGAAACCGTGTCCCTTGCGTTGGCAGGCAGATTCTTAACCGCTGCACCACCAGGGAAGTCCAGGATTGTCAATTTTTAACATTATCTTGATTCATGTTTTAAGATCAGAAATAGAACAATTTCAGTGCACAGGCCACCTCTTTACACCCAACCCTGTCATATTCTACCCCCTCAAAAAAGGCAACCACTCATATATTTAATGTGATCCATTGAATCTATTTAAAGACATATTTATATACATATAACATACAAATCAATGAAAGATACACTATGTTGTTTTAAGATTTACATATAGTATACAAAATCTCTTTCATGTGTTTATCTTTTAACTGCTATACAATAACTCCATCTATTTATACATTTTTTTTTTTTTACCCATTTCCCTATTGATAGACTTTTAGGTTATTGCCAGTTTTTTGTTACACTGACAGTACTTGTACACTGACAGTACTTGTACACACTTGTACATACTTGTCAGGATCCTTGCAGAAGCAAGTTACAGAAATTTCAATTCAAACTAGATTTAACCATGAGCAATGTATTATCTTACATAACTATAAACCCTAAGATAGGACTGACTTCTTAGTCCATTTGTTTGGGAGCTTAATGACATCACCAATGACCTACATCTTTCCATCTGTCTGCTGCTCTGGGTGTTGGCTTCATCCTCAGGCTGGTCCCAAGATGGCTGCAGGACTCCAGATAAGAGTTCCAGATGCCATGTCCAGAGAAGCAAGAGAGAGCATATCATCCTGCAGCCCTCTTCTAGGAATGAGGAAACTTTTCCCAGAAGGCCTCTATGAGGTATCTCCTCTCATGTCATTGGCCAGAATTTGATCACCTTTGCATTCTTTTTTTTAAAAATAAATAAATTTATTTATTTATTTTTAGCTCCATTGGGTCTTCGTTTCTGCGCGAGGGCTTTCTCTAGTTGCAGCGAGCGGGGGCTACTCTTCGTTGCGGTGCGCAGGCTTCTCAATGCGGTGGCTTCTCTTGTTGCGGAGCACGGGCTGTAGGCGCACGGGCTCAGTAGTTGTGGTGTGCGGGCTCAGGAGTTGTGGTGCACGGGCTTAGTTGTTCCGCGGCATGTGGGATCTTCCTGGACCAGGGCTCAAACCCGTGTCCCCTGCATTGGCAGGCAGATTCTTAACCACTGTGCCACCAGGGAAGTCCCCACTTTACCATTCTTGAAAAGAATATATATATATTCTTTTTCAGTTTCTTTTCCCTTATGGGTTATTACAAAATACTGAGTATAGTTCCCAGTGCTATACAGTAGGTCCTTATTGATTATCTATTTTACATATAGTAGTGTGTATATGTTAACGCTAAACTCCTAATTTATCCCTCCCTGCCCCGCCAGAGTTTTTGTTCTTGCTAAATGTAGCCAACTCTGAATTATTCATAGAAATTTGGAACCAGAGGGGCATGCCAGCCCAGACAGCAATAATGAATAGAAAATACACTGCTTGCTGCTTGATTTCCTCACCCAGCAAACATTTTGTTGAAATTGGCAACAAATACTGTGGTAAATTGACTGGTTCTGCATTTTGGCTAGACTTTCTCATTTTGTGTGGTTTGTTTGTTTTTAACAGCTTATTGAGATTTAATTTGCATGCCATACAATTTGCCTATTTAAAGGGTACAACTCAGGACTTCTCTGGTGGCACAGTGGTTAAGACTCCATGCTCCCAGTGCAGGGGGCCTGGATTCGATCCCTGGTGAGGGAACGAGATCCCACATGCATGCTGCAACTAAGAGTTTGCATGCCACAACTAAGGAGCCAGCAAGCTGCAACTAAGGAGACCGCGAGCTGCAACTAAGATCCAGCGCAACCAAATAAATAAATAAAATAAATATTTAAAAATTAACAATAAAGGGTACAACTCAGTGGTTTTTAGTATATTCACAGGTGTGACACCATCACCAAACTTCGTGGTATTTGTTTGGTTTTTATTTATTTATTTTTAAATATTTATTTATTTATTTGGCTGCGTCGGGTCTTTGTTGTGGCATGGAGGCTTCTCTCTAGTTGTGGCCTGTGGGTTTTCTCTCTCTAGTTGTGGCGCGGGCTGCAGAGCACGTAGGGTCTGTAGTTTGCGGCACATGGGCTCTCTAGTTGAGGCACACGAGTTCAATAGTTGTGGCGCACAAGCTTAATTGCCGCATGGCACGTGGGATCCTAGTTCCCTGACAAGGGATCGAACCCACGTTGGCAGGCGGATTCTTTACCACTAGACCACCAGGGAAGTCCCTGTTTGTTTTTTAAGTCTAGATTAATGGAAATGCAGTTTGAAATGAAATGACCTAAGAGGTGACATCAAAAGGGGTCTCAATGAGTCACAAATGCATAAACAATTCTTCACAAAGAAGACTGCATTGTAAAAGATTTAAAAGGTAAGGGAAAAGGGCTTTCCTGGTGGTGCAGTGGTTAAGAATCTGCCTGCCAACAGAGGGGACACGGGTTCGAGCCCTGGTCCGGGAAGATCCCACGTGGTGCGGGGCAACTAAGCCTGTGTGCCACAACTACTGAGCCTGCGCTCTAGAGCCGCAAGCCACAACTACTGAGCCCGCGTGCTGCAACTACTGAAACCCACGCTCCTAGAGCCGGTGCTCTGCAACAAGCCACTGCAATGAGAAGCCCACGCACCACAAGGAAGAGTAGCCCCTGCTCGCCGCAACTAGAGAAAAGCCCGCGTGCAGCAACAAAGACCCAACACAGCCAAAAATAAAATAAATAAAATAAATAAATTAAAAAAAAAAGGTAAGGGACTGAATTGATAGCAGATGACGATGATGATGATGACAGTGATATTGTTACCTGAAAAACTCGATTCACCTCTGGGTGGGTGTCCAGCCAAAAGACACAACCAAGCCAAAGAGCAGGGAAAGGAAGGATTTATCATCTGCAGCAAGTATAGAAAACACCGGGGATCTTTCCCAAAGCAGTGTCTCCCTGAACAGCAAAATTGGGGAGGTTTTAAGCTAAGGGTACATGCATATTCATGAAGGAGCTTGCGCAGAGGAGAAGTCAGCATAGAATTGGGGCCAAGGTCAACAGAGTCCAATCTTCAGTTGATTGAAGTCACGAGGGTCAGCATCATTCTGTCCTCCACCTGAGTTCCTGCAGAACTCAAAGACTGTATTAGATTGTGATGTGTATCCCTTGGGAAGGAACTAGGACTCTGTTTTATCGCTGAACTATTGTTTCTTGACTGTTTTTCCTTTGTTCCTGCATTCCCTCACTTCTCTTAAGATCACTAATTACTGAGACCTGTTCAAGGGCAATCCTTGTGGCCAGGCTTAGATCACAAAATGGCTTAGACCCAAAATGCCTTCTTTTATGTCAAGACAGCCATGCCTGTTTCTGTTTCTCTGGGGACCCTACCCTATCTACTTACAATGTTGTTAAAACTTGGTGATGCCAACAAGATCACAATGACTTTGAGCCTGAGAACTCCGTCTTGGTTAATCAACTGGTTCTTGTCCTGAAATTGGCTTCCTCACTGGCTCCTGTGTGTTAACCACCTTCCCAATGAACTGCTAGGAAAACTCGTTGTTCTGGTTTCCCCAGGAATCAGAGATGCTTCTGTGAGTAAATCTTTTACGTCACTTTGTCCATTCATCTGAAGGAAATGCTTCTATTCAGAGATCTTAGCCAAGGTAATCCCAGTGCCCTCCGTGGCCAAAATCCAAGAAGTTTAATGATCGCGGACCTCCTGGGGTTCCCTGTAAATGGGTTTGTCCCCCTGAAGCAGAATGAAACTACCAGGACCACCCTAAGAGCTGCCTGTTTCCTCAGCCAGCATGGCCCAACTCTCTCCCTGGGTTAGCAGAGGTTGGCCATTAAAAGGTGTCTAGGGCTTCCCTGGTGGCGCAGTGGTTGAGAGTCCGCCTGCCGATGCAGGGGACACGGGTTCGTGAAGATCCCACATGCCGCGGAGCGGCTGGGCCCGTGAGCCATGGCCGCTGAGCCTGCGCGTCCGGAGCCTGTGCTCCGCAACGGGAGAGGCCACAGCAGTGAGAGGCCCGCGTACCGCAACAAAAAAAAAAAAAAAAAAAAAAAAAGGTGTCTAAATAGCAGCAGTCCCCAGGTTCCACGGGCTTATTGATTTACATTTGAAATAGCTGTCTGAGGGCTAATGATTATCTCATTACATTCCCTTTGTGAACGTAAAAGACCCATAACAGAGAGCACAGAGAAAGTCTGATAGTAATCAGCTGACTCAGATGAAAAGTTGATTCATTCTGCAGAAATCAGCGTTCGTTATTCCTGAGGTATTACCGTAGTGCTTGTGATGTTTTACACCTAAGAGCCTGCAGCTTTCTTTCCAGGGTCCCCGCACGTTTCTACAGACCCCTTGCTGAGAAAGGTCTGGTACAGGTAAGACGAGGAAAACTCCGACTAGGTTCAGTAGTTTTAAGCTGCACAGCTACAAATCATGTATATATTATACAAATATGTAATGACAGCAATTATAATTTATTAACAAAAATAACTATCTTTATTATCTTTAATTTTTTATTTTTAAAGAATTGGGGTAAAATATACCTAACAAAAATTTACCATTTTAATCACTTTTAGTTCAGTGGCATTAAGTACATCCATACTGTTCTGCAACCCTCACCACCATCCATCTCCAGAACTTTTTCATCATCCCTAACAGAAACTTTGTAAACCATAACTCCCTTCCCCCAGCCCCCGATAACCTCTATTTTATTTTCTGTCTCTATTAATTTGCCTATGCTAGGCACCTCATACGTAGAATCATACAGTATTTGTCCCTTTGTGTCTGGTGAATTTCACTTAGCATGTTTTCAAGGTTCATCCATGTTGTATCAGAATCTGATTCCTTTGTGAGGCTGAATAATATTCCATTGTAGGTTTATACCACATTTTGTTTATCCATTTGTTGCAGGAAGGGGGACGCCTTCCAGGATCCGAGAATGGGCTCTTGTCTAACACTTGGAAATGAATTGTCCGAGGAGACACACGTGCTGATAAAGCAAGAGACTTTATTGGGAAGGAGCGCCTGGGAGGAGAGCAGCGGGGTAAGGGAACCCGGGAGAACTGCTCTGCCATGTGGCTCGCAGTCTCGGGTTTTATGGTGATGGGGTTAGTTTCCAGGTTGTCTCTGGCCAATCATTCTGACTCAGGGTCCTTCCTGGTGGCGCACACATCGCTCAGCCAAGACGGATTCCAGTGAGAAGGATTCTGGGAGGTTGGTAGGACATATGGACTAGAGTCTCTCCTTTTGACCTTTCCCGAATTCTTGGTGGTAGCTTGTTAGTTCCGCTTTCCTTACCAGGACCTGCTGTTGTAAGATAACTCATGCAAGTGGCTACTATCTTGCCTGGCCAGGGTTTCAGTTAGTGTTTCCCCTAACACTTTCACCTGTTGATGGACACTCGGTGGTTTCCACCTTTTGGCTATTGTGAATAATGCTGCTGTGAACATTGGTATACAAGTATCTTTGAGTCCTGGCTCTCGATTCTTTTGGGTATATACCCAGAAGTGGAATTGCTGGCTCTTACGGTTATTATCTTTACTGTAACTTCAAAATTTATTTATCTTTAGTGTCACAGCAGCCCTGAAGGGTCATATCTCCGTTGTCAAAGGGAGAAAATTCAACTTCAGAGAAACTGAATGACTTGAACCCGGATCTGTCAGACTGCAAAGCTGGGGCTCATCCTCCACATCTTCACACATAATGCTAACATCACTCGTGTGTCTTGCATAGGGACTCAATCAGAAACTGCACAAACTAGCTCCTGTAAAGAATCTTTTAAAGCTTTGCTTTAACAAATAAGCTGTTTTCTGATCAGTTGGATTAAAAACAAATCTGTGGTTTTAAAACCGTCACTGATTCCAACAGGATGGCCGCACATTCTAAAAATGTCACTGATTCGAAACCCTATCATTTCCAAAGATTGGAAGCATTTTACAATAAAACAGTAGGGACAATAATGCCAAAAAGCATGAAACAAGAGAAAAGTCAGAAACCAAGATATAAAAAGGGGAGAAGGGAGAAAGGATATCAAGATTTGTTGATTGAGGAAGGCTGCATGGACTTATCACAATATTTAGGTCCAATTACTCAGCACAGGGAAATGATCCTCAATATAAACTCTGCATAATATGCATAATTCATAGAGACCTTGGGGAAGTGTATGGTCCAATAATTCTATAGCAGAATAAGTTTTATTTATTGAAAATGACCTAATTATTGAAGGGTAGCAGAATGTCCACCCAACGTGGACACAGCATGACAAATGCCAGGGCATGGCTACTGCCTGACAAATGCCATGTCATTTGTCCCCTCAGCCAAACTAGCAGAATGTGATCCTTCCTGGTTTGTCATTCATTTAACAAATGTTATTTCACATCTACTATTTTCAGGATTTAAATAATATTAATATGCCGTCGGTTATACACTGAACCGACTCTTGCTGATTACAAACTTTGCAAATAAGAATAAGCCGTAGAGACTGACTCTATTTATTTATTTATATTGGAATATAGTTGATTTACAATGTTGTGTTAGTTTCAGGTATACAGCAAAGTGATTTAGTTATATATATATTTTTTATATTCTCTTATATTATAGGTTATTACAAGATATTGAGTATAGTTCCCTGTGCTATACAGTAGGTCCTTGTTGGTTATCTGTTTTGTATATAGTAGTGTGTATAGAGACTGACTCTTGATTCAACCTGTACAGGGCAAGGTATGGGGAACAAGAAAAGCCACCTAGTTGTTTATATATAGATAAATCAGGTTATTGTGACCATCCATAAAGAGAAGTGTTGAGAGTCTGTACGTTTGAGAAGAGCCAGGGGAGGGAAGTAGAACATAACAGAAAGAGTTCAGCTTGGAGTTAGATAGAACTGGGTCTGAATCTTCCTGCAGCATTTAGCTGTGTGACTTTTGACAAGTTACTTAACCTCTCTGAGCCTTTCCCCTTAAAGCTCTTAGCATATTGCTTGTGCTCAGAAAGTGCTAATTGTAATATGTTAAGGAATTGTAATATATTAAGGATGGTGATGGTAACTCCCCTATAGTGATACTTAAGACAACAGAAAATGGATTTGAATTGTTGCAACACTGATTTAGGTTATACATAAGAAAGAACTTCCTACTTGTTAGCATGCCCAAGGTAGAGAGAGAGCAGGGTCTGGGCTGCCAGGGGGAGCCAGCCAGGGCTACTTGGGAGGGTCTATCAGAGGTAGGAGCTGAGGGTAGGACCATGGGGGTGGCCAGAAAGGAGCCCCTTGTCTAGAGGAAGATCTGAGTTTTATATAGGTGATGGGCCAGGATCTATGTGGGCTTGAGGACCAACCCACCCCAACCTCACTTCTGCAACTTCATCTCCTGCCTCTCTCCCCATCACGGGCTACTCTCTACACTTCAGCTGCTCCTTTCTGATTCCCCGACTCACCAAGCTTTTTTCTTTCTCCCGTCCTGTACTCTTGCTGCTCCTTCTGCCTGGCACACTGTGTCCCCTGAACCTCACATGACTGGCTTCATCTCATCATTCAAGTTTCAGCTGAGATGTTACCTCTTCCTCAGAGAGATTCCCCATTGAAAATTGAAACCTCCTCCTCCTCACTCTCTATCACATCACACTAATTTACAGTTAGTCCTCATTATTTGCAGATTTGATATTGCGAATACGTCTGCTCACTAGAATTTATTTGTAACCCCCAAATCAATACTCGAAACACTTTCTTGGTCATTCTTGGACACGTGTAGAGTGACAAAAAATTTCTGTCATCTGACATGCACATTCCCCGCTGAGCTAGGGAAAAGCTGTCTTCTGCCTTCTTGTTTCTGCTCTCACATTGTAAGCAAGTGTCCTTTTCAGGAGGAGATCAGGGCACAAACTATCTGAAAGTGTTCCATGTCTGTGTCTTCTTGTTGATTACTGCTCATCTGCATTCATCCGCAGTGGAGGTGCTCTGAGAGCTGCGGCTCGGCTTCCACGGTCAGTGCTGTCTCCCCTGTGCCTGACAGGCGCTTAATAAGTACGTGTCCCATTAATGAAGAAATGAATGGAAAGATCGGGCTGTCTGCACTTAGGAGGGAAAGTCAGGAGCTGGGAGAGTCCACTGATGGATAACCATGGAAGAGATGAAGGCAGAGAGCATCCAGGCGTGCCAGTGTGGGGCTCATGCAGAAACAGCCTTTTCTGTGTTGCTTATGTGGCCAGGGATGGACCCTTGTGGGGGCAGACTCCTCAGTCTGGAAAGCAAACACAGCTTGTGGTCCAGAGTTAGGCGGGGCAATAGTCATACCAAAAGTATCCATTGAGTGGGCTGCTTTTATGAGTCTCATACCTTGCTCGGTGATGCGCTTCCATATTTAATCCACATATTTAATCCATGCAACTACTCCATAGGGAATGGATTATCCCCTCAAACAAGTGAAATAACTGGCCCAGGATCCCAGAGCTACCAAGTGGCACAGCCAAAATTCAAACCTAGGCCATTCTTTTTTGTTTTTTTTTTTTTTACATTTTTATTGGAGTATAATTGCTTTACAATGGTGTGTTAGTTTCTGCTGTATAACAAAGTAAATCAGCTATACGTATACATATATCCCCATATCCCCTCCCTCTTGCGTCTCCCTCCCACCCTCCCTATCCCACCCCTCTAGGGGGACACAAAGCACCGAGCTGATATCCCTGTGCTATTGCATCTGACCCCAAACCAGGACCCCAGCTTCAGTCTTCACATTTTTGCCATCTGTGCTTACCATCTGTACTATTATTTACTTAATGCTTTTTTCTTTAAATGGACACCCTTTCTTCACCAAGTTTATTTTAAAAGGAGACTTTATTTACTATAGTAAATAGAAAACAAGCCTCCCGTACCATGAAAAAAAGATAATTTAAAAACTACATACAAATGAAACAAAATATTATTACATTTTGTCCAGATACTGTTACCTGCTTGAGGTCCACTTTCTCTGTGTTCAAGGTGGAGGTTAGCAGGCCTTGGAGATGCATTAAAAACAGGGTAGAATTCACCAGGGACTGTCTTCTAGAACTGATCAAAGGGTAATTGAATGGAGAATAATTGTCACACTGTGTGACTTAATGTTATTTAATAGCATGCCTCTTTATCATACACAGTCTTCTCATATTCCTCCTAAATCATTTCATGTACCACGCCAGGCTTCTGGAAATAGCAACTGACCTTTGTGGCCTGAGACCCTAATGATCTTTCACTCCTGAACAGTGTGAGTAGGCAAAGTTTATGTTATGGAAAGTTGTAGAGGGAATTTAAGGAGGTAGAAATGCAACTCCTTGAGCTGACATCTGATTCAGCCCCAGAGAACAGTCCAAGGGATCAGTAGCCCCAGACAATGAGTACTCTGCTGTGTTTGCTTTCTAGGGATGCATCCAGGTCATGATGTATGGCTTTGAGAATGTTGATAAGGGTCATCAGAGGACATCAAAATTCATACTAAGGGCACAGCAGGGGACTGGTAATTGTGGAGTGGCACACAGTCAGTCCGTAATAGGTGGAGAGTCAGTTTAGAAGATCTACAAAATATCTCTGTTTCCCACTCTGAGTCTTCCTCTGCAGACCTGGAAAACAAGTCAGTTATTTGATGTGCAAAGAGGAAGTGAAGTCACACCCAAATGAACAAGAGCAGAGAGGAGGGGGCGTCATGTGAAGCTGGAAAGGCTACAGGATTCCTCGTGGAGTCTTTTTTTTTTTTTTTTAATTTATTTATTTATTTTTGGCTACATTGGGTCTTTGTTGCTGTGCCTGGGCTTCCTCTAGTTGCAGCGAGCAGGGGCTACTCTTCATTGAGGTGCGCGGTTTCTCATTGCGGTGGCTTCTCCTGTTGCAGAGCACGGGCTCTAGGCGCATGGGCTTCAGTAGTTGTAGCATGTGGGCTCAGTAGTTGTGGCTTGTGGGCTCTAGAGCACAGGCTCAGTAGTTGTGGCGCATGGGCTTAGTTGCTCCGCGGCATGTGGGATCTTCCTGGACCAGGGATCGAATCTCTGTCCCCTGCATTGGCAGGTGGATTCTTAACCATTGTGCCACCAGGGAAGTACCCCCTCATGGAGTCTTAAGTTACAGAGCCTGATGTGAGATGTGTTATCAGAGAATAAGATGCCTTTGTGGTAATTCATGTGAGACTGGGGTTTAAGTCAAGGGTGATCTTGCGACATCTCAGTACTGGGAGATAGCTTGGATGGTTGAGGGGAGAGGTTGCTAGAAAGGTTTTGCGGAGAGAAGAAGGGGTGTATTTGTCTTCTACTCCTCTCTCTCATACTCCTCACCCTTAGTCATTTTATAATGACCGCGCCATCAGTTAAAATGTGAGATAAGGAGATCCGAGGCATCTCTATCTGTGTTCCATTATAATTTAATTATTCAGCACATAATATCATTCAGAGGTTATTAGACTCAAAGACTGACTCATAATTACGAGAATCTTAAGAACCTGATATAGAAAGAAAAATGTCAGTTCATTACTGTACCTAGAAAAATGTCACTGCTGAGGCGATTGGAATCCTGTGCTGGTTTGATCAGCAGATCTCTGCTCTACAGAAAAGGGTACATGGGAGTCATAAAGTATTTACCTTTTTTGTGTTTGGCTTATTTCACTTAGCAGAATGTCCTCTAGGTTCATCCATGTTGTGGCGAGTCCGTGCTTTCAGTTCTTTTGCGTATATACCCAGAAGTGGAAATGCAGAATCATATAGTACTTCTAAGTTAAAATTTTGGAGGAATCACCATACCGTTTCCCACAGTGGCTGCACCGTGTTATATTCCCACCAATAGTGCATAAGTGTTCCAACTTCTCCACATCCTCATCAACACTTGTTTTCTGTTTTGGTTTTTCTTTTAATAGTAGCCATCCTAGTGGGTGTGAAATGGTGTCTCATTGCAGTTTTGATTGGCATTTCTGTAATGATTAGTGATGTTGAACATTTTTAAAGTGTTTGTTACCATTTGCAGATCTTCTTTGAAAAAAAAATTCTCTTCTTTATGCGTCAGGGTATCTAGTTCTGTAGCATCTTTTTTTCACAGCTACATAGTACTCCATTGTATAGATGCTCTATACAGTTGATTAAACCAATTTCTCACAGTTTTAAACAACATGATGATGAACATTCTTGTAACCAAATCTTTGACGGCTTCCTTAATTCTATAAAATAAATTCCTGGATGTGAACTTCTGGGTCAAAGAATACATATTTTTTCAGACCCTTTCAACCCACATTCCCTAATGCCTCGTGGAGCAGTTGCGCTGCTTACACTGCTGCCCACAGTGTAAATTATAATTATGTCCTGTTTCTTTGGGGTTTCAATTGCCTTTGTCAGATTAGCCCAGCTGGCGGGTGCTAATCCTCGAGGCTCTTACTAAACACTATTAATGTCACCAAGCTAATAACAGCAGCAGGGACTTCCCCGGTGGCACAGTGGATAAGGATCCACCTGCCAATGCAGGGGACATGGGTTGAATTCCTGGTCCGGGAAGATCTCACATGCCGCGGAGCAACTAAGCCCGTGCGCCACAACTACTGAGCCCGTGTGCCACCACTACTGAAGCCTGTGCACCTAGAGCCCGTGCTCCGCAACAAGAGAAACCACCACAATGAGAAGCCCACGCATCGCAATGAAGAGTGGCCCCCACTCGCCGCAACTAGACAAAGCCCGCATGCAGCAACAAAGACCCAACACAGCCAAAATAAGTAAATAAATACATAAAATTAAAAATCTTAAAAAAAAAAAGAAGAACAGCAGCAGTATTCGACTCAGCAAGCTTGCATCTCACTTCCAGACAGGTGATTAGAGTCTGTTTATAATTGCTTGGTGGAAAGACTGGCTGATTTCCAGTTAGCAAACCAAACTGTTCATTTGAAAGGTTTGTTTGTGTATAATAAACTGAGTGTTTCCATAATTCAGTTTCTAATTAAACATAAAATCAGAGAATGATAATTTGCCTGATATTTTCTGATACTTCCTGGATAAATATTTGTACCCTTGTTATTGAATATTTTTTTCTGAAGATGCATTTGGTTTTTGTCTCCACTTGCCCATAGTTTTTCAGCCTTGAAGTGTTAGATGTAGCAGGGATACAAAAGACTTGTGCAGATCTGGGCAGTGATATTCAAATGAAAATGGCTTTGTCTTTGTGACAGTGAACCGGCTTCCCACTTTTCTTGTATCTACATGACATTTATTTTATTCTCTTGCATCAGCTGTCATGAATGGATGGTCCAGTTCTAGGAAGATAGCATAAAAAAATAGGGGTCTACAGTCAATTAAGATTCTGGTTGAATTCTGAGGTTGAACCCAAACTTCAGTATGTGCCTAATATTTGTTTATTTTGTAACATGTCCTATGGCACTAATATATTATGTACATTATAAAACATACACAAAAATTTTAAATTAGGGAATTCCCTGGCAGTCCAGTGGTTAAGACTCCATGCTTCCAACTCAGGGGGCATGGGTTCGATCCCTGGTTGGAGAACTAAGATCCTGCATGCCAGCGAGGCGTGGCCTAAATAAATAAATAAATAAATGAAAGGATTAAAAAAAAAAAAAGTTCCAATCTGATCTTGTCACTCCCCTACTAAAAAAATTTTTTTTTAATTAAAGCATAAGATAGAGAAAAAAAAATAATGGTCTAAAGCCCTAGACTCAGAGAGATTTTGTTCTACCACGTACCAGCCTGAATAAGTAATCAAATCTCTGTGTGCATCAGGTTCATCTATAAAGAGACACAATAATAATCATAATCATAGCCTCCCTTTAATGAGAAAACGAATGTAAAAATGCCTAGTAGGCATCAGGAATGTAAGACTAATCCCTCTGTAAATATTAGCTATTATTATTGTTGCCATTATTATCATCATTGTTGTCAGTGCCTTCGGGATCTTCCTGCAGAAATTTGCAGTAGAACATTTGAGAAGGAAGTAGTATAACAAGAACTGTATTCATGGTGATACAGTTTGCTTCAGGTCTGTTAATGCTTTCTTGGGCGCTAGCGTCCCTGGACCAGAGACATTTGAACCTGTTTTGAACACAATCAAGGCTCTCAGTTCCTGTGAGGGATGTACCTTATCAACTCATAGTCTTTATGTGGGTTAAGTAGAATAGCTGAACCATTGGCACTGAGTTTAAACTCTGGTGCATTCACAGAGTAGGTGCTCGATAAAAACCTGTTGAATGTTGTCCAGGGATTTAGTCATTGGCGCTTTGGGGCACACCGTCATCATTATCTCTCTCTTCCTCCCTGTTTTGGGTGACTTTCTTCTTCTTCTTCTTTAATCTTTTGACCGTGCCCCACGGCATGGCATGCGGGAACTTAGTTCCCCCGACCAGGGATCAAACCCGCGCCCCCTGCAGTGGAAGTGCAAAGTCTTAACCACTGGACCACCAGGGAAGTCCCAACTTCCTCCTTCTTTGGAAGTACCCACAATATGCTTTCAAAAGGGGTGCCCCTAGATGGTTGTGTTTGTACTAGTTATTCCACCTACTTACCACGGATGGTTGGACTTGGCTCAGAAGCTGCCATTCTTCTAAGGAAGAATCCTTCCTTGCCTCTGCTAGCTTCTGGGGATGGCTGGCAACTCTTAGCCTTCCTTGGCTTGTAGAAGCATTACTCCAATCTCTGCCTCTGTTTCCACAGGGCCTGCTCTCTGTGTGACTATGTCCAAATTTCCCTCTTCTTATAAGGACACCAGTATTGGATTAGGGGCCCCCTAATGACCTTATGTTAACCTGATTATATCAGCAAAGACCCCACTTCCAAATAAGGTCACATCACAGGTACTGGGAATTAGGGCTTCAATATATCTTATTCTAGGGGGACACAATTCAACCCATAACGAGGGGGGTGCATACTGCTCTTTTGGGTTGGGTGCTCTGTGGGGGGACAATTGACAGAGACCAGGGAAGGAGGGCTCCAAGAACAGATTGAGTATAGGACAGGGCCTCTGTCCTTTGTTGGAAAGGAGTGGGGTATGTCTGAGCAAAAGCCTAGAGGACAATGTGGCAGGAACAGAGTTCAAGAAGGAACTGAGTTCAAACAGGTTGAGGGATGAGGGACCCAGAGGGTGGGGCTCAGGCCTCCGCTAATGGTGCAGACCCTTCCCCCTGCCATGGGGCAGTCCTGGCCCAGGACTACCAAAGTGCCCACATTTTTAAGAGAGGCTAGAAATCTAGATATTTAAAGTGTGCAACCTCTCAATTTTTAAGTGTTAATAACAAAATTCGTTTGAGGCTGGCAGTTTGCAGGATGGAATTGGAGGAGGGGAGGGAGTCAGGAAGGGCATCTCAGAGAAGGTTTGGGATGGTGAATAGGAATGAAAAATAAAGGACAAGTCAAAATGTGGAATGGGTTGGCTCTCTCCTCCATCCCCTCCCCCACCAGTGGCCTTTTCCCTTTTCCTTTCTCCTTTGAAAGTCTGGCGTCATCTTTTCAAGTATCCCCACTTGCCAGCTCTGTGATCATGGTTAAGTCATCTAACCTTGCTGTACCTCAGTTTCCTCATCTGTGAAATGGGGCAAGTCCTTTAACTTCTTTGGGCTTCAGTTTCTGCTCCAAGAAATGAACTAGAGTGAGAGGAGGAGTGGAGGGCGGGGCAGCAGTTGTGAGGATTTAGTAAGATTCGGGTGGTTAATAAAAGCCAGTTCTTGTGGTCTTCCGCCCCTTCCTCTTTACACCACCCCTCACTGGCCCAGCTGTGGAAGGTTCATCAGCCTCCCAGGCCCCTGAATGGAGGGCAGCTGTCTTCCAGCTCTGCCCTCCCCCAGAGGCATTTAGGTACAACCATGGAGACCTGGCAGAGGCTGGTGGAGAGATTTCTTGGCTGTTTCCAGCCGTTTGCCGTGTTTTCCTAGAGAACTGGCAGTGGTCCCAGCATCTCTGCCTAGTGGGCAAACGCATAACCAACCAGCCGTTCCTGGTTGGGGAGGAAGGTGGGATTGAAGATTGGATGCCCAGGTACTCCTGTTGCTCTGCCTGGATGACTCTCCGGCTATCAGATACTCTTGGCTCTAATGCTTTTGAAAGCTTTATCTCCGTGATGGTTAATTTTATGTATCAACTCAAGTGGGCACAGGGTGCCCAGATATTTGGTTCAAGCTTATTCTGAATGTGTCTGTGAGAGTATTTCTTTTTCTTTTTTAAAATTTTATTTACTTATTTATTTATTTATTTTTGGCTGCGTTGGGTCTTCGTTGCTGTGTGCAGGCTTTCTCTAGTTTCCGCGAGCGGGGGCTACTCTTCGTTGCAGTGCGCAGGTTTCTCACTGTGGTGGCTTCTCTTGTTGCGGAGCATGGGCTCTAGGTGTGCGGGCTCTAGGTGTAGTTGTGGCACGCGGGCTCAGTAGTTGTGGCGCACAAGCTTAGTTGCTCCATGGCATGTGGGATCTTCCCAGACCAGGGCTTGAACCCGTGTCCCCTGCATTGGCAGGCAGATTCTTAACCACTGTGCCACCAGGGAAGCCCTGTGAGAGTATTTCTGAAGGAGATTCACATTTGAATCCATAGACTGAGTAAATTGGATTGCCCTTCCCAGTGTGAGGGGCCTCATCCAATTCTTTGGAGAACTACTCAGTTCTCCAGACTGAGAACTGGATAAGTAAGGGAGAATTCATGCTCTCTGCCTGGCTGTTTTCAAGCCAGGACATCTGTCTCTTCCTGCCTTGGGACTCAGGACTCACGCTGGAACTTACAACTATCGCCTCTCCTGGGTTTCCAACCCACCAGCTGTAGACATTGAGACTTCTCAACCTCCAAGATCACGTGAGCCAATTCCTTAAAATAAACCTATGTGTGTGGGGGGGGGCATTTTTATTATTATTTCAGGCATACCTTGTTTTATTGCATTTCACAGATACTGCGTTTGGTGGGAGCGGGTTGTTTTTTGATAAGCCTTTTTTTTTAAATATATGTCTCCTATTGGTTCTATTTTTCTGGAGAACCCTGACTAATGCAACCACTTTCACTTACTTCACAACCACTTACTTGAGGCTTTTTTCCTTTCTCCCTGTCATGATCCATAGAGAAATCTTCCAAATGAAATGAGTCTGTGGCTGGTTTGGTTTGGGGACTGGAGCTCATTCTTTCATCCATTTATTTGACAGATCTGTATTGACTGAGTGCCTACTAATAGAGTTCCCTATGTTGTGCACTTCTTGGGGGATGGGGTGCAATTCACAGAGGATACAAAGTACATGGTGCCTCTGGGTTGTACAGCTTGGCAGCCTCATGCCGTGTGCTGGGTTCTGAGGACATAGCAGTGAGCAAAACCGCTTCCTGCCCTCCCAAGCTCACCTTGACCTGTGGAAAATTGCTGGAAACCAGACCAGTTCACTGGTCCCAGATGCTTCTGGCCTAAACATAAGGAAAATTACTAGTTTTGATCACAAGCAGAAGACTTGCAATTTCAGGAGCCTGTAGGTAAACATTTTCTGACCCTCTTTATTCCCCCAGTCTGAGTTGGATGCCCCCTCTCTTTGCTCCCATCTCAGTCTCTGCTTCCCTGATCACAGCACTTACCTTCCTGTTTGAATTTGCAGACAGAGAGACCAGTTAACAGAACCCAGAAAAAAGAGCTATAGATGTACAACAGGGCTGCCTGGCAAGAGCTGTGGCTTTTGGTAGAGGAATGCAGCCAACATGCTGTGTCTTGGCAGGGAAGGAGCTAAGGATATTAATACCCCAGCCTCTTTCCTCCTGTGGGCTATTCTCCTGCCAATGTCTTCAACTGGCTGAACCCAACTCTGAGCAAGAGAGCAAGGATTAACTACTGTTGATGTGGTCCACACTTCTCAGCATCCTGGGGCAGAAAGCAGGGTAAAGGAGGTAGAGGGTGAATCTGGATGGGTAAGTGGAAACCATTCAGCACAGGAAGCAGCTCCAAATGTCCTCAGCAACAAGGTAGAACTTCCCAATCGTCCAAAAGATGGAACAGGCCACCTGATGGAAGAGAATGGTGTTATAGACAACCTAGTAGGATCAAACATCAGCTGGGAGATTGGGCTACATGACAAAGTCCTTATCAAGGACTTTATGAGATTAAATGATTCTGTGAAAGCTATTGCCACCAGCTGCCCTCCCGCTTTAACCTTAGATGGGACAACAGTAATAGTAATAACAACAACAACAATAACTGCTAACATGTAATTAACATGTAATGGATGCATAGTATGTGAGGGACTGTGCTAAGCCATTTGCATGCATCACCATATTTATTCCTCATGACAACCCTATTAGGTAGCTGTAAACTGAAGCAGTAAACTGAAGCTTAGAAAGAAGATCAGTAACTTGCTGGAGGTCACACAGCTAGTAACTAACTGTCAGAGCTGGGATTTGAACCCAGGTTTCCACGATGGATAGAGATAGCCTGAAAGCCAGCAAACAGTGGTGGTCTTGCAGCGAGAGTGGGGAAGATGTATGGAGTTCCTCTGAACAGAATGAACCCCACAGGCATAGGCATCTCTAAGAGTGGGACCCAGAGTTTGCTGTGGTCTCCCTCCAGCGTATGGATGCAGGGGCTTCACTGGCTTCATCTAGTCCAGATATGTGTGTGTCACTCAGACACCAGCTGGGGACCTTCCTGCCACAGTAGAGCTAGATGAAATATGAAATTGTCTTAGAAACACCTTCCATCCTACACCCCAGGGCATGTGGAAACCCAAAGTCCTCCTCTTGATTTCTGCTTCTTCCCAGGAGGTTTACATTTTCCTGGTGTCCGCTGCCTCTTGGGGTTCTGGTTTGTTTATGTGCTGTCTCTTTCCCGCACCATGTCAAACCCAATGTGAATTCAACTTCTTCAGTTTCCACAACAGCCAATCAAGCAGAGATTTTAGGGGAAATTGTAGAGAGTGGCCCCATCATATCGTGCATAGCTTCCTACCATCTTACTGGCTTTGTATCTCCTCTCCCCTTCCTGTCTCTGCCCCCCATCCTCTCCCTCTAGGATTCCCCTGGGGAGTCTAGCTTCTTCTCTTTCTCTTCTTTTGGGTAGTTTCCACTTCCTCTGAAGCCTTGGTACCTAAGGCCTGAGAAAAAAGAGGAGACTCACTTTCTAACCCAAGCACTTATCTAGTCATCTTTACCAACCAAGACAGTTCCCTCCCTAGAAGGGATTCTTAATTTGCTGTTAAAGTCATATAATTTTCTCCATCTTATTTTATCTATGCAACTATTGGGTATTAATTATCCAACATCTAACCAATATTGGGGCTTTTGGGACTTTATTAAGATGAGAAAAGGATAAATAGAGAATGACTGAACCCATACTATGGAATGAAAACTGTATAACTTAAATAGAAAGGCACGCAGTGGATTATGTGTTCTATACAATGGGATTCATTCTGATATTTCTTGTATTTTCTCATGAAGGACCTTTATACATTTCTTAGCTTGGGCTAAAATAATATTCTGGTTGTGGTTCAGTTTAGTGTTCTTTTCTTCAGCTTCCCACTTTTAGCTCATTCTCTTCTCTTACCTTCCTTTATTCTTATTCCTTGATCTCTCTGCTAGAGGCAGTTGCTTCCCTATATCAAGTCCTTTGTGCTATTTGCATTGAATCCTTTGTCCTCACCTCAGCACGCATGCAAAGTTCACTCCAAATGCTTGGTCTTTGCTTCAGAATTGATAAGGAAATGTGCCTTTCTCTACTCTACTCAATAAAATGCAAGTTGAAGAAAATCCATCTCAAGCTGGCTTAAACAATACGAAGGATTTCTTGGCTCCTGTGACTGAAGGAGTCTGGAGGTTGGATGGACTTTGAGTACTGTTTCATCAGTGCTCTGAAACTGTTCCTCTGAGTCACTTGGTCCTAGAATAATGGGAAGGTCACGGACCTCACATCTGTTTAGAAGAAACAAGGCTGCTCTTTCTTCATGCCTTGCTCTTAAGAGTGAGGATGTGCTTTATGAAAAGATGCTAAACAACATTCAGCCTTACAGAAATGCAAATTAAAACCACGAGATACCACTGCATATCTACCAGGATGGCTATAATCAAAAAGACGGAATTAACAGATGGTGAGGGTGTGGAGAAACAGGAACGCTCATACGTTTCCGGTAGGAATGTAGAATGGTGCAGCCACTTCAGAACACAGTTCGGCAGTCTATTAAAAACGTCAACATAAATGTACCGTATGATCAACCAATTTCCTAGGTATTTATAATTGAGAGAAATAAAAACATATGTCCCCATAAAGACTTGTACAGAATGTTCACAGCAGCATTACTCATAATAGCCAGAAAATCAAAACAACCCATCAACTGATGAATGGATAAACAAAATGTGGTACATCCTTATGATGAAATATTATTTGGTCATCAAAAGGAGTGAAGTACTGACACCTGTTACAATGTGGAGAAACTTCAAAAATATGCTAAGTAAAAGAAGTCAATCACAAAAGACCGTGCATTGTATGATTCTATTTGTATGAAATGTTCAGGAGAGGCAAATCCATAGAGACAGAACATAGATTAGTGGTTGCCTGGGGCTTGGGGTGGGACTAGAGTTGACTATAAATGAGCATGAGGGGTCTTACTGGGGTGATGAAAATGTTCTAAAACTGTATTGTGGTGATTGTTGCACAGCTAAGTAAATTTACTAAATATCATTCAGTTGTGTGCTTGAAATGGTTCATAGTACGTTAGGAAAAAAAAAAGAGAGAGAATGTTTTCCCAATGCCCCTAGCAAACCACTTCTTGGGATTCACTGGCCCAAGCTGTGGCTTGGGGAATGGCATGTACTTACTGGTCTGGGCCTTGGTTCTGGAAAGGGAAAGCCCATCCCTGGAGCTGGGGCTGTGGTCAGCTCTTCTGAAGCACTGGGGATGTGAGTAGAGATCACTACCTAGACAAAAATCAGGGTATCGCAAGGAAGGTAGAAATGAAGCTGAGTGGGCAGCCACTGTGTCAACCACACCCAAGACTGGCTGCTTAATACAGCGGCCCTACCCCTGCATTCTCTGATCTGTTACCCACATTTGGTCTCTGAGTTCTCTGCCCAGTATGGCAAAGGGAAGGAGGGGTCATGGGAAGAATCACTTCTTGAGAACATGGAACCTCAGCTAGGGTGACCAACTGACCTGGTTTCCTTGGAACGGAGTGGTTTCCTGGGATGCAGGACTCAAGGTAATAACACTGGGAAAGTCCCAGGCAAACCAGGAGAAGCTGGTCACCCGATGACCTCACCAAATAGAAATATAGAAGCAGTCCTAATGAATTGGTGGATCTTGGCATCAGTGGCTTCTAACACCACAGAAAGACAGTCAGTCATTGTGTGCCTGTGATGAACACACACTCAGCACCATTTCTGAAATAATTTTTTGGCAAAAAACTTGAACCTAAATATAAAGAAGGCTGTAGATCTAACTCTCAGTTAATAGGAAATACAGAGGACCATGGGGGATATGAAATGACTCCACGTAGGCACTCTATAGGACAAATGACAGATGACCTAATTCTTCAACAAGTAAATTGGAAGGGGCAAAGAAAAAAGAGACAGAGGGAGGACCTGTAGATTAAAAGACGCTTAAGAAGCATATCAACCAGTTGCAATGTGCGGATCTTATTTGGATCCTGGTTTGAAGAGACTAAGAGAAAGAGAGAGGGAATGTGTGTGTCAGGAATGTCTAATAAGATATTTGATGATATTAAGAAATTATTGGTATATATAAAATAGATAAACAACAAGGGTTTACTGTAGAGCACAGCAAACTATATTCAACATCTTGTAATAACCTATAATGGAAAAGAATTGTGAAAAAATTTATATGTATAACTGAATCACTTTGTACACCTGAAACTAACACAATATTGTAAATCAAATATACTTCAATTTTAAAATTTATTGGTATAATACTATATTTTGGCTAGGTTTTCTCAAAAAGAGTCCTTACCTTTTAGACATACATTCTGAAATATTTACAGTCGAAATGATATGATATCTGGGCACTGCTTCAAAATAATCCAGGAGGAAGTAGGTGGGGGTAAAAATAAAGCCAGCTTGGCCCGTAGTGGATAATTTTTGAAGCCAGGTGATGGTCTATGAAGGTTTGTTACACTGTCCTCTTTACTTTTTGAAGGGTTGACGTGTTCCTTCATCAGGACAATTAAAGCAGCAGTGCGGTGCTCTTATCCTGCCTGTGTAACCCTCCCTGCTTGGGGGCTGCTCGTAGTCACAAGTAGGTCAGGGTCTCCCCAGAATTTAGAATTTCACAGATCCGTGAATTTTCCAAAAACTTGGGTAAAGGACAAAGTCAACTTTTCCTTATGCCAAATTAAAACAAAAGAAAACCAAACAAAACTTTAAAACTCCCATCTGCTCCATCATCATTTCATAAAAGGAAGATCATATAAACATCAATAACATCTTTTCAGAAAAGTCCAGCCTTTCAACTGGGCACAATTAGCCTTATGGACAAACTTGTTCCATGTCCCTCTTTTGTCAGTTCACCCTGAAACTGGCTACACAAACACCCTGGGGAGAGGAAGGAAGACTTGAGGGCTGGCTGCTCTCACTTCCCTTCCTGCTAATGAGGGAAGGACTTGTATGCTGCTGTCATTACAATGTGCAGGGCTCTCAAACCATCAGCCTCTCAAAGAGTGCAGGTGAAGATCCCCCTAAACCAGGAACTCATGGATGCACTTCCCTTTCATCTAATCCTAGTGATGTGTCCCTGGTGGGGGAAGGGAGCTGCAGACTCAGGGAGGGCTTTCCTGCTGGATGAAATGCTTTGTACTTGAATGGAAAATAACAGCTGGGCCCAAGGCAGCAAGGGCCCTCTGTCTGTGCTCAGCTGGTGGTGAGGGCCCCTTTGAGACCTCAGGAGAGCAGAGCCAGCCTTGCGGGTGGCATCAGTTGGCTACATGGCTGTGCTCCTGAGACTTAAGCTACCACCTGATACACTGTGACTTGCTCCTCTTTCCTTCGCTTCCTCCTCTCTCTTGCACCCCACCTACCAAGGGGTTCTGGTTTATTTCTTAAGGCAATAAATTTCAGGATCAGATATGAGCGTCCTTTTCCTTGAAACTCAGGCACATGGAAGACAGATTTTTTGGGGTGAAGAAATGTTCTGGAGGTAGATAGTGGTGATAGTTGCATGCACAATGTTATAAATGTACGAAATGCCACTAATGGTAAATTATATGTTATGTGTATTTTACCACAATTAAAAAAGTAAACAGACTGTTGGGGGGCAAAGTGTCACCAGGGAAGACACGTGTTCAGCAGCTGCCGTGTTGCCCGGATCGTACTTCCTCCATGTTTCATACTACTTGGGGTCATTCTCCCTTTCTGCTAGCCAGAGTCTCTTTCTGCTGTTTGCAACCAAAAAAACAAAAACAAAAGCAAAACCTTCCATTATGTAATCTCCCTGAGCCTCAGTTTCTTCACCTGTAAGATAGGGGTAATAATAGTACCTTCCATTTATTCATTTTAACAAAGATTACATCAGTAAACTCAATCAGTGTTCACCAAGATAATGACGAACAAGAGGAGGAAGATGGTACCATGTGTATTTCCTGTTGCTGCTGTAACAAATCACCATAAACTTAATGGCTTAAAACAACCAAATTTATTCTCTTATGGCTCCGGAGATCAGAAGTCCAAGTTGGGTCAGCAGGGCTGCCTTCCTTCTGGAAGCTCTAGAGGAGAATCCATTTCCTCACCTTCTCTAGCTTCTAAAGGCCGCCCACATTCCTTGTCTCGTAGTCCTCCATCACTCCAACCTCTGCTCCGGCTGTCACCTCTCCTTCTCTGACCCTGACCCTCATGGCTTTCTCTTATAAGGACCCTTGTGACGGCATTGAGCCCATAGTCCATGATAACCTCCCTATCACAAGATCCGTAACTCAATTTGCAAACTCATTTGCCAAGAGCCTTTTACCATGTAAGGTAACACTCACAGGTTCTGGGGTTAGGATGTGGATTTCTTTGGGGGATTTCTTTGGGGGGCTTTTATTCAGCCTACCACTCCATGTGTCCAAAGTTTTGATTTATAACTATTTATGTGGTTATGTGGAAGATTCCAAGGAAAATAAGTTATCTTCCCTGGCTTCAATGCTTAGAATACTGTTGGGGAAACAAAATATTTACCAAGTCCACAGAGCCCCAGGCGGTGTGGTGGATGCTACTTTGGGAGGTGAAGTGATGTTTTGAGGATATGAAGATGAGTGCAGGGATCCTTTGTTTCCGCTCTGAGGAGAGGTATCTCCTCTCTTTAGAGCTGTGTAGGCTGTGCCTGCTCAAATCGGGGCGCCACTTTTCCAGGAACAATGATCTGAATGTTGTCTCCTGGAGGTGTGTGACACAGCATTCCTGCCTTCTCCTCACAGGAAGTGGGAGCTTTTGGACAGGCAAGGTGGAATCTCTTCACTAGATCAGCAGACATCTTTGCTTTCTACTTTTATAGATTCCTATGGTCTGAGTGTTTGTGTTTCTCCCAAATTCATATGTTGAAATCCTAACCCTAAATAAGATGGTATCAGGAGGTGGGGTGTTTGGGAGGTGCTTAAGTCATGAGGGCCAAGCCCTTGTGAATGGGATTAGTGCCCTTTTAAAAGAGGCGCCAGGGAGCTCCTTTGTCCCCTTTTGTCTCGTGGGGACACAGGGAGAACTCTGTACCACCTTACCTGATCATGCTGGTCCCATGATCTCGGACTTCCAGCCTCCAGAACTGTGAGCAATACATTTCTGTTGTTTATAAAGCAGCCAGTCTATGGTATTTTGTTATAGCAGCCCAAACAGACTGAGACACTGATGATTTGCTAAATTTCATTTGGACCCTAGGGAGGGTTAATTTTAATGTTAGCCTTAATTTTGGCTTAAGGTCTGACAGGTAAGTTGATGGTGAAAAGGGGTGAGGGGCAAGGGAGAAGGCATGTCCCCCTCCTCCAGCTTTCCAGAGTCCTGGAGAAATTGTATCAGTTAGAAACAGGACAGGATGGTCCAAAGAATAAGAAATCAGCTGCTAGATCATCTGCTGTGATACAGTTGCTGGAAAGCATGAACCATGCCCATCTTTCATCAAGAGAGTAAACCGCCACTGAACAGCAATAAAGACAGTCTGTAAGCAATTTAATTGAGGTATCTAGAAGGGAGACGTACCACTACGTGTCCAGCTAGGCTTTGCCCAGCCCCCAGCCCTCAGGTAGCTGACTCTGGGTCTGGCATGTTACTAGAATGAGTTGGGTCATTCGCTGGTGAGTTCTTAGTTTTTCAACTGGTGTCTGTCCTGGGACCTGGCCCATGAACTCTGCTTTCCCAGAGTAAAAATTGTGACATGTGTCTCAGTAAGGATTACTTGATGTGTGTGAACTATGTGACAAATACAAAGGTCTTAAAATTTACTTATACACTGAAACTTTTTTTAAAAAGAGATTTATTCACGTACCATACAATTCACACATTTAAAGTGAACAATTCAATTTTTTTGTGTATTCAGAGTTGGGCAACCATCACTACAACCAATTTTAGAACATTTTCTTCATCTTCTTAATAATTAGCAGTCACTCCCCATTTCCGCCCAACATCTACTCCTCAGTCCCTGGCAACCGCTAATCTACTTTGTCTCTATGAGTTTGCCTGTTCTGGACATTTTGTATAAATGGAATCATAAAATGTGTGGTCCTTTGTGACTGACTTCTTTCACTGAACATAATGTTTTCATAGTCCATCCATGTTATAGTATGTATCAGTATTTCATTCCTTTTTATGGCTGAATAATATTCCATTGTGTTGATATACATATATACATGTATACATATATACATATACTATTTTGTTTATCCATTCATCAATGGATGGATATTTGGATTATTTCACTTTTGGGCTATGAACAGAGAGTAAGGGTAGTATATTCATGTACAAGTTTTTGTGTGGACATATGTTTTCGATTCTCTCGAGTATACACCTGGAAGTGCTGGGTCATAGAGTAACTCTATGTTTAACCTTTTGAGTAACTACCAGCTTGTCTTGCAAGCTGGCTGTACCATTTGACATTCCCATCAGCAAGGTATGGGGGTTCAAATTTTTCCAAATCCTCACCGACACTTGTTATTTTCCATGTTTGTTGTTGTCCGTGTTGCCTGTTTGTTTTTATGGTCATCTTAGTGGATCTGAAGTGGTATATCATTGTTTTGATTTGCAGTTCCCCGATGGCTAATGATGTTGGGCAGTTGGCCATCTTTTCATGTGCTTACTGACTATTTACTGGCTATTTTATCTTCCTTGGAGAAATGTCTATTCAGATCCTTTGCCTCTTTATTTTGGCCTGCACAGCATGAGGGATCTTAGTTCCCGACCAGGGATGGAACCAGTGGAAGTGTGGAGTCTTAACCACTGGACCACCGGGGAAGTCCCTGGGTACATTTAATCTTGAATGGCCTCCTAAACAATTTCATACAGGAGCCACTATAGAATAGTGATTCACTATGGGAGCTCTCAGGTTGATAGCCTGGATTTGAATCCTAACTTGGCTGTATATTAGTACATGACCATGACCATTCCCTACAGACCTCAGTTTTCCCCAACTACACAATGAGGATAGAAATATTAGCGACTTCATAGGGTTGTTGTAAGGATTTTAAGAGGCAGCACATGTCAAAGGCTTAGTAAGGCTTAGTAAAGACTCAGTAAGTGTTACCCATAATAGTAACAACATCAACACTTACCAAGCCTTTTCTATTTTATGTGCACATAGGAATCTCATTTAATCTACACAGCAATCTTGCAAAATAGGTATCATCATCTCCATTTTACGAGTGAGAAAAGTGAAGCTCAGGGAGGTGAAGGAATGTGTCCCGGGCTACCCAGATGTTAAGAGACAGAGTAGAGATTCCTACCTGCATCTGGATGACTGCAGGGCCTTCCGCAAATGTGTCTCAGGAGAGTTTTTAGGCTTCTGCTGTTCAAATGCAACTGTAATTAAGCAAATGCTATAAGAAAGGAGTCAGAGAAGAACCCAGTAATGAAATTGTCACCGGCTTATTCAGGCAGAGAGAAGCCATAGCACCCCCGCCCCCTCCACCAAGGATGTGTTCATTTCGCTTTGAGTGGGTTTTTGAGTCGGAGGGTCTTTTTACACAGCCTGGGCAAGCTCTCCCTGTTTAGCACGGCCTCCCTGAGAACCTCATGGAGTTAACTGAAAAACGAAGAAAGGCAAGCATCCAGTAAGGCTCCCTCTTCTGGAACCATCGTTTAGGATTTCTTTGTAGTTCCCCAGAGCGACATTGGGTGTCACCTTCGAGTTGACTGAAGCCAGTCTCCCAGAAATTGTCAAAATGCGACGTTTTGTTCCAAGAGTTTCTGCCTCTCTAAGATCCAGTTTGGAGGCATTCATTACCAGCACTCCTGGCCCCAAGTCAGGCTGGATAATCTGGTTCTCATTTACAGAGCCAAGCGGTGTTCTTAAAGAAGAGGGCGCCCAGCAGCTGGATAAGCTTTGAGTTTGAAAATGAGCTCCATGGCCATGACTTTTGCAACTGACTTCTCTTCTGTTGAAAGGGAGGTGATGACACAAGGATGAGAGACAGTTTATGCAAAGATCCTACTAACTCGGAGTCCTTTTCTCCCAGAGTTCTTTGCGCTGCTCTGTCTCATCTGCTGACACCTGTATCTACACTATGCTGTGAGCAACTGTGGGCGATGAGTGGGCTGGGACTCTCCCTCCCTCTCTCCCTCCCTCCCTTCCTTTCCTTCCTTCCTTCCTTCCTTCTTTCCTTCCTTCCTTCCGCCCTCCCTCCGTCCCTCCCTTCCTTCCTTCCTCCGTTCCTTCCTTCCTTCCTTCCTCCCTCCCTTCCTTTCTTCCTTTCTTCCTTCCTTCCATGCTGTACATATTAATTGAGTATATATTATGTGCCAGACACTGGAGCTAAAATAGAAACAAAACAGCAAATTCCTCTTCCTTCATGGAATTGACATTCTAATTCCTTATTTATCTGTATGTTCTCGGCACCTAGCACATAGTAGGCACTTAATAACTGCTTTAATGGATTGGTGTATACTCTTCTCTTCCAATTTTTTCCTATGCATATACTAACACAATACATGATATTTAAATTTTAGATAGAAATGAGAGCATGAATTAATACTATTCTGTAACCTTTCCCCCAACTTAATAGTGTATCACGGCCGTCTTTCCATGTTAGAACACAAAAGTCGACTTCAGGGTTTACATGTCCCCAAGTGCTATCTGGAATCACTCTGCCCCTTGGAGTCTAGAAAAGACTGGCTTGAGCCCAAATCCATTCCCTGTGAATTCTCAGGGTCAGGTTAGGATTGTGAATGGACCAGGGTGCTCACGTTCTCATGGTCACTTCTGGTCACTGTTTATGCTTCTGCTGAATTAATTTCATCCCAATTTATTTAACCAGTCTCCTATTGTTGGACATTTAGGTTGTTTCCAGTCTTCCTATCACAAACAGTGCTGTAGTGAAAAAGCTTGTTCATCCTTTGTTTTATGCAAATTGAATAAATTGCTAGAAGTGGTATTGCTGGGTAAATTTAGCAATAAGTATTGCTATAGACACAGATATTGCAATATCTGTGGATACTGCTAAATTTTCTCCACAGAGTTTGTACTAATTCTCATTCCCAATAAGATGTGTTACCAAATTGTGATCTTTGCTTATCTGTACAAATACACATAACACACACATTTCCTTTTCATAGTCTTTGCCTTTTTTTTTTTTTTGGTGAATTGTTGATCTGCAGGAGCTTTTTCATATGTTAGGGAAATTATCCCTTTGTAACTTAAAATACAAATATGTTTTCTTAATTTTTATTTGTTTCTCATCATCTTTTTCTTTAAACAGCTGCCTAGTATTCCATAAGTATTCTTTAAACAGTTTCTTTTTGCTAGACATCTTGGTTGTTTTCAGTTTTTTGCTGTTATAAACTACACAGCTCTTTCCGCTAATCTGCACTGCATCTCTTTATGCTAAATTCCTAAAAGTGGAATTTCTTGTTTAAAGGATATTGACTTTAAAAGGCCTTTTCATACATGTTGAGTATTGAATATTATATTAAAAAAACCTTTTTATTATTTAAAAAGAAACATTTAGTAATTTAAAGCAATGCCCCCCACATCCCAATCGTGCATCCACTCAGACTGACTAGTCTAATCTATCCTTCCACCCCCTTCCACTTGCTCTGTATTACTTTGAAGCAAATAATCTCATCTATAAAGATTTAAGGATGTAGAGAGATGCTGTCTTTGGATGGGAGATTCACCATCTCTCCCCCTCGTTCTTCTAGGTAGCGGCAATGGAAAGTTACCCAACAATGCTGTTTAGCAGCCTTCCTCTTGGAGGCTGCTGGGGGGCAAACGTTTAATCACATTCGTGTGCCCCTTCTCTGGAGCTCTGCTCTTGTTTTGCAGACAGGACAAAACGTTCACCCACATGGATGACTCAGCCAGCCCCAGGCCTCTTTGGTCCACAGCAGAATCTCCACAGACCCAAAAGCTTTGCTTCAACCATAAGTTTTCACTTATTTTCTATTCATCCCAAGAGGCAGGCAGGAAATTGCCCTTGGTCCATGAATCTCACAGGAATCTTTCCTCTGCCCTTTCCCATTTGGATGTTGCTTCCTTGAACAATACCCAGGTGGATGGGCACTTTCTCCATGCGAACTTATCTTGATGTGCACTGACATCTGGCTGGTGGGGGGGCTCTGTCTTTCACGCTGAGCCCCTGCGACTCAAGAGTGTTGCCTATGGCCTACCCAGGACTCTCCCAGGATCCTGCAGGCCGTATTCTGAGAACTCCCCTTGCTCCTGACAGGCTCCCAGTTTCCATCCTTAGTTGGCTTCACCCTGGGGGTACTGGGCACTGAGGGGGTCAGGGTGGGCACTGCCAGCCAGGCCCTGCTTCCTCATTTATGCAGCACCAATTATTGCCAAGATGCCCTTGGGATTTGGGAAGCAGAGAACCCATAGGGGTGCAGCAATATCTAGAGTGGCTGCTGGCAGCCTGGCTCTCTCCACACAAATGACTTGACCCTGTGCTGGCCTCCATGGTGCTGGGGCCTTACCCACCTAGCTCACTGAACCCTCCAGCGCCCTGCAGATGGGGATTTCATTATTCTTATTTTACCCAAGAGGAATAGGAGGCTCTCAGAGAGACTAAGGGACTCAATGAAAGTTACATAACTTGAGCAAGTCCCAGTACTGAGATTTTGAATCCAGGTCCTCGAGCTGGAGTTTTGACCCTAAGGCCATCGTTCTTACCTTTTGATTCATTTTTAAGAACAAATATATCAGGTAGAGGTCATAGCAGAAAGGCTGCCCAATCAAATCCCCTTCTGAGGCCCAAGCTGGGAAATCCAAGGGAAGTAAGATCACATTGGGGTTGGCATGAATACTGGCTAATCACACTTTTCCAGGCATAAAGTAGATTCCAGGCAATGGAGGCTTCTACAGGGAAAGTCTGCTTGTCAGTAACAGCTTCTGGCCTCTTTGGGCTGCTATCTGTTTTACCGAGTTCAAGCTCGTCCTGTTTGCCACACGACAGGCCAATAAAATAGAGAGATGAATTGTTGGGGCAAGGAATAGCAACTTTATTCAGAAAACCAGCAAACTGAGAAGATGGTGGACTAGTGTCCCAAAGAACCATTTTCCCTGAGTTAGAATTCAGGTTTCTTTTATACTAAAAGGGGAGAGGGTAAAGTCCTGGTTCCAGTCAGACTCCAGAGGGGATGTGCTAATTTCTTTCCTGCAGCCATTCACAGGTGGGCCTGGTCAGGAGGTTTCCTATGAGCTAAATAAAGGTACTTTAGCTTAACGTTCTTTATGTGGGAGGCAGGGTTCCCAGAGATGGGCCATTAGGTATGATTTAAGCTTATAGGCAACATCCCTTTCGAGATCAACTTGTAGCAAAAGCAATAGAATACAAAGGTTAAAGAAAAAGAAATAGATCCAATATGGAGTCAGATTTGTTCTTCCCTATTGGATCTAGAAATGAGAAGGGGATTTCCTAGTTCACTGATGGGCAGCACTGGTGGCTTTGGAATGTTCTCCATCCCACCGAATGGACAGCCCTGTACATCCACGCAGAGTCGAGTACTTTGCCCAAGTGGGGGTGCTGGGGCTGTGGTCTTCTCTGCCACCAGGACTCTGTGCCACCAGGGGAACTATGGAATGTCAATGGGGTAGAAAGAAATTTGCCCTCCTGAGTGTTAAATGCCGGATAATGACCAGAGACTGGATTTCATTGTTCCCGCTCAGACCCATTAAATAGAGGCACCTGATGGGCAGATTTCCAAATGGGAGCTTCCACGTGTGTCAGGGCTCAGTCATCATTCTGCACTGAAGCCCTCCTTCCCCAACCCCAGGCCCTTTGGTGAGTTTGATATCACCCTTCATCCGGGCTCTCAAATGACAAACTCACACCGCTAACCTTCACCACCTCCCCTGTAGCCAAGCACTCACCACTGACCTCTCCATTCTCTCTCTACATTGTTTCAAAACTTTCAGGAAATCCTATTGGTGTTTCCTTGAAAACACACCTCACATCTTTTGACTCTTGTGCATGTCTATCTTACACCACCCTGGAGGCTCTTGCTCAGGGTCAGGGGCAACAGTCCCCTCATAACTGTCTGCAGCTTCCCCCTTTTTCCCCACTGCAGTCTGTTCTCACAACACAGGCAGAATGAGCTCTTGTCAGTCTTCTGCTTAAAATCCTTCAATGGCTGTCTTCCCATTGCATGTAAGAAAAATCCAAACTCCTTCCCTCGGCCTCTAAGACCCTGCCTGGAACTGGTCCCTGCCTGCCTACCAGGACTTTGTTGCAGACATGCTGGCTTTCTTTTAATTCCCACCTGTTAGCACAGTTTATCCAGCCCCAGGGCATTTGCACTTGCAGCTTCCTCTGCCTGGGCTGCTATGAGTCTGGCCCTTCCTATTTATTTATTTACTATTTAAAACTTTAATTGAAGTATAGCTGATTTATAATGTTATATTAGTTTCAGGTATACCATATAGTGATTCAATATTTTTATAGATTATACTCCATTTAACGTTATTACAAAACAATGGCTATATTTCCCTGTGCTGTACAATATATCCTTGTTGTTTATCTATTTTATACATGCAGTTTGTACCTCTTAATCCCCTACCCCTAACCTGCCCCTCCCCACTTCCCTCTCCCCATTGGTAACCACTAGCTTGTTCTTTATATCTGTGTCTGTTTCTGTTTAGTTATATACATTTGTTTTATTTTTTAGATTCTGCATATAAGTGATAACAGAGTACTTGTCTTTGACTCATTTTACTAAGCATAATACTCTCTAGGTCCACACATATTATTGCAAATGGCAGAATTTTATTCTTTTTGCTGAGTAATATTCCATTATATATTATATACACCACATCTCTTCATCCATTTATCTGGACACTTAGGTTGCTTCCATATTTTGGAAAATTTATATGGAACCACAAAAGACCCTGAAATGCCAAAGCAATCTTGAGAAAAAAGGACAAAGCTGGAGGTATCACGCTCCTCGACTTCAGGCTATTCTACAAAGCTACAGTACAGTAAGTCCTCTACATATGAACCTTCAAGTTGCAAACTTACAAAGATGTGAACATGTGTTCGCATGTCCAGTCACGTAAGTTAGTTCACGTGTCTGATGTATGTTGTTATGTGTGTGCTTTGTGTCACATGGTTGTGCTTTTGTGTACTTTACAATACTGTATAGAGTACAATAGTACAGTATCTTTATAGATAGAATTGAATCCAGCAGGGAACCAGAACCTGTGCCATCAGCATCAGGCGTGAGTGAAACTGCAGCTTGCCCTCCGCCTCCTATTGCTGACCATCCTTCAGCTCTACCATCTCCCACCTCCTCTCCCTCCTCCAGTCAGTAACTCTTCTTGCCTGTTCACTCGATGATGCCAGCCCCCGTATGCCAGCTGTACTACTGTACTTTTCAAGGTACTGTACTGTAAGATTAAAAATGTTTTCTTCATTTTTTGTGTATGTTTGTTTTTTATGTATTATTTATGTAAAAGTAGTATAAACCTATTACAGTACAGTACTATATAGCCGATTGTGTTAGTTGGGTACCTAGGCTAACTTTGTTGGACTGACGAACAAATTGGACTTACAAACGTGCTCTTGGAATGGAATTTGTTTGTATGTAGGGGGCTTACTATAATCAAAACAGTATGGTACTGGCACAAAAACAGACACATAGATAAATGGAACAGAATAGAGAGCCCAGAAATAAACCCACACACCTGTGGTCAATTAATCTCTGAGGGGGGCAAGAATATATTGGGTTGGCCCAAAAGTTCGTTCGGGGTTTTTCTGCAAGATGTTATGGAAAAATCTGAATGAACTTTTCAGCCAACCCAATATAATAGCAAAAAGACAGTCTCTTCAATAAGTAGCCCTTCTTATCTTTTGGTTCTGCTTAAGTGTTAGTCCCTCAGAGAAGCCTTCCCTGATTATCTAAGCAGGTCTCCCTCCTTTTAAAGTAATAGCATCCCTTTCATCTCCTCCCCATAATTTATCACTGGGTTAAATTATGTGCTCTAAAAAGATATGTCCACGTCCTAACCCCCAGTACCTGTGAATGTGGCCTTATTTGGATATAGGCTCTTTGCAGATGTAATCAAGTTAAGATGAGGTCATACTGGATCAGGGTGGGCACTAATCCAATGACCAGGGGCCTTATAAGAAGAGGGAAATTTGCACATGGAAGAATACCTCTCAAAACAGAGGCAGAGATTGGACCCAAGGAATGCCAAGGGTGGCTGGCAGCCCCCAGAAGGTGGAAGGAGTGAGGAAGGATTCTCTCCAGAGTCTCCAGAAGAGCCAACCCTGCCAACACCTTGTTTTCAGACTGCTGGCTTCCAGAACTGTGAGAAAAGAAATTTCTGTTGATTAAGCCACCCAGCTGTGCAAGTTGTTACCTAGGAAACAAATACAGTTGGTTAATTACTTTGTTTGCTTATTTGTTTATTTTTGTTTATTTTTGGTTTTTTTTTTTTTAATTTTTTATTTTTTATTTTTTTTGCGGTACGCGGGCCTCTCACTGTTGTGGCCTCTCCCGTTGTGGAGCACCGGCTCCGGACACACAGGCTCAGTGGCCACGGCTCACGGGCCCAGCCGCTCCGCGGCATGTGGGATCTTCCCAGAGTGGGGCACGAACCCGTGTCCCCTGCATCGGTAGGCAGAATCTCAACCACTGCGCCACCAGGGAAGCCCTATTTTTGTTTATTTTTTAAATTTTTCTTCCACTTGACAAGCCTTTTATTTCTTTATTCTCTCTTGTATCCCTAGTGCCCAGCTGTGGGTCTAACACAGAAAGAACTCACCAAATATTTCTGGATGAATCAATTCCCCCACATAATCAGCCATAACATCAACTGTAGCTTGTCTTGTGTTCATTGCTCTGTATCATGTCCATCGCTCCCACTTTTGGTCGTCATCTCCCTCTGAATTTTTGCAAGAGCCTTCCATCTGGTCTATGCGCTGCTTAACTTTTCCTCCCCTTTTTAACAGAAATCCGATCTTCTCACTTTTCCACTTTAAACCCTTTATTCTTTCCCCATTGTCCTATACTAGCTATTGGACCTTGGGCAGTTGCCATAAACTCTCAGCCTCAGCCTCAGTCTCCTCATCTGTGGAATGGGAGTAGTAATTACACCTACCTCACCAGGTTGATGTGAAGATTAGCTGAGAATCAATGCAAAGCACAAAGCACAATGCCCAGCGCATCACAGGAGCCCTGTGAATGCTGGCTTTCACTATTATGGTTAGCATTTCTGTTGGATTGAGGCTAGAGACCCGAGGCTTTATAAAATGAATCCTTTGTTAAGATGGAGAAAAGCATTTTTTCCATCTTGTTTAGTGATTGGATCCTTAAACTAGCAGCATGCATAACTTAGAATTTTTTCTAAGTTATCTAAAAATCACGCATTCAAAGTTGGCTTGCCCAACAAAGTGATTAAAAAGCAGAGTTTGCCTAGCCTTTTGGCCTGTTGAAGTTTGGAAAAGACATCTGTTTTGAAAGCATGAGTTTGCATATCATTAAACACACAATGAAAATACACTAAGTGAAAAACTTAATGTAGGCTCACATTTATATTAAAATTATATCATTTGTACCATAGACATAATCTTAAATGTAGAAATAAAGGAATTCATTTTAATCATGGCTCAGAACTTATGACCTCCATTTCTGAAAACCTCTTAATCAGGAAATTTCCGAAAGAAAAAAATTGTTTAAAATACATGGTAACACATTTCAGAGCAATTCCAAAATTTAATGTGTGCAAATTATTCATATATTCATAATTTCATTATAACACATCAGATTTGGGGAGTCAAGCACAGGGTGAAGGGAATATCCATTAACTGCTAAAAAAGGCCCATAAGTGAAATGAATTTAAATATTACAACTACCTTCTTATCGACCCAGAGATCTCACTAAAGCACCAGCTATTTAATAAGATAGGAAGGGCTCGTTGATTTGAAAGGCTAAATTGGTGAGAACCTCTCTTTTTAAAAAAGCTTTCTTTCAAAAAGTCAGGCTTTCTGTAGAAATGAACAGTACTGTGATGTGGTCCACTGCTCTTCTGAAGCTGCTTTTGTTTGATATGGCAAGTTTTAAAAATAGTGCCAGCAGGGAAGGTAGTAAATGATTGAAAATGGAAATATGAACATGGCTTGATAGTATTATTATTTACTATTTATTTATTTATTTTTATTTTTATTTTTTTTGCTGTACGCGGGCCTCTCACTGCTGTGGCCTCTCCTGCTGCGGAGCACAGGCTCCGGACGCACAGGCTCAGCGGCCATGGCCCACGGGCCCAGCAGCTTCGCGGCATGTGGGATCCTCCCGGACCGGGGCACGAACCCGCGTCCCCTGCATCGGCAGGCAGACTCTCAACCACTGCGCCACCAGGGAAGCCCTACTATTTATTAAAATTAGAAATTCTCTTAAAAGTTAATAGGAGAGACAGAGAGGCTTTTGGCCAAAGGACAGCAGCCTGGGAGGGCACCCTCGTGTGTGTGTGCATGTGTGTGTGTAATGACCTTTCTGCCTTGTGATATATCTATTTCTGGACCCATCCCAGCAGTCATTGTGGGTCCTTGGGTTCCTAGAATCACTGAGAGGAGGTAGAGACTGTTTGACAGGAAGACTAGAGATTTTACTAACACTTGGGAACATACCAGGCCATGAGAATTGAACCATGACCTGGGCCATGCCCAGTAGGAAAGGAGAACTCTCTCCACTGTCTTACTTTATTAAAAAGTAAAATCTTCTAAAATGGTCTTTGGTTGCACAAATATATCTTCACTTTGTATACGATAAAAATAATACGGATAAAATGAGTGTTCCTTGACCCTCTTACTCTCCCGTCACCCTCTCAACTTGGGACCCTAGTTCCTCTCATTCCAAGTTCAGCAGGCTTCAGTGTTACCACTTCCATGCATCTCCTCCCAGATATTTTCTATACATTTGTAAACATACATATGCATAGAGAAACAGACGGTTTGTGCACTATTTCTAATTTACATTAAAAAAAATTCTAAGTTATACATGCTGCTAGTTTAAGGATCCAATCACTAAACAAATTCTGCAGGAAGAACAGCAGGCCCCGCCCCATTCCTAGCTCCCTGTTCACACTGCCCTAAGGTAAATAAACACTTTCAACTTGTTCCTGAACCCTCTCTAATTCTCAATAACGTGCTTAGACTTCTACTTCAGATTTTTTCATCTTCAAGCATTGTCTTTTGACTTCCCAGGATGGAAGACCAGGCTTTAGACTTCAGTTTTATGCCACCGCCAGCATCCCCCCTACTTTTGTCCTCCTGTCATCGTGGTACCAAAATCTTGGTTAGGTCAATATTTGCATTGTTATAAATATGGATGTGCCTTTCACAGCTGAGCCATGTTGAATACCATGGAGTTTTGGGGCCCATTTTTTAATTTACTTTCTTGACATTAGTAATTGTTAAGTTTTCCCATGTGTGTCATGTTCTGTATACTTACCACTAATTAAGCTGTAAGCTCTCTCTCCCAGCTGTCCCCACCACCTCTCCTCACCGCCATGTGCATTAGGTTTTCCATAGCCTCATCTTGGAGTGACTCTCCAGGAGCCTTTTGACCTGCTCCACTTGGGACTGTCTTCTCTCTAAGCCCAGTGCACAGACGTTATCCTGGGAACTTTCTTCTCATCACCCCGAGATTCCTTCCTCTTTCTCTTGAGTTCGGTTTCCTGTTGCCTGGGTCCCATATCTTCCTCTTTTTTGGTTTGTTTATTTATTACCCCCTCCAGTAGATTTCTGAGAAAGGATACACGGGTAGGGTGTGTGCTTTTTCTGTAAGTGGGATCTTATTAGACAATTGTTCTGTATTCTTCCTTTTTTCCCTTAACCTCGTGTTTTGACAATCTTTCTCCATTGGTGTGAAAAATTTCCCTCTTATTTTAATGGTTGAGTAGATCATAGAAACCCTGTTAACTGAAACAATTGGCAGTCTCCACTGAATACTTAATTGAAAGTTAGGATCGTAAGAAAGACACAATATGGCAAAGAGTAGCTCAAAGCTCACCAATTCCATCTCCTCACAAGAAGGCTGTGGGTCCCAGGCTCCCTTGCAGTTAGGTTAGGGGCCAGGTACCAGGGAGTGACCAAAGCTATGTGAAATATGTAGATGTGTGTATTAGGGTTCTCCAGAGGAACAGAACCAATAGGATATATAGAGAGAGATTTATTGTAAGGAATTGATCATGTGATTATGGAGGCTGAGAAGTCCCAAGATCTGTTGTCAGCCAGCTGGACACCCAGGAAAGCCAATGGTTTAGTTCTAGTCCAGGTATGAAGACTGATATCCCAGCTCCAAGACAGTCAGGCACAGGGCGGGTGGGATGAATTGGGAGATGGCGATTGACATATATACATTATTGATACTATGTATAAAATAGATAACTAATAAGAACCTACTGTATAGCACAGGGAACTCTACTCAATGCTCTGTGGTGACCTAAATGGGAAGGAAATACAAAAAAGAGGGGATGTATGTATACGTATAGCTGATTCACTTTGTTCTACAGTAGAAATTAACACAACACTGTAAAGTAACTATACTCCAATAAAAATTAAAAAAAAAAAAGACAGGCACAGAGAGAAAATTCTCCCTTCTGGGTTTTCAGTGGATTGGATGAGGCCAACCCACATTGGGAAGGGCAATCTGCTTTACCCAGTCTGCCAACTCAAATGCTCATCTCATTCAGAAACACCCTCACAGACACATTCAGAAAAACGTTTGGCCAATATCTGGGCACCTGGTGGCCCAGTCAAGCTGACACATAAAATTTATCATCACAGTGTGACAGGTCACTTGCAGACCTAGCCCTAATGTCCCCTGTGTACTCTTCTGTGTAGTCTTTCTTTCCTCCCTGTGGTGCCTGTGGAGGCCACATGTTAGAGGTGGTGGAGTCAGATGGAAGGTGCCTGGAGCCTTGGTTCACCATTTGTCCATAATGATATTAACAAATAAATGAATGAATAACTGGGTAAGCAGAGAAAGCTCTTCCTTACAGAACAATGCCAACTTATACATGTGCAAGGAACGATGGAATTAGAAAGTCACCATCTGGCAGCCACCACAGTGATGAGTGTTTCAGGCAAAAACCTTCAGTGGGTGCTAAAATTAGTAGGTGAAAGATTGACGAGAAACTGGATATTTGCATAGTTTCAAAGTAAATCCGAGCAAGATATTTATAAATCGGGAAGGTTAAAAAGTAATAACTTTAGAGTGGAGAAACCTGGCTGAGACCATCTTAACCAATAATCCAAATTAACATCACCAGCGATGTGCCAAATATACATCCTGTGCCTTTGATATAATGCACTGAGAAGCACCAATATCAGATGTGTGGTATTCTGACCATACGTGCTTAACCTGAATCTAATCAAGGGAAAAAACATCGGACGAACTCCAAGCAAGGGACATTCTAAAAAATAATGGGCCTGTGCTCTTTGATTATTTATTTATTTATTTATAGGCCTGCAGCTTGTGGGATCTTAGTTCCCCATCAGGGATTGAACCTGGGCCCTCGGCAGTGAGAGCATGGAGTCCTAACCACTGGACCACCAGAGAATTCCCAGGAAGAAATTTTACGTTATTTTTTTTAATAGATCTTTATTGGAGTATAATTGCTTCACAATACTGTGTTAGTTTCTGTTGTACGCCAAAGTGAATCAGCCATATGCATATACATGTCCCCATATCCCCTCCCTCTTGAGACTCCCTCCTATCCTCCCTATCCCACCCCTCTAGGTGGTCACAAAGCACCGAGCTGGTCTCCCTGTACTATGCTGCTGCTTCCACTGGCTAATTATTTTACATTTGGTAGTGTAAATATGTCGATGTTACTCTCACTTCACCCCAACTTCCCCCTCCCACCCCATGTCCTCAAGTCCATTCTCTATGTCTACATCTTTATTCCTGCCCTGCAACTAGGTTCATCAGGTACCATTTTTGGTTTTTTTTTTTTTTAGATTCCATATATATGTGTTAGAATACGGTTTTATTTTCTCTTTCTGACTTACTTCACTTTGTATGACAGACTCTAGGTCCATCCACTTCACTGCATATAACTCAATTTCGTTTCTTTTTTTTTTTTTTTTTAACGTCTTTCTTGGAGTATAATTGCTTTACATTGTTGTGTTAGTTTCTGCTGTATAACAAAGTGAATCAGCTATACGTATACATATATCCCTATATCCGCTCCCTCTTGCATCTCCCTCCCACCCTCCCTACCCACCCCTCTAGGTGGTTACAGAGCACCAAGCTGATCTCCCTGTGCTATGCGGCTGCATCCCACTAGCTATCTATTTTACATTTGATAGGGTATATATGTCAGTGTTACTCTCTCAGTTTGTCCCAGCTTACCCTTCCCCCTCCCCGTGTTCTCAAGTCCATTCTCTACATCTGCATCTTTATTCCTGTCCAGCTCCTAGGTTCTTCAGAACCTTTTTTTTTTCCTTAGATTCCACATATATGGGTTAGCATACGGTACTTATTTTTCTCTTTCTGACTTACTTCACTCTGTATGACAGACTCTAGGCCCATCCACCTCACTACAAATAACTCAATTTCATTTTTTTTATGGCTGAGCAATATTCCATTATATATATGTGCCACATCTTCTTTATCCATTCATCTGTCGATGGACATTTTGGTGGGTTCCATGTCCTGGTTATTGTGAATAGTGCTGCAATGAACATTGTGGTACATGTCTCTATTTGAATTATGGTTTTGTCAGGGTATATGCCCAGTAATGGGATTGCTGTGTCATATGATAGTTCTATGTTTAGTTTTGTTTTTGTTTTTGTTTTTGTTTTTTGTGGTACGTGGGCCTCTCACTGCTGTGGCCTCTCCCATTGCGGAGCACAGGCTCCAAACACGCAGGCTCAGCGGCCATGGCTCACGGGCCCAGCCGCTCTGCAGCATGTGGGATCTTTCCGGACCGGGGCATGAACCTGCATCCCCTGCATCGGCAGGCGGACTCTCAACCACTGCGCCACGAGGGAAGCCCTATGTTTAGTTTTTTTAAGGAACCTCCATACTGTTTTCCATAGTGGTTGTATCAATTTACATTCCCACCAACAGTGCAGGAGTGTTCCCTTTTCACCACACCCTTTCCAGCATTTATTGTTTCTAGATTTTTTTGATAATAGCCATTCTGACCGGTGTGAGGTGATACCTCATGGCAGTTTTGATTTGCATTTCTATAATGATTAGTGATATTGAGCATCTTTTCATGTGCCTCTTGGCCATCTGTATGTCTTCCTTGGTAAAATGTCTATTTAGGTCTTCTGCCCATTTTTTAATTGGATTGTTTGTTTTTTTGATGTTGAGCTCCATGAGCTGTTTGTATATTTTGGAGATTAATCCTTTGTCTGTTGTTGCATTTGCAAATATTTTCTCCCATTCTGAGGGTTGCCTTTTTGTCTTGTTTATGGTTTCCTTGCTGTGCAAAAGCTTTTGTTTAATTAAGTCCCATTTGTTTGTTTTTATTTCACTAGGAGAAACTCTAGGAGGTGGGTCAAAAAAGATCTTGCTGTGGTTTATGTCAAAGAGTGTTTTTTCTATGTTTTCCTCTGAGAGTTTTATAGTGTCTGATCTTACATTTAGGTCTTTAGTCCATTTTGAGTTTATTTTTGTGTATGGTGTTAGGTGGTGTTCTAATTTCATTCTTTTACATGTAGCTGTCCAGTTTTCCCAGCACCACTTATTGAATAGGCTGTCCTTTCTCCATTGTATGTTCTTGCCTCCTTTGTCATAAATTAGGTGCCCATATGTGCATGGGTTTATCTCTGGGCATTCTATCCTGTACCATTGATCTATATTTCTGTTTTTGTGCCAGTACCATACTGTCTTGATTACTGTAGCTTTGTGGTATAGTTTGACATCGGGAGCCTGATTCCTCCAACACTGTTTTTCTTTCCCAAGATTGCTTTGGCTATTTGGGGTCTTTTATGTTTCTATATGGATTGTAAAATTTTTTGTTCTAATTCTGTGAAGAATGCCATTGGTAGTTTGATAGGGATTGCATTGAATCTGTAGACTGCTTTGGGTAATATAGTCACTTTCACAATATTGATTTTTCCAATCCAAGAACATGGTATATTTCTCCATCTGGTTATGTCATCTTTGATTTCTTTCATCAGTGTTTTATAGTTTTCTGAGTCAAGTCTTTCACATCCTTAGGCAGGTTTATTCCTAGGTTTTTTATTCTTTTTGTTGTGATGGTAAATGAGATTGTTTCTTTAATTTCTCTTTCTGATTTTCCATTGTTGGTGTATAGGAATGCCAGAGATTTCTGTGCATTAATTTTGTATCCTGCAACCTTACCAAATTCATTGATTAGTTCTAGTAGTTTTCTGGTGGCATATTTAGGATTTTCTATGTATAGTATCATGTCATCTGCAAACAGTGACAGTTTTACTTCTTCTTTTCCAATTTGTATTTCTTTTATTTCTTTTTCTTCTCTGATTGCCGTGGCTAGGACTTCCAAAACTATGTTGAATAAGAGTGGCGAGATTGGATATCCTTGTCTTGTTCCAGATCTTAGTGGAAATGCTTTCAGTTTTTCACCATTGACTATGATGCTTGCTGTGGGTTTGTCATATATGGCCTTTATTATGTTGAGGTAGGTTCCCTCCATGCCCATTTTCTGGAGAGTTTTTATCATAAATGGGTGTTGAATTTTGTCAAAAGCTTTTTCTGCATCTATTGAGATGATCATATGGTTTTTACTCCTTAATTTGTTAATTTGGTGTATCACATTGATTGATTTGCATGTATTGAAGAACCATTGCATACCTGGGATAAATTCCACTTGATCATGGTGTATGATCCTTTTAATGTGTTGTTGGATTCTGTTTGCTAGTATTTTGTTCAGGATTTTTGCATCTATGTTCATCAGTTATATTGGTCTATAATTTTCTTTTTTTGTGTGATATCTTTTTCTGGTTTTGGTATCAGTGTGGTGGTGGCTTTGTAGAATGAATTTGAGAGTGTTTCTCCCTCTACAATTTTTTGGAAGAGTTTGAGAAGGATTGGTGTTAGCTCTTCTCTAAATGTTTGATAGAATTCACCTGTGAAGCCATCTGATCCTGGACTTTTGTTTGTTGGAAGATTTTTAATTATGATTTCAATTTCATTAGTTGTGATAGGTCTGTTTATTTTTTCTAATTCTTCCTGGTTCAGTCTTGGAAAATTGTACCTTTCCAAGAATTTGTCCATTTCTTTGTGGTTGTCTATTTTATTGGCATATAGTTGTTCGTAGTAGTCTCTTATAATCCTTTGTATTTCTGCGGTGTCAGTTGTGATTTCTCTTTTTTCATTTCTAATTTTATTGACTTGCGTCCTCTCCCTTTTTTTCTTGATGAGTCTTGCTAAGGGTTTATCAGTTTTGTTTATCTTCTCAGAGAACCAGCTTTTAGTTTTATTGATCTTTGCTTTTGTTTTCTTCATTTCTATTTCATTTATTTCTGCTCTGATTTTTATGATTTCTTTCCTTCTACTGACTTTGGGTTTTCTTTGTTCTTCTTTCTGTAGTTGTTTTAAGTGTAGGGTTAGGTTGTTTATTTGAGATTTTTCTTGTTTCTCGAGGTGAGATTGAATTGCTATAAACTTCCCTCTCAGAACTGCTTTTGCTGCGTCCCATAGGTTTTGGGTCGTTGTGTATTTGTTGTCATTTGTTTCTATGTATTTTTTAATTTCTTCTTTGATTTGTTCAGTGATCTCTTGGTTATTTAGTAGTGGACTGTTTAGCCTCCGTGCATTTGTGTTTTTTACAGTTTTTTTTCCTGTAATTGATTTCCAATCTCATAGCGTTGTGGTCAGAAAAAATGCTTGATACGATTTCAATTTTCCTAAATTTTCCAAGGCTTGCTTTGTGACCCAAGATGTGATCTATCCTGGAGAATGTTCCATGTGCACTTGAGAAGGAACTGTATTCTGCCACTTTTGGGTGGAATGTTCTATAAATATCAATTAAATCTATCTAGTCTATTGTGTCATTTAAAGCTTGTGTTTCCTTATTTATTTTTGTTTGGATGATCTGTCCATTGGTGTAAGTGGCGTGTTAATTCCCCTACTATTATTGTGTTACTGTCGATTTCTCCTTTCATGGTTGTTAGCATTTGCCTTTTGTATTGAGGTGCTCCCATGCTGGGTGCATAAATGTTTATAATTGTTATATCTTCTTCTTGGATTGATCCTTTGATCATTATGTAGTGTCTCTTGTAAGAGTCTTTATTTTAATGTCTATTTTATCGGATATGAGTATTGCTACTCCAGCTTTCTTTTGATTTCCATCTGCGTGGAATATCTTTTTCCATCCCTTCACCTTCAGTATGTATGTGTCCCTAGGTCTGAAGTGGGTCTCTTGTAGACAGCATGTATATGGGTCTTGGTTTTGTAACCATTGAGCCAGTCTGTGTCTTTTGGTTGGGGCATTTAACCCATTTACATTCAAGGTTATTATTGATATGTATGTTCCTATTACCATTTTCTTAATTGTTTTGAGTTTGTTTTTGTGGGTCTTTTTCTTCTCTTGTGTTTCCTGCCTAGAGAAGTTTCTTTAGCATTTGTTGTAAAGCTGGTTTGGTGGTGCTGAATTCTCTTAGCTTTTGCTTGTCTGAAAAGCTTTTGATTTCTCCATCGAATCTCAATGAGATCCTTGCTGGGTAGAGTAATCTTGGTTGTAGGTTTTTCTCTTTCATCCCTTTAAGTATATCCTGCCACTCCCTTCTGGCCTGCAAGGTATCCACTGAAAAATCGGCTGATAACCTTATGGGGATTCCTCTATATGTTATTTTTTCTTTTTCCCTTGCTGCTTTTAATATTTTTTCTTTGAATTTAATTTTGTTAGTTTGATTAATATGTGTCTTGATGTGTTTTTCCTAGGGTTTATCATGTCTGGGAGTCTCTTTGCTTCCTGGACTTGGGTGACTATTTCCTTTCCCATGTTAGGGAAGTTTTTGAGTATAATCTCTTCAGATATTTTCGCAGACCCTTTCTTTTTCTCTTCTTCTTCTGGGACCCCTATAATTTGAATGTTGGTGAGTTTAGTGTTGTCCCAGAGGTCTCTGAGATTGTCTTCGATTCTTTTCATTCTTTTTTCTTTATTCTGCTCCTTGGCAGTTATTTCCACCATTTTGTCTTCCAGTTCACTTATTCGTTCTTCTGCCTCAGTTATTCTGTTAATGATTCCTTATAGTGTATTTTTCATTTCAGTTATTGTGTTGTTCATCTCTGTTTGTTTGTTCTCTAGTTCTTCTAGATCTTTGTTAAACATTTCTTGTGTTTTCTCAATCCATGCCTCCATTCTATTTCTGAGATTCTGGATCATCTTTGCTATCATTACTCTGAATTCTTTTTTGGGTAGATTGCCTATTTCCTCTTCATATATTTGGTCTTATATGTTTTTACCTTCCTCCTTTATCTGTGACATATTTTTTTGCCATCTCATTTTTTTTTTTTTTTTTTTAACGAGTGGGATTGTGTTCCTGTCTTACTTGTTTGGCCTGAGGCTTCCAACACTGGAGTTTGTAGGCTGTTGGGCAGAGATAGGTCTTGGTGCTGAGACGAGGACCTCTGTGATACTTCACTGCAGTGAATATTTCCTGAGGTCTGAGGCTCTCTGTTAGTTCAGTGGTTCTGACATGCAGCTCCCACTGCAGGAGCTTCGGCCTGATCCCCGACTCCTGAACCAAGATCCCACAAGCCATGTGGGGTAGCAAAAAAAAAAAGAAAAAAAAAAAGAACAATAACAAAGTAAAAAATAAAATTAGACTAGGAAACTAAGAGATATGTTAGAAAGAATATAAAAATAAAAATATAGATGAATCAACGACTGGAAGGTAAAACAGTACCACAATAGTAAAAAAGAGGAGGAGGGAAAAGAGAAAACAAAACAAACAAAAAAAACTGGGAAAAGGCCTTGGCTGTGGAGGGCGGGGCCTAAGCAAGGGCGAGGTTTGGGGGTGGTGGGCGGGGCCTATGCTCAGGACCCACAGGGCTGGAAAAGGCCCTAGGGGTGTGGTGTGTGGGGCTTAGGCTCCAGGAACAGAAGGGGCCCAGGCGAGACCCCAACCCCTGGTCTCAGAGGGCGGGGGACCTCACCTGGGAGCCCAGCAGGCTTCCTGGGCTCGAGTGGGTGGGGCAAACACCCTCCTCTCCTCTCTTCCTCCTCTGGTCTGGGGTCTGGGAGGGCCCCTCCCACCTGCCTATCCTGTTCTCCCCTCTGCCTTCTTCTTATGCTCCCAGGACCAATGCGGCCAGGGGGCGTGCTGACCTTGGAGGGCAGGGAACCGGCCTGGGTGTTCAGCAGGCTCCCCAGGCCTGAGTGGGCAGAGCAATCACCCTCCGCTCTTCTCTTGCTCCTCCCAGAGGACCCCTCCCACCTGCCTCTCCCTGATCTCCCTCCTATGACCCCCAAGGACCCACAAGGCCTGGAGGGGGCTTTAAAGGGCAGGGGACCCGCCTGAGAGCTCAGCAGGCTCCAGGGCTCGAGTGGGCCAGGCGATCGCCCTCTGCTCCTCTCCCTCACCTCCTGGAGGGACTTTCCTGCCTGCCTCTCCTGATCTCCCCTCGGCCTCCTTCCTATGCCCCCAGGACAAATGTGGCCGGCAGAGGCAGGGGGGCCTTGGAGGGCAGGGGATCGGCCTGGGGGCTCAGCAGGCTCCCTGGGCCGAGTGCACCGAGTGGGCTGGTCGATCACCCTCCGCTCCTCTCCCCTCCTCCTGGAGGGCCCCTCCTGCCTACGTCTCCTGATCTCCCCTGTCTCAGGGGCACCGATCCTGTCTGGCCTCCACTTCTCCTTCCCTCTCTGTCCCCCCACGTCCTACCGGTTCACTTGGGGGTTCCTCCTTTCTCCTTGGGCATCAGGGTCCCCCACCAGTGGCTGGCAGGTGCCCTAGTTGTGGGGAGATGCTAACTTGGTGTCTTCCCACACTGCCATCTTGACTCCACCCCTATGTTATTTAAAAAACATTTTTTTTTCCTGTTTTTTGGCCTCACAGCACGGCATACTGGATCTTAGTTCCCCAGCCAGGGATGGAACCCGTGCCCCTGCAGTGGAAGTGCGGGGTCTTAAACACTGGACTGCCAGGGAAGTCCCAAGGGCCTGGGCTCTTTGAGAAATGCCCAGATTGTGAAAGACAAAGACAGAGGCAGAGTTCCAGATTCAAGGAGACCAGTTCCAGGATAGGATTCTGGACCAGGAAAATTTTTTTTTCCTTTTGCTGTAGACATTAGTGGGAAATTGGTGAAATCTGAATAAGGTCTTAGATGATAGTATCAGTATTAATTATTATCAATATTAATTTCCTGATTTTGACAATCATACTGTACCTATGTGATAGAATGCCTGTTTGTAGGGAAGACACACTGAAGTATTTAAGGGTGAAGGAGTATCATGTCTGAAAGTTGCTTCCTAAATCGTTGATAAAAATGACAATAATTATGCATATAAATAGAGAGCATGCTCTAGCGAGAGGAAGGTTACAGAGCAAGTGTAAAATGTTAACATTTCTATAAGTATGAAATTTTGTCAAAACATAAAGTTAAGGGAATGCCCTGGTGGTCCAGTAGTTAGGACTCAGCGCTTTCACTGCCAAGGGCCTGGTTTCAATCCCTGTTCGGGGAACTAAGATCCCACAAGATGTGTGGCGCGGCCAAAAAATACCCCCCAAAACAAAAAACAAAACAAAAACAAAACAAGAAAAACGCACATAAAGTTAAAAACAAAACAGCATAGATAGGGAAAAGCCTGCCATCATAAATTCAATGTTGATTTCATTACAGTGAGTTTTCTGAAAAGTATTTTTCAGGTAAGATGTACTTTTTATCACATAATGACAATTATCATTGTATTTTCTTTATTCTGTGAAGGGATGCATTAATTAAACATTTCTGCTAACGTTAACTGTGTCAAAGAAAATATATAGCAAGTTGCTTTTTTCAAATGCCTAATGCATTTAGGCATTTTTGTGCATATTTTGGGTGGTATACTTGTTTCCACTCAGCCTGAGAGGTTTGGGTTTATGGGGCTTACAAAATATCCCACGATACTGATAGAAACAAAAAATTTATGAAACTAGGAAAACTCAAGAATTGGTTTCTACCAAGAGAGAATATTTAACTAAATAAAAATTGATGTGCTTTTATCAAGTCTTTCCAAAGCAACCAACTTAGTTTTCATATACACACTAACTCTTCTTATTTTTCACATTTTCACTGGTTTATGTGATATTTACACAAACAATTACAAGAACAAGTACAAATGTAAATAGGTTTGGAAACACAGACAGTTAACTTTTGGGATAAGCATAGAGCTTAACTAATAGGAACAAACGTTCACCTACGTGTGATAGCTCAGTATCTCCTCCCATTCTTGCTGTGGGCATCACACGGACTGGTGAGAGCTGATTAATCCAGCTAGAAAGGTAATTGTAGATCATTAAAGAAAATTCATGTTTTATTAAATAGTATGCATTTACTGTACTTTGATTAATCATTCTCCTACTGATGGGCATTTCACCAATATACTCTAGGCCCTGATAAGACAGTGTGTTGTAGTTATGACCCATCTCTACGGCAAAACAGCTAACAAGAGGGGAAAGGGAAGTGGTCCCTGATGCTATCTCATTCAGGGGTTTTCAATATTCCAAGGTTGGCAAATTCAGCATGATTATTTAAAGAGCCTGTTGGTAACATTTTCAGTTGATGGGATTGATTGTCTATCAGAGAAAGCCAGAAATAGCTCAATTGTATTGGTAGGACTCTTTAAGGTGCAAGAGATAGAAAAGAAACTCACATGTATTTAAAGGAAAAGGAATTTATTGGCATATATATCTGAAAAGTCTGTGACTTTAGGCACTGCCACCTCCAGGAGCTCAAATTGGTAAACATTTCCATTAAATGTATCTCTTCCCCCCAAATACTGAGATTCATTAAAGGGAGTGAATCATTTACTGGCTGGAGAAATAACACTGATTAGTCACAAATGCCTGTACATTTTAGCCTATGGTGTGTACATCTCTAACAGCATTTCCCAAAATGGGTTCCTTAGGACATCAATTCTGTTAATGGATGTTCTGTGAAAAGGGGTCCATGATCACATATGTTTGGGAAACACTGAGCTCCGCAGTATTCTCTATGCAGAATATTCACAGAATATTTAATATATTGTCGATGAAAAATTAATCATCCAATATAAGAAAGAAATGGAAAATCTTATTCGAGCCAAATTTGAGGATTATAACCCAGGAAAAGCATCTCAGAAAGCTCTGAGAACTGTTCCACCTGTTAGAAGTGAAAGCACAGTTATGTAAGTTTTTTGAGACAGGGGGCTGTACATCAAATCACATATTATTGACAGTTTACATAATCCAGATCTAAGCATCATTGTGATGGGTCATGTGACCCCTCACAAGCTCAAGAGGAATGTCATCTTTTAAGTTGTCTTGGTGATGCTGGGAGCATGTTGCTCTTTATGGTTGAGCAGGTATTGCTGCTGATGGGGAGGTTTGGTCAATGCACAATGCAGAGACACAGTGCACAGTAGAAGGGAGAGAGGTGGCCAAAGGGCAGACAAGAATGTTTTATGTTTAAATTTTTCTTGTCTTGGCATAAAATATGAATTTTATTTCACAATGTAAATTTGCATTATAAGTCTACAATATGTGGCATACGTCATTTTCTTACACTTTTTTGAATGTGAGATCTATTTCTCATGGAACATCTTTTGGGACTTAGTGTTCCTTAAAAGCCATTTCAGGAAACACTGGTCTCTGGCTATGGATAAGATACCCTTGGAGGTGAGGTAGTTGTGGAAACAAGGAATTGTTGACTAAGCTGAAAACCATGGTGAATAATTAAATAAAATGATGGCAGTTCAAAAAGTTAAGCATAGGGACTTCCCTGGCAGTCCAGCGTTAAGACTCTGCACTTCCAATGCAAGGGGCGCGGGTTTGATACCCGGTCGGAGAACTAAGATCCCACGTGCCAAAAAAAAAAGTTGTATGTAGAGTTACCATTTAGCCCAGAATTCTACTCCTGTGTATACACCCATGAGAACTGAAAATCTATGTCCACATAAAGTCTTGCACATGAATGCTCACAAGCATTATTCATAATACCTAAGAAGTGGAAGCAACCCAAATGTCCATGAACTGATGAATGGAGAAAGAAAATGGGTCTCGGGTGGATCAACAGAACATTATTCAGCCATCAAGAGGAAAGACATACTAACACCTGCTACAACACACATGAACCTTGAAAGCATTATGCTAAGTGAAAGAAGCCAGACGCAAAAGGCCATATGTTGTATGATTCCATTTGTATGAAATGTCCAGAATAGGCAAGTCCATAGAGACAGAAAGCAAATTAGTGGTTGCCAGAGAATGGAGAGTGACTGCTAATGGGTAGGAGGTTTTTTAGAGGGTGATGCAAATGTTCCGGAATAAGATAATGGTGATTGATGTATAACTCTGTGAATATACTAAAACCCACCAAACTGCACACTTTAAGAGAATGGACTTTATGGTATGTGAACTCTATCTCCATAGAATAGTCATTAAAATAAAATAAGGTAAAACAATGACATGAACTGAAATTAAATTGAAATTTGTTTTCTTTTTTGGCCACGCCACATGTCTTGAGGGATCTTAGTTCCGCGACCAGGGATTGAACCTGGGCCCTGGCAGCGAAAGTGCCAAGTCCTAACCACTGGACTGCCAGGGAATTCCCTAAATTGAACTTCTAAATGACTGCCATCTATTAAGTCCATACTGAGTGCCAGGTACTGAGTTTCAGTGGTGTCCCAAGACAATTCCAAACAATATCAGTGATTGAATACTTTCCCTCTGGGTGGACCATTCCCACCTCACAGTCGCATCCCTGGTGTCCTAAGTATTTTCTCATTTAATCTTCACGACAACTCATGTGTCAGGTGATTTCATTATTGTTTCTTTTTTACAGAATGTGAAATAAAATTCATATTTTATGGCAAGACAAGAAAAATTTAAACTTTTTTGGGAACCCATGTGTGCCTCCTCCCTCTCCTTTAGTGTATATTGTGCATCTGCATTAACCAGACCTCCTTAGGAGATAACCTTCCTTCTTAATCTTGTAAGGGGCCCTGATGACCCATGACCTACCACTCAGTGCTTTATATGTGAGGTCTGGATTGTGTAAACTGTCAATAAGACGTTATTTGATTCTAACCCTTTGTCTCAAAAACTTATATAATTGTGCTTTGACCTCTAACGGGTGGAAGAGTCCTCAGAGCTTTCTGAAAGACTGTCTCCCTGATTACAATTCTTAGGTTGGCTCAAATAAGATTTTCTATTTCTTTCTTAGTTGGACTATTGATTAATTTTTTTCGTTGACACAGAGTAAGTAGCCAAATCTCCAAAGCTCCAACAAGTTAAAGAAATTTGACAAAGCCACGTGACTAGTAACAGGTGCTTTGCCAGGATCCTAAATCAGGATGTCTGACTCCATGACGTGGTAATTCTATGCAGGAACGTTCCCTGTGGTTTGAAGTCGCTCTTGCATCTAAACGGGAGCAAAGGTCAGGAAAAGAAAGTACTATGTATTAAAAAGGTGAATCAAAAGAAGATGCATGACAGGCACCTTTGCAGTCTGTGTCCTAGAGAGAGGGACATGGTCATGGCAGGGATTCACTCTTCTCCCTCCCTCCCTCCCTTCCTTCCTTCCTCTATTTATACATACTTTTTGCCGGCCAGGGATTGAACCCATGGCCCCTGCGGTGGAAGCGCGAAGTTTTAACGGCTGGATCACCAGGGAAGTCCCCACTCTACATTTAATCAGAGGCATCTGTTCTGGGGCTTTCTACACCCCTGAGAGGAAACATCACGGAAGATGATTGTGATTAAATGGCAGTGCATATGTATCACAGAACACAACCACTGCTTGGGGCTTGGGATTCCTTCTCGAAGTCAATTTCCTCAGTGCATTTTTTTTTGTTTTTTTTTGGCTGTGTTGGGTCTTTGTTGTGGTGCGCGGGCTTATCGTCGTGGCTTCTCTTGTTGCAGAGCATGGGATCTAGGCACTCAGGCTTCAGCAGTTGTGGCACGTGGGCTCAGCAATTGTGGCCCGAGGGCTCTAGAGCGCAGGCTCAGTAGTTGTGGCGCACAGGCTTAGTTGCTCCACAGCATGTGGGATCTTCCCGAACCAGGGCTTGAACCCATGTCCCCTGCATCAGCAGGCGGATTCTTAACCACTGCGCCACCAGGGAAGCCCCCTCAGTGCGTTTTGTACCCAAATCTCCTTCATGAAGAAACTGAAGTGGAGCAGTTGTGAAACACACACTTTTGCTTTAGATGTTTGAATGACTTCACAACAGGAATGGAGGAAAGCCCAGTCTCACTCTGCTAATTAATTCATCGAATCACAAATGTGTAGGTTTTAAAATTATTTATAGCTTAAGAAAGAGTATTTTCCCAAAAGTACAGGAGAGAACGTAAAAGTTCTTGAACTTGACGGGAGAGAGAAACAACCATAAAATAATTATGCCATCTCTTTTTCTAAGCCATAGGATATTTATAAATAATTTTCTTGGCATGTTAACTGATACTCTTAATCTTTTTGAGGTACAATATGTCTAGGTTATTAGACTCCATGTAATACCATTAAATATTTGTAGGTGATCATTGATTGGTGACAAGGTACAAATTGTATTAACAATGATTCTGATATTCACCCAGGTGATGTGGAAGTTGTAGATTATGGAACTACTCAAACTTCAAAAATATTTATCAAACAACATGTATGACGAGCCACTTAGAGATTATTTCTATGTTCTAGGCCCTGTAATAATTGTATTATATAGATTGCTTTGCAATAGTCTTACAACAGCCTTATGGGGTAGATGTTGGCCCCTTTGCAGAGGCGAAGAAATTTGCTCAGGTCAGACATCTAAAAGGTGACAACAGCTGGAATGTAACCAGGCCTGCCCGATTCTAAATACTATGATCTTCACCTGTATACCACACTGACTTTATTCTATATGTCATTGGTTAAGATTTTAAATAAGGGACTTCCCTGGTGGTGCAGTGGATAAGACTCCGTGCTCCCAATGCAGGGGGCTGGGGTTCAATCCCTGGTGAGGGAACTAGATCCCACATGCATGCCACAACCAAGAGTTCGCATGCCACAACTGGGGAGCCTGAGAGCCACAACTAAGGAGCCCGCCTGCTGCAACTAAGACCTGCTGCAACCGAATAAATAAATATTTAAAAAGATATTAAATAATTTTTATTTGAAATAACATGGTATATAGATGGATTTTGTTGGATTTAAACCTAAGGTATCTCAAATTGTGTGCTACTAATAAATACTATTACTGTTCCAAGTACTTTACACTTAAAAAAAATCACTTGAAAATGCCTATTTAAAATTTTATAATTAAAATAACTTTTTTATTATTGTAAAAGTAATATATATTTATTGGGAAAAATTAATTAATACAGACAAAAATAAGAATCACCCATAAAAGGATACTCAGAGATATGCTTTCTTAATACCTTGGAATAAAGTCTTTCATATACTTTTTTTTTTTTTTAAATACATGGACTCCCGTATTTTTTTTTTAATTTATTTTTATTTATTTATTTTTGTTTGTGTTGGGTCTTCATTTCTGTGCGAGGGCTTTCTCTAGTTGCGGCAAGCAGGGGACACTCTTCATCGCGGCATATACTTTTTTTTTTTTTGTGGTACACGGGACTCTCACTGTTGTGGCCTCTCCCGTTGCGGAGCACAGGCTCCGGACGCGCAGGCTCAGTGGCCATGGCTCACGGGCCCAGCAGCTCCACGGCATGTGGGATCTTCCTGGACCGGGGCACAAACCCGTGTCCCCTGCATCGGCAGGCGGACTCTCAACCACTGCGCCACCAGGGAAGCCCCGGCATATACTTTTAAACTAAAATTTTAAATTTCATAGTATAAAACTTTCATAACATATGCAAAATAGAAAAGATATTATAATGAACCCTAGATACCCATTATCCAATTCAAAAAGCAGTTTCCCCTCATAAGAAAGGCCCTTGGAAATCATGCAGGGCTGCTCCCCAAACAAGCCTGTAGGCTGATGGCCGTGTCGGTGACCCCTGGGAGCCCGCCTGCCTGACTATTCCAGCTGCTACTGCTCACCACTGCTTTCCCACTGAGACTTGGCTTCCCCGGGCTGCCCCCAGCCAGGCCCGAGCACGGCCAGGGGACTAGTGCATTGGGCCCATTCCTGTGAGACCCAGGACTCCTCCATGAGCAACTTTGGCTCAAGAACTACCCCCCCCACCCCCACCCCAAGTCAGCGTGACCTTGCCCTGCAGCCTGAGACACTTGCTACCCAAGTCCCTTCCTTGCCCTTCTCCTTCAGTGGTGTTAGACCTGCATTATGGTCTGAAGGTTCTTCCCCCTTCTCTGGCTCCCTCCCTGTGTTCTTCACAAGTGTTTTCCCCCCTCAAAACCTGTCGCAATCTAATTCCATCTTGGTGACTGCTTCTCAGAGGGCCCCCGACTAACAGAGGAGTTTCTTTCCCCTGTACCCTCCACCCTCACTCACCTCCTTTCAGGCTCTCTCAGCACCGTGCTTTTTCCTTAATAGCACTTTCACAATTGTAGGTACTTTATTTATTAGTTTCTTTTTTTTTTCTGTGTCCCCCATCAGACTGTAAACCCCGTTAGGGCAGGAACCACATCTAAAATGAACTCACTGGTGTACCTCGGTGCCTGGCATAGTGCCTAGTACATAGTGGGCACACAATCAATATTTACGGAATGGGAGGATTTGTTTCTGCTTCTCAAGTCATCTAATGATGCAGGCAGCACTATCAGCAAGCTGTGTCCTGTGGTTTTTGGTATTTACAGTGGAGACAAAAAGTGTCACGAGGAGAAGTCAGTGGTTGAAAAACAAGAAATCAAACTTCCCTGATATGACGAGTCTTAGAATTGCAAACAGTCAGGACGCCCTGGAAATCAGTGAACCCACTTTGAAAAGTTCTAAAGAGCTGTCATTTCTGATAGGGCTGAGGGATGGCAGGAGTTCAGAGGAGCAGGTCTTCAAAGGGAATCTTCTTGGAAGACTAACAGACGGCCTTGAGACTTGGCCCCATATCAAATTAGCCTTTTCATGTCCATGAGCAGACAGGCTTCTGAGGGATGTGCAGAGATCTGAGTATGAGGGAGAGATGGGAGGCGAAGGTCTTTGCATTGGAATCTGCCATCGCAGGATTCGCCCAGCAGGAATGCTTCCTTAGAACCTGGCTCTGACCTGTTTCATCTCCTCCACCTCCCCTTAGCACAAGCCCAGACTCCCCCAGGCTCTGTTTCAAGTTGAATAAGAAACCAAATCATTGGCAGTTTATGAGTACACCAGAGGGCCAATGTTTCTGCCTTAATGTTCACTGTTACTTTGTGTCCTTGTTAGTTTTGTGTTCTTTTGAGGTTTCTTTCATTTTAGACTGCAGTACACTAGCAGAAGTTTGTTTGGAAATATTTAGTGCTCATAAAGAAGTTTTCAGTGGTAGTGAAGAGGCAATGCTGCACAATGGTTAGTACCATGGCTCTGGACTCTGTTTCAGTCAGGATAGACGAGGTTGTGTTGCAGTAACAAACATCACCCAGATCTCATTCATGCAACGTGTCTCAGGAGGCATGGGTTGCTATCACAAAATATCATAGGCTGGGTGGATTAAACAACAGAAATTTATTTCTCACCATTCTGGAGTCTGGAAAGTCCAAGATCAGGGTGTCAGCAGATTTGGTGTCTGATGAGAGCTCCCTTCCTGGGTTGCAGTTGGCTGCCTTCTCCCTGTGTCCACCTATGACATTCGAGTGCTCGAGAAAGTTCTCTGGTGTCTATAAGGCATTGATTTCATCATAAGGGCCTCCTCTCTCATGACCTCATCTAAACTTAATCATCTCCTAAAGGCCTCACCTCCAAATACCATCATTTTGGGAGTTAGGCCTTCACCAAATGAAGTTGGGGGCACAAACCTTCCGCCCATAACCTCCCACTGGGTCAGCTGGGGCTGTGCTTCTATTATCCTCCCATTGGAACCCAGGCCCACGGAGCTGTCACCAGCTGGGGCATTGCTCTTCAACATGGCAGAGAGAAAGAGAATGTGGTTGAATTAAGCACTGGCCTCTGTCTTCAAGTGACACATGTCCCTTCTGCTCACATTCAAAAACAAGTTACTCATCTATGTGTAACTTCAAAGAGGGGCATGGAAAGTACAATCCTGCCTTGTGCTCAGAAGGAGAGAACTGTATTCTTAGGAACAGCTCCCATGATCACCAGAGTTACACAGTCTAGGTGTTGTTGTGAAGATATTTTCTAGACACGACTCACATTCAAACCAGTGGACTTTGAATAAAGCAGATTACCCTCCATAAAGTGGGTGGGCCTCATCCAATCAGTTGAAGGCCTTAAGAGCAAAGACTGAGGTTTACTCTCCCTCCAAAAAGTTTTGGCCTCAAGCCTGCAACATAGAAACCCTAGAATTTCCAGCCTGCCTTGCTTGCTGCCTGGATTTTGGACTCAATACTGTAACATCAACGCTTCCCTGCATTTTTAGCCTTCTGGGTTCTGCCCTGTGATTTTTGGACTTGCCAGCTCCCACAGCTGCATGAGCCAATTCCTTGAAATTTCTCTCTCTCTCTCTCCCTCTCATCTCTTTATCTATCTTCCTTTCTGTCTCCTGTGGGTTCTGCTTCTCTGGAAAACCTTGACTAATACATAGTTATACCCCAGTTATAGAGTTAACCCCACAACCTGTCAACATCCAGTCCAGAGCTAAGCCTGTTTCATTGCACCGGCTCCCAAATCACCTAATCCAAATCCAGATCCTGTAATAAGAACTGTCTAACATTCTCTAATTAAAGAAAGCACTAAATAATGATTCTCAGAATAATGTGTCATAATAAATAGCATGTACATCCACCAAAGTAAATGACATTAAAACATCCAGATGTTGATGCAGTATTGCAATGATATTTGAATTTCTGGAAGCTATTTTTCTACTTTGGGAAAAGGTAAGGGTTTTGGACTGAACTTGTAGATTTCCTATAGGCCACTATGCCTGCTCTGTGCTACACATCAGACATCCTGTAAAAAGAGAATGCTCACTTTTGCCTGCTACTCATTACCTTAGTACTAACCCCTTGCCTTAACCCATCTCTCAAACTTAAACACATTCTGCCTTCCACCCTTGCAGTGCCCCTTTGCTTCATCATCCCTTGAAATTCTAGCATTTTAATTAATTTGTTTGAAATTCCAGCAATTAATGCATCATATTGGTTTCCTGACTTTGGTTTGGGGATGATCCCATTTATGTGGGGTCTCCCCCCGGTTATACTGCTCTAACTAAACTTGGGCAAACAACCTTCCCAGAGGTTGAATGGCTCTGAGCTTCCTGTTAATGATAACAAAATCACTAAAGTTTGCTGAGCACTTCCTCTGGTCCAGGAACTGTGCTCATAAATTATTTGCACATAAATTTATTTATTTATTTTTGGCTGTGTTGGGTCTTCGTTGCTGCACGCAGGCTTTCTCTAGTTACAGCAAGTGAGGGCTACGCTTTGTTGCGGTGCGCGGACTTCTCATGGTGGTGGCTTCTCTTGTTGCGGAGCACAGGCTCTAGGCGCGTGGGCTTCAGTAGTTGTGGCACGTGGGCTCAGTAGTTGTGGCTTGCAGGCTCTAGAGCGCAGGCTCAGTAGTTGTGGTGCACGGGCTTAGTTGCTCCGCAGCATGTGGGATCTTCCCAGACTGGGGCTTGAACCCATGTCCCCTGCATCAGCAGGCAGATTCTTAACCACTGCGTCACCAGGGAAGTCCTGCACATAAATTTATGAGTTCTAGAGATTATCTTACTTAATCCTGGCAACAATCCCAGGAAGTTGATATATTATCAAGGACATTGTTACAGATAAGGAAACTGAGGCTCAGAGAGGTTAGACCACTTGCCCAAGGCCACACAGGATCCACTGTGGTGAAGCTGGGCTTCAGATTTTTCTGGCTCCAAAACTTGTGCCTTAATCATAATGCTGTGCCACTCTGCGTGCAGGATCTGGACAGTTCTTAGTGAATCATTTCAACTGTAGGTTCAAGACAACAAGATTAAAGAGGTGTATCAGTCAAGGATGGTCAGGGGAGCTGAGCCACCATGAGTGGTGCAGTGTAAGGGACATATTGTAGGAATCAGACCTTCCACAATTGTGAGAGGAGCTGGGGAGGTGAGGACCAGTGGAATCACCGACCAGTTGATCTGAGAAGTCGGGAACATCCAGTTGCTAACAGAGGGCCGCGAGGGAGAGCTTGTACAGTTGTGTGTGGCCCCCGCCTCTGTGAATCAGCAGGTAAGCTGATGGCAAGATGGTGGGGCTGGGGCTGCTGTTGTTCAGCAGGGCCAGCAGGTGGGAAGAAGAGCTGGATGTAGAGCAAAGGAGAATGAGGATGTACCTGAACCCATTAGGCATCTTTGTGACCATCCGTCACTGCATGTGACTGTGATGTCCTTCGGAGAACAGTGGCTGCTGCTTCCCATCCGCTTTCCCAGTCTCATTCATGTTCCTCTGTTGGCCAGCTCTATCCTGGAGCCGTGCAGGGATGGGGATTCTGGGAGACACAGCTCCCACAGTAACCAGGTAGCACAGCATAACACAGAGGTTATTCAAGGAGGTCAACAGAAGGCAAGGATTGGATGTGTAGTCAAGGGCCTTGTGATGGTTAATTTTATGTGTCAGTTTGATGGGGCCCAGATATTTGGGCAAAGATTATTCTGGGTGTGTCTGTGTGGGTGTTTTTGGATGTGATTAGCATTTGAATGAGTACACTGAGTAAAAGTAGACTGCCCTCCTGCAGAGAGTTGAAGATCTGCCTGACTATTCAGCTGGGACACCAGCCTTTTCCTGTCTTCAGACATTGAAACATCAGCTCTTTTTGTGTCTCGAGCTTGCTGGCTCTTGGACTGGAACTCACACCATTGGCTCTTGAGCTGGAACTTCAGACTTGGACTGAAACTACACCATCGCTGTTGACTTTCCTGGGTCTCCAGCTTGCCAACTGCACATTTTAGGACTTCTCAGCCTCCATAATTGTGTGAACCAGTTTCTTAGAGGAAATCTCTTTCTCTCTATATGTACATTCTGTTGGTTCTGTTTCTCTGGAGAACCCGGACTAATGCAGGTCTAGATTTCCCTCTCCAAGTGAAAAATCTACTAAAGTCCTGGGAAGAACTTGTGTACTGTTGGTTTAGAGTTAAGAGCTAAAAGGTCAAAGTGTTCTGGTGTGAAAGCTTGCTGGTAGTTTAGTAATTTGGATAAAGGATCTTTTAAATGGATGGAATTTTCCTTGCAGAACACGCTAATGGCTTTGGAAGTTTGAGGCAGCGTCGCTTCGCTTCTTTAGAGCGTTGAGTGACTGCTGAAGCTTGATGCTGACTTGGGGATTGGTTTTCCTCCCTGTTCTTTCTGTGTAGAGCGAGGTCAAACCCAGCACTCTTTTGGTGATGTTATCATATCAACAAACTTTATCACGAAACTTAAAAAAAAAAATCCTTGCTTTAAAGCCATGCTCCTTCTGTTTTACTGTCACTATGCCAAATCCCCAAATCACAGCCTTTGAGAACTGGAGGAAATTGTGGAGATAATCTGGCCTGATTTTTCCCAAATTATGTTCCATAAAACATATATTCCTAGATGTTCATAGGTGGCCCTTGAAAAAAGGAATTCAATGACCAAGTAGGTTTGAAAAGACTGCATACATTCTTTCCCTTTTGGAGAATCCAAATGCACTTTGATAAAGTTTGAGATGCCTCTTAGACTTGAAATGGATGTACCAAGTAGGCAGTTGGTAGATAGGTTTGGATTTCAGGGCCAAGGTTGGAGTTGGATATATAGATTTGGAAGGTAACACGTTTCAAACCATGGGAGCAGGGAATTCCCTGGTGGCCCAACTCTGCGCTTCCACTGCAGGGGGCATGGGTTTAATCCCTGGTTGGGGAACTAAGATCCCGCAAGCCACATGGCATGGCCAAAAAAAACAAAAACGAAAACAAAACAAAAAACAAAAATCAAGCAAACAGTAAAACATGGGAGCAGATGAGATGATGAGGGAGAGTTTAGAAGGAATTAGTGTGTGAGGGCTGCAAGTGCTGCAGCTCTCTTGTGACCATGAGGAAAATACCTGGGAATGGAGCCAAGACCCAGAAGATGGCATTGCTGAGGCAAGTGACAGAGAGAAACTTGGACAAAAGTCGAGCTACTAAAGCTGATTTTACCGTTGGACTTTTCAGCAATAATACCAGTAAATTCTTTTTGAACTTCAGTGTTTATGTCATTTCTTATGGAAAGAGTCCTGACTAGTATGACATCTCCCAAATCCTTTTGCACACTTATCTCTATCTGTCTGTGTTTCCCCACCTCCTTCCCTGTCATGGAGGAGAAGCAGCTGAGCCTAAGATGCCAGAATTCACCAGTCACCCCCATCCTGAGGAGCAAAGGGGAAGGCCCTCAATCAGTGTCTATTGTCGACATTTCAGGCAAGAGTGGAGGAATTAGTTAAGAATGGGATAAAACGGTTAAGGATTTTATTTTTATTTTTGGATTGTTAGCAACCAACCCAAACTGACTCTGGCTAACTTAAGCCAAAATGGGATTTTATTGGAAGGATCACAGGTTTTCCTCACAGAATCAAAGAGAGAGCTGAACAAGCTGAACAGCAAACCTGGGGAAGGGGAGGGACCAGAGCTACCCTGGGGAGTCTCAGCAGGATGGCATCACCATCCTCTCTGGGCCGCCCATCCATTGATGTGGTACAGCTCCAAGGCCTGTGCTCTCTGGTTCAAGCTTGAAACAACTGGGGGAGAGGAGGTGCTTGTGGGGAGAGAGCCTGAGGCAAGATGAAGCCTCCCAGCCTGATCCCTGGAAGCCCACCCAGCACATCTGAGAGGCTTGGCAACATGCCAGGAGATGTCTCAGGTGACCTCTCTGAGGATGGAGCCATTCCTGGGCTTCTTCAAGATGCCCGAGGCCTACAAGGGATTAAGAGCAACCTCACTGCTCGTAAGGCTCAGTGAGGGTGCCGGGGAAGGGCTTCCTTTGTGCTTTGGCTTTCAGGCCTCACACTGTCTCAGACTTTGCCCATCACTGGTTTCTCTGACTTCTTTAATCTTTACTCTTCCCCCCTTAGCCTATGCTCTTCATCTTTGGGAAACTTTTCTTTCACTCTGCTCTTTTCCCTCCTCCAAGCTCCCCAGTTGCTGTAGACTGAATGTTTGTGCCCCCCGACCCCGAATTCTTACATTGAAACCTAATCCCCAGTGTGATGGCATTTGGAGGTCTTTGGGAGATTATTAGGTTATGAGGGTGGAGCCCTCATGAATGGGATTAGTGTCCTTATAAAAGAGACTCTAGGGAGATCTCCTGCCCCCTCCACCATGAGAGTTTATAGTGAAAAGACAGCTAGCTCTCTGTGGGCTCTCACCAGACATCAAATCTGCTGACACCTTGATCTTGGACTTCCCAGCCTCCGGAACCGTGAGAAATATATTTTTATTGTTTGTAAGCCACCCAGTCTATGGTATTTTGTATAGCAGCCTGAATGGACTAAGACACCACCCTTTAAAAACATGATTCTTATTAAAAAAATAATCATTATTATTAAAAAAGTTATTCAAGCAGTACCAAAGATTTTTCAGTGAAAAGTAAGTTTTTAACATTTTCTTCCACCCTGGACTTTATGTCTCTTGCCAGAGGCAGTGATTATTATCAGTCTCCTGAGTATCTTTCCAGATGTAGCGTATGTTTATATCTCTATATATAGACCCTACATATTTTATTTTGTAAACACAGGAGAGAAGATTATAAACACACTGTTCAGTACCTTGAATGTTCCACTTGGTGATGTAGTGTTCATATCAGAGCACATTGGTCTCATTCTTTTTGATGGCTGTGTCATATTTTACAGTGGATTCCCCACTGATGGACAGGATCTTGTGAATACAAATGATGTTGCAGTGAATGTCCTTCTACATGGGACTGCAGGCACCTGAGCCAGTACATCTGTCAGAAACAGTAGTGCTTTCTTTTCCAAGAGATATCAAAGCTCAGTTCTGGTTTCCACCAGACTTCCCAGGCGTGGCCCACCTTGGCTACCTCCTCTTTCTCTCCACTCCTTAAATACCTACAACATGCCCACTGACATACTCAAAGGCCACCAATGACCCCCTTCCTTAGTGCACCACCTCTGACTCTTCTGCAGAATTTGACCCTACTTCCTATCCTTTCCTGAAGCTCTCCTTGCTTGGCTGATAGGAGGGGTAATCTTTGTCCTCACCTATCTCTCATCATGCTTTTCCTGTGCCCTTTCCTGTCTCCCAAAGGTCACCATTTGGCAGGAGCGTGAGGGCGTGGGACCTGCTGGGCCAGCCCTTTCAGCTCCTGGTTGTCCCACCCAGGGTGTCACACCCACCCGTTGACCTCACTGCCTGGACCCTAGAGGAATGTAAGATTTTGATTTATTTTTCAGTATGGTTAGAAACAAACGCATGTGATTCCATTTATGTAAAAAGGAAAATGCACCTCCCTATCTATCTATCTATTTATCTGTCTATCTATCCCTCCATCCACCTACAGAGATCCTCCCAGGAGTTGGCCAAATAGAACACATTGGCAATAGCACAGAGAACGCTACTCAATACTCTGTAATAACCTTTACGGGAAAAGAATCTGAAAAAGAATAGATACAAGTATATGTATAACTAAATCACTTTGCTGTACACCTGAAACCAACACAACATTGTAAATCAACTATACTGTAATATAAAATAAAATTAAAATTAAAAAAAAACACACTGGCAGGCCTGTTTGCAAACTCTGTGTGATACACCAAATACTAACAGCGATTATTTCTGGATGCTATGATTGTGGATAATTTTTCTACATGCTCAACTGTTTTTTTTCTAAAATTTCAACAATGGAACATAGATATTAATAATATATTAATATTCATATATTATTATTATGTCCCAAACCTATCTTCCCCCCAACCCTCCTGCCAATTTAACTTTTACCCTAGAAATTCCTATTTGTCAGAATTCTGGGACTCTTCCTAGGTTTAAAACCTGGTAGGCATGCTTCGTATTCCTTCCCTCTCATATTCTATCTTCCTACTACACTTTGTGGTTATTCGAGTGAATTTCTATCTCCTCTGTTAGATTTTTAGTTCTTAAGGGACACAGACCTTGTCTTATCTCTCTCCCTGGGGCCCATCACACAGCACAGCTCACAAACAGATGCTCCCAAAATGGTTACTGAACCTTCTGCTTGATGCCTCAGGCTTGTTGACATCCTGCAACTGTCACCTGCCTGAGAAATTTCCTCTATAAATAAGCAGTTTCTGTTTCAGGTATAAACCATAGCCCTTGCTACATATGCCCCATCTCTTACCCCACCCAGGCCTCAAACTTAGAAACTGGAATTAGTGTTGGTATTCAAATCCTTAGCCATGGTACCAAGAGTCAGCCCCCATAAGAACCAAGTCATTGATGTGAAGTTCTTTTTTTCCCTCGACATTCTAGCAGCTGTCATTACATTTGCTGGGGAATTCTCGACGAGATTTTACTTGTCCTCCCATGCTGTTCTTTCTGTGGTTTCCTTGTTTCTTTTTGCGATCCGGTTCCAGATGGCTCAACAGTGCTTCCAAAATGAATATTTTGACAGATTGCTGAATGCTTGCAAACCGTGTCACCTTCGATGCCCTAATACCCCTCCTCTAATATGTCAGCGTTATTGTAATACAAGTAAGTAATACTGCTCGAACAATTCCTCATTGGTGTGAAGTCTTCTCTCTGTATTGACTTTATTCAAAGAAGAAATATTACGGGGAAGGTGGTGATATTTTCTGGATCAGAAAGAGGAAGAAAATTAGGCAATCATTTAAATGCCAACAGGAACGAACAATTATTCAGAACTGAACTCAATTTTATTCTGCAATGTTAACAGCAGAGATTTTTTATCAGCTCTCCTAATTAAGTATGGTTTAGAATTTAAAAGTCAGTGCTGAGGAATGAGGGGAATTGGACGGCAAATAATCTTTACTTGATGTGGTTATGATGTTATCAGTTCATTATTTCTCTGACATTCTTTTAATTCAGTGAAAGGAACAAATGCAATTCTCTGGACCTGTTTGGGCCTCAGCTTGATCGTTTCTTTGACAGTTTTCGTGTTGATGTTCTTGCTCAGGAAGATGAGCTCCGAGCCATTAAAGGACGAATTTAAAAACACAGGTTGGTTTGATGGTTGATCTTTGAAATCTGTTTCCAAGAGGTGGCTATGGTGAATTTCAGTTCCTTTTCTTTTTTCATGTTGAGTATCTCATCCGGTAAGGGCCCTTTTGAGTGTGTTAGATGACAGGTTAAATGAACTCTTGGAAGAAGCGAGCTTTCTTTTCGAATTTTACACCTTCTTTGCTGATGTCCTACAATGTCAGCCTTCCCCAACATTTTTTCTAATTACTCTTTTGAAGTACTGAGGCTTCCTTGGGAAACATCCATCTCTTTGACAAAGTTAGCACATCGATTAAACGTCATGCTATCAGAAACAGCTAGCCAGGTTTGGTACTATTGGGAAAAGTATATTTGGCAAGATCCGTGGCCATATTTTCATACAAATATAAGTGTTGTTTGCTTGAGTGAACATTTTACTGCGAAAAATGCTAGAAATGAATACCAGTTGCTCCTGGATTATTTAAACAATCATCTCAAAGATTTTTATCTTTATTAAGCAGTAGAGAACCAGTCCCAGAGAAGTGGATGTTCTACTTAAAGGCTTTGTAAGATAAAAATATTTCAGCACCTTTGCCCATGATCTAATTCCCGAACACTTTGCAGCCATTGCCCTATTTCTTTATGCGTGTATTTTCCATGCATAATCTGTGAAGCATCCACCTCATTTGCTTTCTAGTGCAGTAAAGGGAGGGAGATGGCTCTTCCACACGATTGACTCATTTCTCGTTTTTTGCCTGGGGTCTGAGAGACAGGTGGGGAGTGACTTTAGTGTGACGTTCTGGAAGATGGAGTTACACTGCAGAAGGTTGAGGAAGTAGTAAACGTGCCTTCATAGACATATATGGGGATGTAGTGGAGACTCCTTCCTTCTGTGATCATGACAGATTCATTTAAAAAAAAAAGTAATCTGCCACAAAATGCTCTGTAAGAGAAGCATCTTTACTGTGAATTCTAAAGTGTCACCCAAGACTGATTTTGGTGTGCTGTAACATATGGTAATTTGTCATTTCACATGTGTGAAAAGGCTCAGTACCTTAATGCATCCAAGGGCCAAGTGCGTGAGAAATGAACGTAGTGGGCTGCTTGAGGCTTCGGCGATAGGGGAGCCCATGCCCTGCTTGAAGGAGACAGGTGCTATCGACTCCCAATTGTTTCCGTGTAGGAATGTTGGCTCCTAGTGGCCACATTTTGTTTCCTTAAAAAAAAAAAAAAAAAAGAGGCCAGTTGTCTAGATTTGTATGTAAAGTCTCTTGCTTTTCAAATGTGGGCCAATGTAAAACAGACAAACAAACACTTAAAAACACTGTACGCCCTAAACCAGGCATGTCTTTGAACCCAATGTGGCCCGCGGTCTGTCAGTTCATGACTTCTAGTGTAGGACCCACTTATTTGTTCTGTGGGAAGAGACACATCTCACGTTGCTTTGATCCCGGATGTGTGCTGTTAAGTCTGGCACAACCATGCGCCCTGAAAAGTTTAGGTTAACAGTTCTGTTTCTGCATAATCAGGACCGGCTCTCCAGAAGGATGCGAATGCAGACCTGTATGAGAGCGACAATGGCGGGACTGGTGCGGAAACTCTTCTTTCGAGAGGCCTCGGGTACACAGTGGAAGAATGTACGTGTGAAGACTGTGTCAGGAGCAGACCAAAGGTCGACTCTGACCATTTCTTTCCACTCCCAGCCATGGAGGAAGGTGCAACCATTCTTGTCACCACAAAAACAAACGACTACTGCAACAGCCTGCTAGCTGCCTCGAGTGTCACGAGTGTCACGGGGATGGAGAAATCAGTTTTCCCAGCTAATTAACCATTTCAATGGTATAGAGCTACTTGGAAAATCTTTTGTCAGAAGAAAAGGATGATATATCGGATCTGTTTAGGATGATTGTACTTATCAGTGGATGATATGGCTTTTTGTTCTCTAATTCTGGAAAATCTTTGTTAGATATATTTTTCTACCTTACTGTTGGGAGCTTAGCTGTGGAAACTTCCTTGGTTTCATGATTAAATTGACTCACTGAAAAAAAAAAAGCACTGCAATGTGTAGATTCCATAGTCACACATTTCTGTGGCTAGACCACTTCTCTCCTATACATGTACACACCCATTTCACGACAGACTGGATTTCTTTTTATTGTTAAAGGAAAGCAAGGTCATCCTATGTACTTTCTATCTACAGGAGAAGCCTAGAGCCAGCCACACTAATTCAGTGTGCAGTGCATGGCCAGTTCCTGACCTTGTGAGCTTTCAGCTTCATGGAGGCATCAGGCATTATTACAATCATATAAATAAACGTGTAGTTGCAAACTGTGATTAATGGGTACTAGGTATCGTTTTTGCATCTACACGCAGGTAATAATAAGGATAGCTAGCACTTATTTACCCTTACTAAGGTGCTAGGGGTCGTTCCAAGTGTTTTACCTGTACTAACTCATTTAATATATACAACAAACCACAAGGTAGGTGGATCGTTATTATCTGCCTGTTACAGATGATGACAGAAACAGAATCAGAGCAAGATCACATAGCCGGTAAATGGCAGGGCCAGATTTAAACCCAGACATTCTGATCTATTCCCTTTTTTCTCTTCACATCAATTTAATTCCATTTCTGAGTTTCCTCATCTCTTTGGGCTACAATCTTAGTCATTACTGGGAGAGGGCTGCCTTCCTTGGGTTTTGCAAAGGTCCTGAGCTGCTATGGAAAGGGCTGTGCAATAGGCAGTGCCCTCTGGTAATCTGTTGACTTTGATCATTGTTAAGATGCCCACTGGCACCACAGCAGAGACCCTCAAGGTCTTGGGGCTTTGTGGCTTTTGTGTCAGGTTTGGGGTATGGGGAAACTTGGTGGGAACTTTTGACCCACTCAGGGCCCATTATGGCTCCATTCCAGGCCTTTGAGGGCCATAGGAGACAACACAGTATAGTGGTGAAGGCACTGGCTCTTGGAGTTTGACTCCAGACTCTATTACTAGGAAGTTATAGACATTGGGTAACTGTGAGAGTTACTTAACCACTCTAGGCCTCAGTTTCCCCATCTGTAAAATGGGGATAATTATAGTATCTATTTATAACGTTGTTTTAAGGATTAAATGAAAATATACACACACATACATTTATTATTTATTTATTCCCATGAAAAGTTTCTGGTTCATATTAAGTACTTTGTGTTAGTTACGTTGCCATCATGGTTTTTATTAGTGCTTTGAGGTCTAGTCTCTTTGAGGGCAGGCACACACTCCTTTTCTGTTATATGGCCTGGGAATATTCCTCCTAGTTTCTCACAAGCCTTCTTCCTTCTCCCCTCACCCCCCTCAATGAGTTTAGATTTTTTTCAAAAGCCCAGAAGAGCTGCTGACCTTAGGCTTTTGATTCTTGGTCCTCCAGTACCAGGCTAAATCTCAGGAGGAAGGAATTACAATACTTAAAGGAGGGTGGCTGGTGGTGGAAAATGTAAAGCACCCTCTACAAGTTCAATAACCTATCCCATCTCAAGTGCCATGAAGAAAGGGTACAGGGCGCTAGGAGAAGGTATAACACGTATCCTCATGACAATTCCATGAAGCAAGTATGTGATGTCTCACCAAAAGTTACAGAGGCAGACAGACCTAAACTAGGCTTTCTGCGGGGGAGAGGAGGGATTCAGACACACTGACTCTTTAACTAGAATAACAAATTAGCAAAAACTACAAAGTACAATGTTGAAAATGGGGAAAACAACCCCCCAACCAAACACACAAGTATTTTCATTTTTACATTCTATCATAGTCCCTGCACATGGCTGTATTTTGACTTTGACACAATTGTAATCATGGTGTACAGACCATTTTGCATGGGGCTTTGTGTTTTTTTTTTTTTTTTTTTTTTGCCAAACCGTGTGGCATGTGGGATCTTACCAGTTCCCTGACCAGGGATCAAACCCATGCTCTCTGCAGTGGAAGCATGTAGGCTTAACCACTGGACCACGGGGAAGTTCCCTGCATGGGGCTTTTTTAAACTTATTCTATTATCACTGGCCTTTCCTCGCATTTCCATAACCTTTATAATTAGCACTTTAAACTACGAGATTCTTTGTGAGGTGGGCCATGATTTGCTTAGCTATTCTTCTGTAACCTGGCTTTGGTGCTTTTCATTTTTTCTCTATTATAAATAATGCTGCAGAGCACCCTTCTCCAAAGATCTCTTGATTTCTGCTGAATCCAAAAGGTAAATTTCCAGGGGCCAGAGAGTATGTGTTGAGAGGCAATGTAGTAGGAAGACCATGGGGATGTGGGTCACGCAGAACTCGGCTGGAATTCTGGCTCCATTTCCCCGTGGGGGCCTCAATTCAGTGTTTTGTGGATCAAGACTTAGGAGTGGATCAATCGTCTCAGTCAGCATTGAAAAAAAGAAAAGGCGAAGAGAATACATTACCTACAGAATTGTTTTGTTAAACAGCTTCTTAAATGTATGTATTTGTGTACTGGGTTGTGGTGTAAAATGCATTTTCTTTTACTCTGGGTTGTGGGCAAAACAAGTTGGGAAAACACTCCTTTAACCTTTCTGAGTCCCCTTTCCCTTATCTGTAAAACGGGGCAGTAACCTGACCTTCTTTCAAACAAGACCCATCTACGTTCACACCACTGCCACCACCCTAGCCCCAGGCACTAGTATCTCTTGCCAGACAATTGCAGTGGCCGCCTAACCAGCTGACCCTTCTCCACCCTGCCCCACTACAATTCATTCTCAACCCAGGAAGAGGAATCACCTTAAAATTCACATTGCATCACTCCCCTACTTAAATTCTATAAAGATTTCGCATTCCCTTATCTCCTTAGAGTTAGGCAGGAAGTCAAACCCATTCACCATGGTCTGCAGGGCCCTCCACCTACCTCTTCAGTCTCCTCTCTCACACCCTTTTCTCGCTCACCCTTTCACTCCAGTCAACCCCTCCTTCTGGAACACCCTTCCCGTCGATCTTCCCAGGCCGTCTCCCTCTTACCATCCAGGTCTCTGGTCTCTAAAGTCGTCTCCAGAGAGTGGCCCCCCGGGACCGCCCACTTCCCCTGTCCCCACGCTTTGGCTCATTCCTCTTTTAAAATTTCCCCGTTCCGCTTCTAGCGCTCTCTGGAACCGCGTTGTCTCATTTCTCGTGGCCACCGTCCCGTCTGGCTCCCCGACAGAGGTGTGAGCCCAGGATGCCGGGGAGGCGTCCCGTCCGGTCCCCGCCTTGCGGATCGCGAGGCGTCGCTGCGGGGGTCTCCGGTCTGCCTCGAGCGCCCAGCAGCCTCGGCTCGTGTAGCATCGCCCCAACTCTGCCGCCCGGCACGGGTGTTTACGTTCCGGGTCGGGGGCGGGGCCGCGCCGGCTGGGCTGTACTTCCGGGGCGGGGCGGCAGGCAGGGCGGGGCGCGCCGTCTCCTGGCCTGTCTGGAGGGCGGCAGCGGCAGTGGCGGCAGTGGCGGCGGCACGGCAGGCACCGGCCCGGGGAGCGGCACCATGAGCGGTGAGTGGAGGCCTGGCCGCTGTCACCCGCCCAAGCCGCCCCGGCTCCCGCCGCACCAGCTGCACACTCCGGCCCCCGAGTCCCCGCGTCCCGCTCGCTCGCGGACCCCGTCCCATCGCTCCCAGTTTCCTGACCCCCATGTACGCCCAGTTCCTGGCTTCTGGTCACCTGCACTTTTCTGGCGTCCCCGGTCCAGGCACTCCTAGTCCCTTGACTCCTGTCCATCACTTACAACCAGCTCCTGGACACCTGTCCCCCAGATCCCCCAGTCCCTCCCAATCCTCCGACCCCCCAGTCCAGTTACCGACCCCCAGTTCTCAGACCTCCTGTGTCTCAGTCCCTCCTAACTCCTAGACTCCCTGAGTCCCAGTTCCAGTTACTGATCCCCCTGCTCCCCAGTCATTCCCACTACCCAGGCCCTTGGTCCCAGTCACTCCGATCTACACACAGGCAAAGAGTGTCTCATTCTTAGTTTGCTGCCCCCTGAGCCTTGTGTCCCCCGCTAGCTCTCGGTTTCAGAGGACGCTTGGTTCTCCTCATTTTCCCTCTCTGGTTCTGCTTCTTGTATTTTGGTTATTTTTTCATACTCCAGCTCCTTCCATTTCTTTTCCTAGCTCATTTGAGGTCTCCCTAGTCCTGCCCGGCAGCCCTTCCCCTCTTGTCCAATGCTGAGCTCATTTGGGGACCTCTGCCCTTCCCAGTCTGACCCTGTCCCTCCCACTGGGGAGTGGGGTGGTTTTGGTGGGAGGCTTGAGTTATGTGTGGACAGCTTGCCTTCAGTGTTTCTGAAGTTTAGTCCCTAGACTTGGATGCGTGTTCTCAGCCCTTTCCACTCATGAGGTCCGTTGGTGTTTTGGTGCTAAGTCATTCCTGGGTGTAGTATGTAGAGATGGGAGTGACTCAGGGAAGCCTCGCAGCTGCCCTGACTGGGATCTGGATTTACTTAGGAAGACCCGCCTACCCTCCTTCTGCCTGTTTTCCCCTCACCATGGAATAGCCTCTACAGAATCCTTGCAACCAGCCCAGCTGGCCCTGGCCTTGGACTCAGGCATTTCTGGAGGTTGAGGCAGGGCAAGGTGAAGGCCATGTGTCTCTCTTCATCTTTAACTTCTAAGTTAACTCTGTGGATCACTTTCCGTAACTTAGGTGCCTTTTGTTTTGCTATTCATGAGCAAGATTTGTGAAATTGGTGGTCCTGATGCGGGAGCTGGGGAGGGGGGTTTTCCTGGGAGATGGTCCAGCTTCTGTTGTCAGATGATTTTTGGCCGCACTAGAGTTTCTGGTCCTTGAACATTAGTGATACCACAACAAAGATGCAATGAACTCGTTTCCACCCAGGAGGTAATACAGCCTGGAATAAGTGCAGACCTTGGGGGCAGACAGTTTGGGTTCAGATACTTGCTCTTCCACATAAACCTGTGTGATTTAGAGCAAGTTGCTCTGCCGTTCTGAAGTCTCAGCAAAATGAGGATAAATAATAGTACCTGTATCCTAGGCTTGTTGCAATGACTAACGTTACTCACGTAAAGCGATTGGTACTGTGCTCCTTACATGGTATGTAGTCAGGACTTGAGAGCTGCTATTGTTGTTTCTGTAAGGACCCCTGTGGGGTTTAGGTGGGGTTGTTTTCTGGCCCAGCTCTGGGACAAGGGCTGGGGTAAGAACGTCCTGAGAAACTCTTCTTTTTAATGTGACCATGGAGTCTGCCTTGAGCTCACAGTTCTGGACCATTCTCTCTACTGTCTTCATTGGGAGCAAGTGAAATTGACAAGCCAAGGGAGACGGACCAATGTATACTTTAAGGAGCAACTTAATATCAAAACTAAGGAAGTTTTAAAATTCAGTTAAAAAACTCATTAGGTCTAAGGTTAAACAAATTACAGAAGGAAACCAACACATGGCTCTTTTAGGAAAAACCATGAAGGATGAAAGACTTCTTTTGGAAAGATTGTAATTGAGGGAGAAAAAGTGGTTGCTGAGGATTGGAAGGGGAAGTCCAAGGTATTTTCCATCTATGGGATTAATAATTGGCACATAAAATAATGTGGCATGGAAATATTTACTCTCTTTTGCTTTTTTTTTTTTTAAAGAGAATTTCAAGCAAAAAAGAAAAGTGGAGAGAATAGTTTAATGAACAATTACCAACTCATGACACTTCACCCATATACCTGTCTACTTCCTACCTCTCTCCCCAGTTTATTTTGAAGCAAATCCTAGACACCCAGAAAATCCTATCATTTCTTCTTCTTTTTTTTTTGGCTGCGTTGGGTCTTCGTTGCTGTGCGCGGGCTGTAGTTGCGGTGAGCAGGCTTTAGTTGCGGTGAGCGGGGGCTACTTTTCGTTGCGGTTTGCGGGCTTCTCGTTGCGGTGGCTTCTCTTGTGGAGCATGGGCTCTAGGCCCTCAGGCTTCAGTAGTTGCAGCACATGGGCTCAGTAGTTGCAGCACGCAGACTTCAGTAGTTGTGCGTGGGGTCAGTAGTTGTGGTGCACGGGTTCTAGGGCACAGGGGCTTCAGTAGTTGTGGCGCACGGGCTCAGTAGTTGTGGCTTGCGGGCCCTAGAGCTCAGGCTCAGTACTTGTGGTGCATGGGCTTAGTTGCTCTGCAGCATGTGGAATCTCCCCAGACCAGGGATTGAACCCATGTCCCCTGCATTGGCAGGCGGATTCTTAACCACTGTGCCACCAGGGAAGTCCTATATCATTTCATCTGTAAAGTTTTTAAAAAATATTTCTCTCTGAGATATAGGGACTCCTTTTTAAAAAAGCATAACTCAATTCCATTATACGTATAGGAAATGAGCAGTAATTCATTAATATCAGATATTCAATGTTAAATTTCCATGATTGCCTTATAATTTTATTTGATAGTGTATTTTTTTTTTGGCCACGCTGCGTGGCTTGCAGGATCTTAGTTCCCCGACCAGGGATTGGACCCAGGCCCTGGCAGTGAAAGCGCTGAGTCCTAACAACTGGACTGCCAGGGAATTCCCTATAGTGTATTTTTAAAAGTCAGGGTCTAAATATGGTTTAAACAATGCAAGTTGGTTTGTCTTTTAATTTTTTTAGGTCTCTTTCTCTCTTTTTAAGGTTTTTTTTTTAATGTTTAACATATTTACAGAATTGTACAAACATCACCATAATAAATTTTAGAACATTTTCATTACTCCAAAAAAAGAAACTTCATACCCATTAATAGCTGTTCTTCATTTTCTGTTCCTTCAGCCCCAGGCAACTACTAATCTACTTTCTCTCTCTATGGATTTGCCTATTCCGGATATTTCATATAAATCAAATCATACAATATGTGACCTTTTGTGTCTCTTTTCACTAAGTATCATGTTTTTAAGATTCATCATGTTGTAACATATCTGTACTTCATTCCTTTTTGTGACTGAATAATATTCTGTTGTATGGACATTCCACATTTTGTTTATCCATTCATCATTTGACAGACATTGACTTGCTTCCACTTTTTGGCTATCATGAATAATGCTGCTGTGAACATTCATGTACAAGTTTTTGTGTGGATAATATGTTTTCATTTCTCTTGGATAGATATCTAAGAGCAGAATTGCTGAGTGTGTTTGAAGAACTGTCAGACTGTTTTCCAAAGCAGCTGCATCATTTTGCATTCCTGCATCATTTACAGTACTGTAAAAAGGTTCTGGTTTCTTCCCGTCCTCACCAATAGTCTTTTTGATAATAACCATTCTAGTGAGTGTAAAGTGGTATCTCTTTGTGGCTTTGATTTGCATTTCCCTAATGAGTAATAATATTGAGCATTTTTTCATGTGCTTGTTGGCCATCTGTATATTTTATCTGGAGAAATGTCTGTTCAGTTTCTTTGTCCATTTTTTTTTTAAATTGGGTTGTTTTTATTGTTGAGCTGTAAGAATGCTATATAATTTCTGGCTACAAGTCCCTTATCAGATATCTTTACAAAAAAGTTTCTCCTGTTCTGTGGGTTGTTTTTCACTTTCTTGATGGTATCCTTTGAAGCACAAAGTCTTTTTTTAAACTATGGGTTCCCCTTTCATCTCCCTCGTTTTTTTTGCCCCCTTGCCATTTTTTTTTGAAGGAAACAGTTTATCCTGTTAGGTTTCTTTGTGGGATTTTGCTGATGGAATCCTTTTGGTGTACTTTGACATGTTTCTCAGTTTCTCGCGTAGCCTATAAATTGGCAATTAGAGTCTGTTGTGTCTTGCAGCTGAAAATATTAGAGTGGAGGCAGAGGTAAGATGGGTACAAGGCCAAATACATTAAGTGCAAATAACCAGGAAGTGGAATGGTTAGGTAATGCATGCACAAGATAAATGGGCATCATGGGGCCAGGAACAACTAAGATGACCGTTAATAGGGGAGTGGACAAATATATGCGGTATGGTCACATGATGGAAAACCTCAAAGACGTTAAAAGGAATAAATTAGATTTATACACATCACTGTGGCTATATCTCAACATTCATGTTCTCTAAAAATAAGCAAGGTACAGAATTATATTTAAAATATATACCTGATGCACATCAAAACATGCACATAAAACAATGTTTATGGATTCACGTATGTGTGTAGAAGTAAACAAATTGCTAGGAGGATGGATACCTGCCGGATGCGGTGGTTGTGTCAGTGTGATAGTGTGATGATTTACTTGTTTCTCTTTAAAGAATCTAGTAGGTGGGAATACTTGATGATCAGCCTCTACTAGATAAGGAATTCTGATTTTCAGATAATGCTTTTGCTCTTACTGGGGAAAATAGGACTTGTAGAGTCAGAAAGTCATTATGATTCTCAGGCACTGTCTTTGGTAAGACTTTACAGTTGAAGCTACTTGATGCTCATTTCCATCAATAATTACTCTGTCACGAATCCTTCTCAAGTTAGAAAGACCCTGAAACCCCCATTTCAAGGCCTGGGGAAAGCCAGACCCAGAGAGGTCAAATAATGAGTGAAGCAGACAAGCTGTAAGGGCCTGAAACACCAGAGTTGGGGGCTTAGTGGGTAATTTACTGCTGTGTCTTGTCTGATGTTTAGGTTCATTTTGGCAGCTTTTTTCTTATTCTTCTGGAATGTTGAAGGTCATGATTTTTTCTTTGGCATTGACTGCGTCATCTCCAGCAGTGGCTTGTATTTGGAGTAAAGGATCAGCTGATGGTGGAGGGGGAGATAAATTAGGAGTTTGGGAATAACATATACACTAATATATATAAAACAGGTAAACAACAAGGACCTACTGCATAGCACAGAGAAGTATATTCAATATCTTATAATAACCTATAATGGAAAAGAATCTGAAAAGGAATATATATATATATATATATATATATATATATGCCAAATCACTTTGCTGTACACCTGAAACACAACGCCGTAAATTAACTATCCTTCAATTTAGAAAATGGTTAAAAAAGAATCAGCTGAAATGAGTGAACGGAAAAAAGAATAGCTGTGGTCATTCAAAGCAGAAAAAGTGATGATATCACCATTTTCTCCCCCAATGAAGGCACTGGGCTGATCTGTTACGGCAGATTGTAAGAAGAAACTGTTCCACTGTCAGCAAACATTTGACTGCCCGCCTCTCTTGTGAGCCAGTGGCAGTGGACTCAGTCCCACAGATCTCCACTCTCCCACTTCCCGGTTGCATGGCTCTGCCCGGGTGACCAACAGGAAGTCAGATGCTCAGAGGTCTTGAATTTTGGAACTAAATTCTCTAAATTCTGGCAATGTGAACATAATCCCAGATAAAGCACCTCCCGTCCTGCTACCGTCTTGCCTGCACACAGGCCATGCACTCTCAACGGGGTGATATCACCCCTGTGGGGGAGAAACATCTATTCTTGTGTCTGAAGCACAGATATGCATGATGTATGATATATCTGTGGTATTAAAATTTCATGGCGGGGGTGATTAAGGAAAAAATGTCTAAAAAGCATCCTGACGGAGAATGAGAAAAAGCTGGAGAAATGTTGACATAGGCTGAAGTAATTTTATCACTATCATGTAAATTCACATTTTGCTTTTACCCTTAACATTTCTGGATAAAACTTTATCATATTGCTACATGGTCTTCATATTGGTCACTTTTATGGACTTCATAATCCATCAGTAATCCATCATTACACATATGGCATAACTTTTAAATTACTGACTTTACTTGTGGAAACTTATCCCCCCCCTTTTTTTCCTTTTTGTTCCTATTATACATAATGATGCAGTGAACATTTTTGTTCAAGGTAGTTTTTCTTCCTTTTGATGATGTCTTTGGGATGATTTCCCTGAAGTAGTGTTAACATGAAGGTGTTGATGGTTCTTGATTGCTCTTTCCGCCAAAGCAATTGCACCTGTTTAAAACGCTACCAGTGAGGGGCTTCCCTGGTGGCACAGTCGTTAAGAACCCGCCTGCCAATACAGGGGACACGGGTTTGATCCCTGGTCCGGGAAGATCCCACATGCCGCGGAGCAACTAAGCCCGTGCACCGCAGCTACTGAGCCTGCATGCCACAGCTACTGAAGCCCGCGTGCCTAGAGCCCATGCTCCGCAACAAGAGAAGCCACTGTATTGAGAAGCCTGCGCACTGCAGTGAAGAGTAGCCCCTGCTTGCCGCAACTAGAGAAAGCCCTCGCGCGCGAAGCAATGAAGACCCAACACAAAAAATGCTGCCAGTGAGAGTGAGGCACTGGTAGCAGCAGAGCCTGGCCAGAAATTCAGGGTTCAACATTCAGCAGTCATTTGTTGGATGACAGTTGGGTGCATCTTCTTAGCAGAGGGCTGTACTGTCAGTGTTTGTTGAAGGGAATTGAAAGAATGTACCCAAAATGTTAGAGTAATGGGTACGTTAACCAGGACTCTTCCTCCCACACACCCGGCCGTGCCACGCAGCCTGTGGGACCTTAGTTTCCCGACCAGGGATCAAACCCGGGCCCCAGCAGTGAAAGCACCGAGTCCTAACGACTGGATCGCCAGGGAATTCCCCAGGACTCTTTTTTCAATTACATGTGGTGGAAGCTGATTCCAGCACAATAGGAGTTTAAAGCATCTTGTGCTGGAAAGGTCTAGGGATAGCCTGGCTTCAGCCTCAGCTGGTGCTTAGAGAGTCATCAGGACCACCTTTCTGTCTGGCTCGCAACTCTCAATACTTTCCTCTCTGTTGGCTTCACCCTCAGGCAGCCTCCCCTCCATGGAGGCAAGACGGCCACTAGCAGCTCTTGGGTCACATCCTACAATGTAGCAACACCCAAGTGGGCAGGCCTTTTCCAGTTGCTCCGGCAGAAGTCCTGGGGCTGACTCATAGTGGTCTGGCTGGCCTTGCGGCCATCCTGGAACCAACCCATCACCGTGGCTCTGGCTGCCTATGCCTGGATCATATGCCCAGTCCAGAGCCCAAGGGTGGCGTCTGTCCCACTTGTTGTCTGGATGGAGGATGAACTGAAGGGGGAGGGTGGCGTCTGTCTCACTTGTTGTCTGGATGGAGGATGAACTGAAGGGGGAGGGAGGGCTCTTGTCATTTGGTGGGGGAGGTGGTCAAGGAAGACCTTGCAGGGAAGGTGATGTCTCAGCAGAGACCCAAGGGAGGCGAGGGTGACTCCTGAGCAGCTGGACAGGTGAGGATGCCTTTTGCTGAGGTGGGAAAGGCTGTGGGAGGAGCAGCCTGAGGCCTCCAGGGGGAGTGAGGACCCTTTCCCAGCCCTGACTTCTGCTCACCCATCCAGAAGCCCTCAGAGGCCTGTGCTCCCCGGCTTCCCACGACGGGGGAAACTTGCCCACTGGCACCCCGTTTCTCCTTGCCTGTGACTGCATAGTTTGGAATCTGCTCTTTCCTCCTCCACCTTAAAAAAAAAAAAAAAAGCAAAACCCCCAAATGACATTAAAGACTATTGTGAAAACAATATACCTATAACTATACCTTTCTAACATATTAAATATTCAGATTTTTAGGTATTCCACTTCTATGTTCAAAGCATATGCATTTTACCTAATTGCATTGAGTCTACATTTGAATTAGTGTTTTCACTTATTATAGCATTTACCCATGTTCCTTCTCTTCACAATTATTTAAAAATGCTACGTAACGTTCCACTAAATTGACATGCTGCAGTTATTTAACCTTTCTCTCATTGTAGGAAAAGAAAGTAAATTCCGTTTATGATGTTCTAGGATGGAGTTGGCAAGCGTTTTCTGTAAAGGGCCAGATAGTAAATATTTTCTGCTTTGTGGACCATGCAACCTCCATCCCAACTACTCATCCCTGTTGTATAAAAGCAGCACTCACTTTCACTTCCATTTTCTGATGAGGGAATTAAGAGTCGGAGAAGTTCAACAACTTGCTCTGGTTCTGTTTTGTAAATAAGTTCATTTGTATAATTTTGTTTTTAGATTCCACATATAAGTGATAACATATGATATTTGTCTTTCTCTGTCTGATTTATTTCACTTAGTATGATAATCTCTAAATTTATCCATGTTGCTGCAAATGCCAATATTTCAATCTTCTTTATGGCTGAGTTGTATTCCATTGTGTATATGTGCCACATCTTCTTTATTCATTCATCTGTCGATGGACATTTAGGCTGCTTGCATGTCTTGGCTATTGTAAATAGTGCTACTGTGAACATGGGGTGCATGTATCTTTTCGGATTAGAGTTTTCTCCAAATATGTGCCTAGGAGTGGGCTTGCTGGATCATATGGCAACTCCATTTTTAGTTTTTTAGGGACCCTCCATACTGTTCTCCATAGTGGCTGTATCAATTTACATTCCCACTGACAGTGCAAGAGGGTTCCTTTTTCTTCACACCCTCTCCAGCATTTGTTATTTGTAGACTTTTTGATGATGGCCATTCTGACCGTTGTGTTTCCCCGGAGCTTTGCCAGCAATGAGGAATTTCAGTTTAAATGTTTCTTGGTGAACTTAGTAGTTATACAGTGGTAACATGTGGTGGTTGATTTGGTAAGCTTATAATTTCCATTTCTCCAACCATGAGGGAAGATACACTTTCTCTTCAAAGTATTTGCACACTGCAGTTATTCTTTTTATTTTCTGCAGCAAGGATTGGGAAACTGGGCTGGCCACCTGTTTTGTAAATAAAGCTTTATTGGAACCCAGCCACACCCATTCTTGCTGTTGTCTCTGGCTGCTTTTGCACTCTGATTGAGTAGCTGTGACAGGGACCATCTGGCTTGAAAAGCCAAAAGTATTTACCATTTTGCTCTTTACAGAAAATATTTGCCGACCTCTGCTCTAGAGGGAATTCTTTGCCCATTTATGAGTCCACTGTTGACCCAGTCTTTGTTTTTATGCATCACAAGTCCACTTGGGTGGCCCGAGCCCATCTGCCTCCAAGCAGAGTCTGCCTCTTTCCATTGTGTGGTGAAGGAAAGTCTGTCCTTTTGTCCTCCTCCAGCTGTGCCACTTTACCCCACAATGCTGGGACCCAGTGCCCTGACTTTGGGGGTGAATGATTGTCCATTTTATCTGTTCATGTGCTAATGCAGACAAAACTAGTGCTTCACTCATGCAATATGCATTGCATGCACGAGGGCATTCTGGTCCTCTCCATTTAAAGCAGCCGCTTGAGGGACTACAGAACCGAACCCCGGAGTCTTGATCCAACAGTTGTCGAGTTCCTTCTGTGAGGAGGGGAACCAGAAACACAAATCATCTGAGACAATGCTCCACATGCTTACAGGGCTCCATAGAAATGCCACGTTAATTGCAGTTTTGCAGGGTGCATTGAACAAATCATATAATATCATTGAATGTATCATGTGTTTGTTATATAATGTCAGTAAGTCATTTGTTGAGTTCCAGATGTTATGGCCCCTGTGTAGATAATTCGGTGCAGGAGGAGATGGGAACAAAAGGGCCTTTGGCCAGAGCTGGGAACAGCCATTGTGGAAGGGGTGGCCCTCACAGAGGGCCTGGCTGCTCTCGTGAAGGAAGAGCTGTGCTGGACAGGGCAGCAGAGAAATGAACTGGAGGCTGGAGCGGCACGTGGGAGCAAGGCACGGCTTTTATTAAACTTGGGGGAGGTATTATGACATCCCCGTATGCTGTAGGGATTGCATAGATGATAAGAAAGAATTGACGATGTGGGAAAAAGAGGGACCGTTGCTGGAGTATGTCCTTGAGCAGGTGAGAGGAGATGGGGTTCAGAGCACAAGTAGAGGTTTAAGTTTTTTAACTTCTCGGAGCCTCAGTTCCATCATCTGTGAAATGGGACAATCAAACTTAAGTTAGGGCAGAATTTCCCAATTGTGGCACTGTTGACATTCGGGCTGGATGATTGTCACGTGGGGCTGTCCTGTACACTGTAGTAGATGCCAGGAGCAGCTCCCTAGTTGTGCCAAAAATGTCTCTAGACATTGCCAAATGCCCTTTTTTTGTGGGGGCGGGGACATGAAATCCTGGTTGAGAATCGCTTCTCGCCACCACTTCTCTGTAAGGCCCTTTTAAGTAAACCTCCTTGAAGTCTCCTTATTTGAGAGTGCCTGCTGTTTCCTGTTAGGTGCCTGAGTGATGCAGAAGTTAAGGACTTACTAGCCTCAAACAGACACTCCCGTCAGTGTAATCAGAAACATGAGAGAGAAGTGAGCTTGGCTTTTCTTCCCTGTGTTTCAGTGGGGGTCTGGGCACTACCTGAAGTCTTGTCCCACCCCTAGGGGACTCTGCTGTGGTGGCTTCTTTGGCTTAGAATGTGTTCTAATCTACCTGTTGCAGTCCTTTCCATAAAGTATTTTCTTATGGAGGTGAATTTCAGATAATGTGAAACCATGTATGCTTTTAATACAATTAGAACAATTAACAACTGTTAAGTTAGAAATTTAACAGTTATAAAAACAATTAACCATTTAAAAGTGAACAGTTCAGTGGCAATTTAGTACATTTGTAATGTGCAACCACCACGTCTATCTAGTTACAAAGCACTCTCGTCACCCCCAGAGGACACCCTGTACCTATTAAGTAGTAGCGTTCTATCTTTATGGGTTTACCTACTCTGTATTCTAGTTCTTCCTGTTTTTTTAAGCGCAGTTCAAGTTCCCGCTTTTTCAGTCAGGCTTCCCTGGCTCCCAGCAGGCCAGCAGTGTGCTGTGGAAGAGGTCAGGCAGATCAGGGTCTCAGCACTGCTTTGCTGCCTGACCTCGGGCAGAATTCCTGGCCTGCAGTGGGCACCCAAAGAACCTTACCATCTTTTTCTTTTCTCCATTATGCCCGCTGAGTGCACTGCAAGGATTGGCCTTCGAGCAGAGAAATGACTTTCCCTCTGCCACTGCATAGAGAGGCAGGGAAATACCGTTGTGTGTGTGTGTGCAGCCTTGCCCAAGTGACCTAACTCCCTCTGTGGATGGGCACCATGATTACCTTGACCTCCTGGGTTGTGACAGGGATTGGAGAAGGGATATATGTAGAGTGCCTTGGGGGCATCTTGCTGGTTTTCCCCTCCCCACATGGCAGAGAAGCTTTTTCACCTTTATACTCCCCCAGGGCAGTGAACACAGAGGCCAGGATTGGATTGCTTTGCCTGTGCTCTGGAGAGAAGGAAGCCTGATGAAAGGACTTGTTAGAGCCAGAGGTATAGGATTGCCCACAGCAACAGCAATAATAGTTAATATGTATAAAGTGTTTGGTGTATACCAGGCACTGTTCTAGGTGCATGGTATCCATTCACTCATTAATAGCTGTAGGAGGGGACTTCCCTGGTGGTGCAGTGGTTAAGAATCCATCTGCCAATGCAGGGGACATGGGTTTGAACCCACATTGTGCGCCACAACTACTGAGCCTGCACTCTAGGGCCCACGAGCCACAACTACTGAAGCCCATGTGCCGGGAGCCCATGCTCCGCAAAAAGAGAAGCCGCCGCAATGAGAAGCCTGCGCGTCGCAACTAGAGAAAGCCCACGCACAGCAACAAATACCCAATGCAGCGAAAAAAGAAAAAAAAAGCTGTAGGAGGTGCAGAGGGGTTAAGTAACTTGTCCTTGGTCACATAGCTGATGATGTAGGATTCAAACCTGCCCTGTCCTACTCTGAATCCCCGCTCTCTCTCCCCAGGAGGTCACTGAAGGCTAGAGATTTGTGGGAAAAAATAGTGTAGGATCTTAAGGATTCTAAACATGAAAGACAACAGCGATGCACCTGAACCAGGTGACTGACTTTCAAACGCAGGTGATTTCTAAGTTAGAGCCTCAGGAGATCACTGCATTTCTCTGACAGGTTTGTGGACCCTGGGTGTATTCCCCGGGGTGCCTTTCTGTTTTCATTTTGATGGTGCTCTATTTTCATTTTGATGGAGCCTGTTCTGTGAATCACTTTGCTGTATACCTGAAACTAACACAATATTGTAAATCAGCTATACTCCAATTAAAAAAAAAAAAAGAAGCCTATTCTGGCTCATCTGGTTGATAGTGTTGACTCAGGGCTATCCTGACAGAAGGGAGGAAGCAGAAAGGCTGGGGTTTCATAGAGAAATCATTCCTGAACTGGCAGTGGGGCTGTCACTGCAGGTTTGTTACAGGGGTTGAGGGTGAGCAGGATTTCACAGATGGCCGAGCCAGTGGACTTGAAATTGAATCCTTCCTTAAGCACTTCCATGGGTGAAGGTCTTTTCCTCTCAGCCCCAGTGCTCTGTTGAGTGGAGCCACCTTTCCTTCTTTGTCAAGGATTAGATGCCAGTCAGTTAATGGCTTAGCCCACAGTTGAGGCTCAGTAGGTGGGCACTGGCTCCCTACTCCTCTTGAGTGGTTGCAGCCATTGAGGCTGGAAGATTCTTCTTGCCCTGGGAGGGGTCCTGTATTCTCCTCTTGGTCCCTGGGAGAAGGTAGGAAAGAGCCCGCTAGCATCGATTGCTCTGCCTGCCTGTCTCCACAGACACCCCACACTCGCAGACTGCAGAGCTAGGAGGGTGTGATCTCATGCAGAAACCAGTGCCCCGAGAAGGGAAGTGACTGTCCGTGTCACGTGTCCAGCAAGCAGCCCGGCCGGGATGAGAACTCCTGATGCCTTGTGACTTCCCACTAGCACTCCTTCCACTGTTCCTCAGGGCCATGGGCCTCCTGGGCACCTCCTGCCGTCGGTGAATGCTCCCAAGGCCACCCGTACTCCCTCTGCCCTACGAGACTCCCTTCTCTTCATCCCTGTTCAGGCCTGGGATGGCCACAGGGGTGCCTTTTGGGGGGTGGGGACTGTTTTTTTCAAGTGCACCTTTTTTTTTTTTTTTTTTTTTAACAGTTTCCCCAAAGGAATGTGTCTTGCTTATTACTGACATTTCGTATGTTTCATTCACTGGAATATTTCTTTTTTTTTTAAATTTTATTTATTTTATTTATTTATTTTTGGCTGCGTTGGGTCTTCGTTGCTGCATGCGGGCTTTCTCTAGTTGTGTCGACGGGCTTCTCATTGCGGTGGCTTCTCTTGTTGTGGAGCACGGGCTCTAGGCGTGCAGGCTTAAGTAGTTGTGGTGCATGGGCTCAGTAGCTGTGGCTTGCGGGCCCTAGAGAGCAGGCTCAGTAGTTGTAGTGCCGGGCCTAGCTGGTCTGCAGCGTGTGGGATCTTCCCGGACCAGGGCTCGAACCCGTGTCCCCTGCATTGGCAGGCGGATTCTTAACCGCTGCGCCACCAGGGAAGCCCCAAGTGCACTTCTTGTCTGGGGAGAGATCGCGTCAGCGAGGGTGGGTGTGTGGTGGGCCGAGACCTGCACAACCTCAGGCTGTTTCTCTCTAGAGAACAGGCTTTCTTCCCACGGTGGAGAGGCTTTGCAGGGTGAGGCAGAGGAAGCTGCTGACCTTTCTAGAGAAAGCAGTGGAACAATTCCATCACAGAGATCTGCATAGCACTAGGGGTAGCTGCTGTATCCTTGCTCTTCACGGTGGGTCAGGCACCAGCAGCAGCAGCAGCATCTGGGACCTTGTGAGAGATACCGAATCCCAGGCCCCGCCCAGCCCTTCTGAATTAGAACCTGCTTGGAGATTCGTGTGCCTGTGAAAGCGTGAGAATCACTGCGCTAACAATTATCAGTAGTGAGATGATGGAGATTTTTATTTTCTTTGTTTATTTCCCCCTGACTTGTTATTATTGTATTTTTTCACATGAATTACTCTTTTGTTTTAAATTGTGGTAAAATACACGTAACATAAAGTTTGCCATCTTAACCATTTTTAAGTGTACAGTTTGGTGGTGTTAAATACCTTCACATTGCTGTGCAGCATCCCCACCATCCGTCCCCATGACTCTTTTCATCTTGTTAAACTGCAGATGTGTAGCTATGAAACCCTAACCCCCATTCTCTCCCCTCCCCTCCCCCTGACAGCCACCATTCTACTTTCTTTCTCTATGATTTTGATTGCTCTTAGTACCTCATATAAGTGGAATCATGTGGTATTTATCTCTTTGTGTCTGGTGTGTTTCACTTAGCGTAAGGTCCTTAAGGCTCATCTGTGTTGTAGCATATTGCAGAGTTTCCTTCCTTTTTAAGGCTGAATCATATCTATTGTATGTATATGCATACATATTTTGCTTATCCATTCATCTGTCAGTGTACACTTGGGTTGCTTCCACATTTTAGCTACTGAGAATAATGCTGCTGTGAACATAAGCATACACATATCTCTTCAAGACCCTGTTTTCAATTCTTTTGTGTATATACCCAGAAATGCTGGGTTATATGATAGTTCTATCACATGAATTACTTTTATGATCAGAAAGAATAGCAAAAGCACTTCAGGGGGAAAACCTTGTCAAGTTTCCAGTTGGCGTTGCCCAAGGGCAAGTAGAGTTGTTGGGTGCAGTACTTGGAAAAAGGAGGAAAGCAAGCCTGACTTCCCAATTCTGGTGTTAGAGAAGAGCTGAAACTAGACCTTCTGCTAAACGAAGAGCAGGGTGTTTTGATAGACACAGGTGTCAAGAGCAATGTTTGAGGGCCTAGGGTCGGTGGGGTCTCTAGCCATCCTGAATGACGCTTCAAGATGGCCTCTGGTCTGGTGGGAAGGATGCGTGAGCTATCCTTTCTCAAGACCTCTTCCAGAAAAAATAGCAGTGGCAGAGTTTGGGAAGTCAGATGTATTACTGTGTGTCCATGGAGAGTCGACTGACTGGTTTGATCTCCGGGCCTGGGGTGAGGCAGGAGCCCGTGTGGTAGTCCTAACAACGCTTGAGGGGCACGATCTCCAGTCGGGGTCACCATTCCACCTATTTTTTTTGATGTGTTTTTTTAAAAAATTAATTAATTAACTAATTTTTGGCGGCATTGGGTCTTCATTGCTGTGCGCAGGCTTTCTCTAGTTGCGGTGAGCGGGGGCTACTCTTCATTGCGGTGTGTTGGCTTCTCATTGCGGTGGCTTCTCTTGTTGCAGAGCACGGGCTCTAGGCTCGCAGGCTTCAGTAGTTGCAGCATGCGGGCTCAGTAGTTGTGGCTTGCAGATCTAGAGCGCAGGCTCAGTAGAGCGCAGGCACACGGGCTTAGTTGCTCCGCAGTGTGGGATCTTCCCGGACCAGGGCTTGAACCGGTGTCCCCTGCATGGGCAGGTGGATTCATAACCACTGTACCACCAGGGATGTCCAGCGGTTCCAACTATTAGTATTCAAATACAGAACAAAACCTAAACCCATTATCATGGTCTACAAGACCTTTGTTACTGGCCCCTGCCTGTCTGTCTTTGCTTCCCCTTTTCTTTTCTTTTTCCCCTTTTCTGCTTTTTGCTCAAGTCATAAGAGGCTTCCTTTGGGTCCTGGAAGACCAGAAGCCAAACTGTTCTTTCCTCTCTTCCCTGGCCGTTTGCTCTGCCTGGAATGCTGGTCTTCCATATCTTTCCATGGCTGCTCCTTCTTGTTACAAAGGGCTCAGCTCAGATACTACGTGTGCAGAGAGGCCTTCCCTGACTGCCCTGGCTGACGTGGCCCTCTTGCTTCCTCCCTGTCCCATCACCCCATTTTGTTTTTCTTTCTAGTATGACTCTCTAACATCATCTTTATTAGTTTACTTAGGAGCTATTTGTTTCTTCCTAAGAGAATTTTCACTCCATGAGAAGATGGTTCTTTTATACCATTTAACTCCTGTGTCCCCAGCACGTAGAACATTGCCTGGCACACAGTAGAAGTTAAATAATTACCGAGTGGGTCAATGCATGTAATTGCTTGTCTTCTCTGAGCTTCAGTTTCCCCATCTGCGACTCAGGGATCCTACTACCTGGCTGGTAGGGTGGTCGTGAAAATTACAGGGCACAATGCATTCAGAGGACTCAGTTTTGTGCCTGGCATGCAGGAAGTGCTCACCACACGGTTACAATTGTTAGCAACCGGGTGGCCCTGGCGTGACTTTCATGAATCACTGACCATCTCTAAGGTGATGCCCTGCTGGTACTCCCTGGTGAAGCCCAGGCTGAGTTGCCCAAGAGAGAAGCAGCTCAGTGGCAATTCAAGGCCTGCAGTGTGGAGCATCTGCCCTTGTACAAACTCTAAATTTGGGTCTCCTTTGAAACAGTTGTGTTCTGTGTCTGGTGCATCACAATATGTAGCTGTGGCTCTGTTGATTGGAGTCACTGGATCTCTTGTGGAGCATCATATGTGGTTCTGACAGTGGTCTGCCTGGGGCTTTGAAGTGTCCTTGCCCCACACCCTCTTAAATGGGAGTTTGGTGTATGCCATGTGTATCAGTTGAGAATGCTTTTGGCTGTAAGTAACAGCCCAATCAATGTACAATGCTTGAACAAACGGAACTGTTTGTTGTGTGAGAAGTATGAGATTTCTAGTATTGGTTCAGCAGCAAAATGACATCGGGGCTGGTGTCTCTGTGATTCTCTTGGCCTTCGCTGCAGGCTTGTTGCCTCAAGGTAGCAAGATGCTGCTCTGGCTCCACCCGATGTGTTTATGATTAAGGCATGAAGGATGGAAGAAGGAACGAAGCCCTTAACATCTGTTCTTTTATAAGGATGGCATAATTTCCCCAGATCCCTCCCAGTGCTCTCTGCTTACGTGTCATTAGCTAGAACTTCTTACGGGCAGCCTTACAAGAGAGGCTGAGAACAGGAGTAATTAGGTTTTTCATGGAAAAATAATATTGGAGATGATGGTGAGGTCAGCCAACAAGCAGTGCCTGCAGTACTAGGAAACTTACATTTTAAGTTAGACTATTGGTTCTCAACTGGGGGCAATTGTGTTCCCCAGAGGACATTTGGCAGTATCTGGAGACATTTTTGTTGCCACAGCTAGGGTGTGTGTGTGTGTGTCTGTGTCTGTGTGTGCACACGCTAATGGTGTCTAGTGGGTAGAGGCCAGAGATGCTGACAGACATCTTAACAATTCACAGGGCAGCCACAGAGAATTATCTGGTCCAAATGTCAGTGACACCAAGGTCGAGAAACCCTGAGTTAGACAATTCCAGTAACATCATCCAAATTTGGGGAACACAGTTTAGCTGCTTTCCTGAGTTGCAGTAACAGGAAAGTGGTCCAACTTCATTGTAATGATGTAGATTATTGATACCTGGTCTTGTTATTGACTTTACTAAAGAGAAGGCTGATGCCACTTGGGCACAGCCGTACACTACGTGTCAGAGGGTCTTAACAGAAAGCGAATGTCAAACAAAACTAATTAAGCCTCATTGCATTTTAGGATCACAGAACAATGACATGAAAAGACAATTTCTGCTGGAGCGACTGCTGGATGCAGTGAAACAGGTAAGAAGAAAGCTGACGTTTGACTTTGTGGTCAGGTCATAGTGTCAGATGATCAATGAAGAAGTCATTTCCGCCCTTCTATCTACACAGACTTCCTCCGGCTTTGTATCTGGGAACGGTGAGGCCAATCATTTTCCCCAGCAAATGATAGTGATCAGTGGTAGGGACAAAGGAGCTCCTGCGTCCTGACTTCCTGGAGACCCCTGGAGGACCCGCCCCATCCTTCACAGATGTCCCCTTGAGAAGGGCATTGAGTGGGTTTCAAGCCTCATTTCCAAGCAGTTGTGTTTTAGGGCAACTCCTAAGGGTGCTGCAGTCGCGGTTGGAGTTAGGACCCCGTGAGCACAAGAACAGAAGTGAGGCTGTGCTCAGGACTGTGTGGATCCCGCGGGTGGGCTCTGCTTGCTTCGGCTGATGCTATTTTCGATGCCTGGCTCTTGGCTGGGCGTGGAAGCGAGCTTTGACACGAGGCTGGCGTCACTTCGCTTGCTTGCAGCTACCAGACAGGCATCATTTCTTGCACATTCATCGCGTGCCTGATTCTCTGCTAAGTGCTTTACATCTAATCCTTCCAACCACCCCGTGAGGTAGTTCTTGCAAATATTGCCATTTTACAGATGAAGAAACTGAAGAACTGAAGCTCAGGTCTGATAACTTGCTGCCGACGTCATAGTTAATAAGCAGCAGAGCTAGGATCCAGCCCTAGGAATTCACATTTTGGAAGGGGCGACTGGCGATTATCTGCGTGTAATCACGATATAGGGAGATAAATATGTACTTTAATGGAAGTGTCTGTTAAGTGTCGATATGAGTCCAGAGAATTTAGCATCTGCCCAAGCCTCGAGGCGTCCAGGTATGGTGGGAAGGACACAGATTCAGGTGTAGCTGAGGTTGAAGGCCAGCTTCATCTCTTCACAGCTGTGTGTGCTGGGGCAACTCATCCAGCCTCTCTGAGCATCCTTCTCTTTAATTGGGTTACCGATCTCTATAGGGCTGTTGATGGAATTGCATTTGTTAAAGTGGGTAAAGGGCCATGGCCAGCGCCTGTTCCACAATAAATGCACAACCCACATTATTAGTTTCTTCTTTCTTTGCTCCAGAAATGGAAAGTAAAATAAGAAGATGAAGAGTTAAGTCAAGCCACGTCAAATGTAGCAGTTAAACAGAAATAACTTGGATCTTCTGCCTAGAGCTGCTATTATTATTTTGGGGGTGAAAGTGTTGTATATATGCCTTTTAAAAATCAACTTTATTGTGGTGTAATTTGCATACAATAAAATATACCAAATTTAAGTGTGCAGTTCCATGAGTTTTGACAAAAGTATCATTTAAATGTCTACACACACACACACACACACGATAATAAGGAATCTTGCGAACGTGCTACCACAGTGGCGATTCTACACTTTTGAAGGAGTAGTGGAGAGGGGTGATGGTTGCACAGTATTGTGAAGTGAATTGAATTGCATAACTAAAAATGGTTAAAACGGTACATTTTATATTGTCTATATTTCAGCACAGTTAAAAAAAAAAAAGAACAGTTTGCTTTTGTTTCCACCCTCCCTGGGTGAATTGTGGTTCAGCACAACCAGATGACTTGTTTGAAGCTTGATTTATGCTGTCATAACTTTATAGCCAGCCGTAACAACTTTGGGCCCTGTCAGAAGGGACCCATCTTCACAGATTTGTGGAATTTTTTATTGCTGCCTGTTAAGAGCTCTGTGTTATTGACAGTCAGCTGCTGACAGATAGAAGAAGCTTCCTAGATAATCTGCAGGAAGCCGTGTGCTTCTGTTTTCCTCTCAGCGTTGTCTTTGCACAAGGCTCACTCCTCTGCAAGCTGGAGATAAGGGCTTCCTTCAAGTGGTGGCTGGAAGGCTGGGGTGCCCGCCGTCTTAGGTCTTGGGCTGACACCCAGGGCGTGGGGACACCCTGACTTGGCACCCAGAGTTCCTGGCCTTGTGTCCCTCTTGACCCTGAAGGCCTGTGGGGGAGGTTTTGTATGTCCCATCCCAACAGCTGATCTCAGCAGCTTCTTTTTCCGTGCAGTGCCAGATCCGCTTTGGAGGGAGAAAGGAGATCGCCTCAGATTCCGACAGCAGGTAAATGTGTAGCTTCTGAAACCCTTTACCATCAAAGACCAAAAAGGTGGCCAGAGATTGACCAGCTTCTATAGTCTGCCGCTGCAGCCAGGTGGTGCAGTGATTGCATTTGGGGGATCTGTAGATCATCTCTGCAGTGACTACTTGTCTAAAGTATTTCCAGCTTCCTGTCATCCTCCTTCTAGGAACCTACTCTGAGTGAATTCCTTGAAATGACTTTCCGCATGAAGTTATTTTCACGGTAATTTAATAATGATGAAAACTCAGAAATCTGAATGCTCAACAATTGGGAAATGGTGAATAAACTACAGTGCATCGGTAGAATGGAGTGTTATATAGCCATTACGTTGATGTCCATACAGAATTTGTTTTAAGCAGAAAAATACAAATGTAGTGATTTAAAAATAATGTATTTAGTAAAAATAAAAATGTGAATAGAGGTCATGTTGAGGTTAAGACTTGGGAATCTTTATACTTTCTGACATTTTTTTCATATTTTATACTGTGATCGTGTGTCCCTTCTATAATTAAAAAAAAAAGTCCTAAAAATGGCCATTGACCTTCATGACCCTTCATGACCTGACATGACTGCATAAGCTTATAACACCGCCTAGGAGGAGAAGCAAATGAAAGGTAAGAGACACAGGCATTTGCTGGAAATGCCCAGTGAAGTCGTTCAGGGGTAATTCATGCTCTGCAGCCTTGGAGGGGCAGGAGGAACATTCCCGCAAAGGAAGGGGAGGGAAGGGAACTCACTTGCTCAGCATTCACCTCATCCTGGAGACTGCAGGTGTTCCCCACCCTCTGACCCTGACCCACCCAGCCCAGCCAGTTCCCTTCTCTGTCCTTCCAGAACCTTTCTCTTTGTGACGCTTTACCAGCCATGAGCAGCGTGTGTAGTGCTACATTTTAATCGAGCTATGGGGACTATTTGAAACTGTTGCAGATTTACAGTTCTATTCCCCACCCTTACACTCTCTGCTTCTTCTTTCTCAGTTTTTCTCCATAACATCAACTAACAACTGTCCACTATGCTTTTTAATTTTGTTTCTTTCTGTCGCCCATACCATAACAGCGGGCAGGGATGTTTGGCTGTCTTGTTCGCGGGTGTATCCCCAGTGCCTAGAAGCACCTAGAAGGTGCTCAGGGAGATTCGTTGTCTGGTTGAGTGTGTGCGTGGCTTTGTACCGCACATGGTCAAGTGTTTTTTAATTTTTAAATATTTATTTGGCTGCCTCGGGTCTTAGTTGCAGCATGTGGGATCTTCGTTGCGGCACGTGGGATCTTCGTTGCAGCATGTGGGAGCTTTCATTGTGGCGCGTGAGCTCTTTGTTGTGGTTTGTGGGCTCCAGGGTGCATGGGTTCAGTAGTTGTGGCACACAGGCTACCTAGTTGTGGCGCACGGGCTCTAGGGTGCGCAGGCTCAGTAATTGCAGCACGTGGGCTTAGTTGCCCCGTGGCATGTGGGATCTTATTTACCCGACCAGGGATTGAACCCGAGTCCCCTGCATTGGAAGGCAGATTCTTAACCACTGCACCACCAGGGAAGCCCCGTGGCATGTAGGATCTTATTTCCCCGACCAGGGATCGAACCCGAGTCCCCTGCATTGGAAGGCAGATTCTTAACTACTGCACCACTGGGGAAGTCCCTGGTCAAGTGTTTAAAGAGGTTGTGAGCTTGGAGGGCAGAGGGGCAGCTTCTCTATTTTTTTCTTTCTCAGTGTTTTGCACAGACATTCTGTGCCCATCACACATTAGGTTCTCTGTATGTTTGTGGCATTAGATCATTAAACTGAATTTTTGCTTCAGTTCTTGCTGAGAGCCTACTATGGGGCCTGGCCTCCGTCAGCACAGGGGTTCTCATTTTGGAACCCAAGGTCCACCTGTGTGAGAATGAGAGGCTTATTAATTAATCATGCAATTCTGTAGCCCATCCTAGATCTCCTGAACCAGGAGGTGTGTATGTGCGAGTGTGTGCGTGCATGTGTGTGTGTATGGGTGTGTGCGTGTGTGGGTGTATGTAGTCAGGAGTTCTTTATCACTTTTCTTCATAATAATTCTTTTCATTTCCTGAGAGAGAGAACCCATTTCTGAATGTTAGGTTAACATGTTGTTATATAATAGAGCTTACTATTACGACTTTTATTATGTAAACTATTGTGTTTTATAGTAGAATTAACAAAGTTAATTCCTTCCATGGTAACTGGTTTCCGGCTAAAAGGAATATCCTGCTTAATAATGATAATGATAGTTACTGTCTCTTACTGTTCCAGCTGCCCTTTGTTTGTGTCGACTCTTAGTCTCAGTGCAGCCTCAGGAGAAGCAGCGGTGTAATTCTTTACAGATAGGAAAACAGAGGCTCAGAGAGGGCAAGTCAGACAGCCTAGGTGAGTCATCTCGGGAATGTTAGAGTTGGAGGTTGGACCCTAGTTTCTTGGGCTCCAAAGTCTATTCTTCCAATGTTATATCACCGTTAGCGATTATATCGGTTTTGAAGCTGGGTTTAAAAATTTTTTTTGTTTTCTCCCCCCTAGAGGGTTCCTTCTCAATATCAGAGTCTTGGTCTCATCTTGCAATGTGTTTGGCTAAAGGTGGCATCACCTTCACGTAGGAAAGGTCACATCATCCTTATTCTGTGAGAAAGTTTAACCTCAAGAGGGAAAGTCAGTGAATATTTTAAAACAACTGTCGTGAAGTCTGAAAAGAAAGATAAGTCACCTCTCTCCTCACCCCTGACAAACGGCCTGGCACCAGAATGGATCTCAAATCCATTCGCTTCTCTCCAGCTCTGCAGCCATTGCCCTGTCCCAGTCACCACATGGCTCACAGGACAGTTGCTGTAGACCCACTACCGTCTTCCTTCTTGTCCTGCCTCCTGTGCATTGAGAGGGTTCTGCAGAACGCAGATTCCCACCTGTCACTCCCCCATGGAAAACCTTCCACTGGCTTCTCTTTGCTTTGGGAAAAAGACCCACATCCTTAGCAGCCTGGAGGGCCCCATACCTCTCCCCTGGCTCTTTGCTCCTGCCACCCTGCCCTGGCCTTTCTGTTTTTTTTTGTTTTTTGTTCTTAAAGCCTTTCAGTAATTTTTCAGGGGAACCTTCCAGACCCCTGATATGAATCCTCCACACTCCTCTCCAGCCCTGGCCATCTGGACCTGTTTTCCTTGCTCTGTACCATGGACTGGCAAACTCTTTCTGTTAAGGCCTGGATTTGGCCTCAGGCTGTATTTTGCTGACCCCTGCTCTGTACTGTTAGATTCTATAAACCTCTGTTTCTCATTACAACACGTCTGTGTGATGAATCGATTACATCTGTCTGCTCCACTGGATGACCAGCTGGAGAGAAGCCTGTTTTGCTCACACTACGTCCACAGCGCCTGACACATAGTAAGTGCTTAGTAAGTACTTAGTGGATTACTCATTTGTTTAACAGTTAGTCACAGACTACTTGGTGTCACAGATACTGGGGCTTTCCAAATATTTCAGACAGATTTCTACCCCTCAGGTGGCTTCGTGTCCACCTGGGAAGATAGTCCAGTGAGGCAGTGATCACAACGTGCGATGCCGAGGGCCATATCCAGGGGGCTGTCAGATGCCCTGGGCAGGCTGGTGTGAAGGTTCATGGGCTCTCAAGGCCTGAATCTGGCGCTTCCCCTTTCCAGCTGCATCACTAACTTTTCTAAGCCCAAGAATTAGGTCTACTGTGATACTGTGACTTATAATAAGAAATACACATGATTGTTCTTTGCCCCATTCCTGGTACTGACCTCCTAAAACCCCTGGAATTTCTGAAGTGGTGATAGCCAGAAAGGTGTCTTTTGTTATGTTAATGTAGTGATTTCTGGAAAACACCAGAAGTTGGAGGCTGGTTGCCAGGAGAACCAACCACGTGATTAGAGGGTTGGAACTTTCAGTCCCATCTCACCACCACTAGGGAGGGGAGAGGGGCTGGAGATGGAGTTCAGTTGCTGATGGTCAATGATTTAATCAAGCCTATATAATGAAGCTTCCATAAAAACCCAGGAGGATGGGGTTCAGAGAGCATCTGGGTCGGTGAATACTTGGAAGTGCGAGGAGAGTGGTGTGCTGGGAGAGGGCCTGGAAGCTCTGTGCTCTTTTCCCATACCTTTCTTCCATCTGGCTGTTCCTGAGTTATATCCTTTTTCTTTCTTTTTTTTTTTTTAACATCTTTATTGCAGTATAATTCCTTTACAATGGTGTGTTAGTTTCTGCTTTATAACAAAGTGAATCAGCTATATATATACATATGTTCCCATATCTCCTTCCTCTTGCGTCTCCCTCCCACCCTCCCTATCCCACAACTCTAGGTGATCACAGAGAACGGAGCTGATCTCCCTGTGCTATGCAGCTGCTTCCCACTAGGTATTTGTTTTACATTTGGTAGTGTATATAAGTCCATGCCACTCTCTCACTTCATCCAGCTTAACCTTCCCCCTCCCCATGTCCTCAAGTCCATTCTCTACGTCTGCATCTTTATTCCTGTCCGGCCCCTACGTTCTTCAGAACCTTTTTTTTTTAGATTCCATATATATGTGTTAGCATACGGTATTTGTTTTTCTCTTTCTGATTTACTTCATGCTGTGTGACAGCCTCTAGGTCCATCCGCCTCACTACAAATAACTCAATTTCATTTCTTTTTGTGGCTGAGTAATATTCCATTGCATATATGTGCCACATCTTCTTTATCCATTCATCTGTCAATGGACACTTAGGTTGCTTCCATGTCCTGGCTATTGTAAATAGAGCTGCAATGAACATGGTGGTACGCGACTCTTTTTGAATTATGGTTTTCTCAGGGTATATGCCCAGGAGGGATTGCTGGATCATATGGTAATTCTATGTTTAGTTTTTTAAGGAACCTCCATACTGTTCTCCATAGTGGCTGTATCAGTTTACATTCCCACCAACAGTGCAAGAGGGTTCCCTTTTCTCCACACCCTCTCCAGCATTTATTGTTTCTAGATTTTTTGATGATGGCCATTCTAACTGGTGTGAGGTGATACCTCATTGTAGTTTTGATTTGCATTTCTCTAATGATTAGTGATGTTGAGCATCCTTTCATGTGTTTGTTGGCAATCTGTATATCTTCTTTGGAGAAATGTTTATTTAGGTCTTCTGCCCATTTTTGGATTGGGTTGTTTGTTTTTTTGTTATTGAGCTGCATGAGCTGCTTGTATATTTTGGAGATTAATCCTTTGTCAGTTGCTTCATTTGCAAATATCTTCTCCCATTCTGAGGGTTGTCTTTTGGTCTTGTTTATGGTTTCCTTTGCTGTGCAAAAGCTTTTAAGTTTCATTAGGTCTCATTTGTTTATTTTTATTTCCATTTCTGTAGGAGTTGGGTCAAAAAGGATCTTGCTGTGATTTATGTCATAGAGTGTTCTGCCTATGTTTTCCTCTAAGAGTTTTATAGTGTCTGGCTCAGCGGCCATGGCTCACGGGCCCAGCCGCTCCGCGGCATGTGGGATCTTCCCGGACTGGGGCACGAACCCGTGTCTCCTGCATCGACAGGCGGACTCTCAACCACTGCGCCACCAGGGAAGCCCATTTTGAGTTTATTTTTGTGTATGGTGTTAGGGAATTTTCTAATTTCATTCTTTTACATGTAGCTGTCCAGTTTTCCAAGCACCACTTATTGAAGAAGCTGTCTTTTCTCCATTGTATATTCTTGCCTCCTTTATCAAAAATAAGGTGACCGTATGTGCGTGGGTTTATCCCTGGGTTTTCTATCCTGTTCCATTGATCTGTATTTCTGTTTTTGTGCCAGTACCATACTGTCTTGATTACTGTAGCTTTGTAGTATAGTTTGAAGTCAGGGAGCCTGATTCCTCTAGTTCCATTTTTGTTTCTCAAGATTGCTTTGGCTATTGGGGGTCTTTTGTGTTTCCATACAAATTGTGAAATTTTTTGTTCTAGTTCTGTGAAAAATGCCATTGGTAGTTTGATAGGAATTGCATTGAATCTGTAGATTGCTTTGGCTAGTATAGTCATTTTCACAATGTTGATTCTTCCAATCCAAGAACATGGTATATCTCTCCATCTGTTTGTATCATCTTTAATTTCTTTCATCAGTGTCTTATAGTTTTCTGCATACAGGTCTTTTGTCTCCTTAGGTAGGTTTATTTCTAGGTATTTTATTCTTTTTGTTGCAGTGGTAAATGTTTCCTTAATTTCTCTTTCAGAATTTCTCTTTCAGATTTTGTTGCAGTGGTAAATGTTTCCTTAATTTCTCTTTCAGATTTTTCATCATTAGTGTATAGGAATGCAAGAGATTTGTGTGCATTAATTTTGTATCCTGCTACTTTACCAAATTCATTGATTAGCTCTAGTAGTTTTCTGGTAGCATCTTTAGGATTCTTTATGTATAGTATCATGTCATTTGCAAACAATGACAGCTTTACTTCTTTTCTGATTTGGATTCCTTTTATTTCTTTTTCTTCTCTGATTGCTGTGGCTAAAACTTCCAAAACTATGTTGAATAATAGTGGTGAGAATGGGCAACCTTGTCTTGTTCCTGATCTTAGAGGAAATGGTTTCAGTTTTTCACCATTGAGAACAATGTTGGCTGTGGGTTTGTCATATATGGTCTTTATTATGTTGAGGTAAGTTCCCTCTCTGCTTACTTTCTATGCCTACCCATCATAAATGGGTGTTGAATTTTGTCGAAAGCTTTTTGTGCATCTATTGAGATGATCATATGGTTTTTCTCCTACAATTTGTTAATATGGTATATCACATTGGTTGATTTGCATATGTTGAAGAATCCTTGCATTCCTGGGATAAACCCCACTTGATCATGGTGTATGATCCTTTTAATGTGCTGTTGGATTCTGTTTGCTAGTATTTTGTTGAAGATTTTTTTTTTTTTTGCGGTACGCGGGCCTCTCACCGTTGCGGCCTCTCCCATTGTGGAGCACAGCCTCCGGACGCGCAGGCTCAGCAGCCATGGCTCACGGGCCCAGCTACTCCGTGGCATGTGGGATCTTCCCGGACCGGGGCACGAACCCGTGTCCCCTGCATCGGCAGGTGGACTCCCAACCACTGTGCCACCAGGGAAGCCCTGTTGAAGATTTTTGCATCTATGCTCATCAGTGATATTGGCCTGTAGTTTTCTTTCTTTGTGACATCCTTGTGTGGTTTTGGTATCAGGGTGATGGGGGCCTCATAGAATGAGTTTGGGAGTGTTCTTCCCTCGCTGTATTTGAGAAGGATAGATGTTAGCTCTTCTCTAAATGTTTGATAGAATTCGCTGGTGAAGCCATCTGGTCCTGGGCTTTTGTTTGTTGGAAGATTTTTAATCACAGTCTCAATTTCAATGCTTGTGATGGGTCTGTTTATATTTTCTATTTCTTCCTGGTTTGGTCTCGGAAGGTTGTGCCTTTCTAAGAATTTGTCCATTTCTTCCAGGTTGTCCATTTTATTGGCATAGAGTGGCCTGTAGTAATTTCTCATGATCCTTTGTATTTCTGCAGTATCAGTTGTTACTTTTCCTTTTTCATTTCTAATCTGGATGCCATTTTAAATTTACCATCTTAGGAAAAGTTCTAGGCAGGACTGTGAGGGATTGGCTTCTGGTTGCAGCTGGTGAGTCTAGCTGGTTGGATGAATATCAGTAGGAACCTTGGAAAGGATGGTGCACTGGTGTATCTGCCAGGGCTCTTTGGTAAGAGGCAACAGAAATTTACTCCAGTTGAGGATATTGTGAGGATATTGTCATCATGGAATTGATGACAGGTCAGGTTTGGAAACAGGAAGGAGTCAAAGCAGCTTTGGAAGTCTCCTAACCTGGAAGCAGGGTCCACTAAATGGTCTCCTAGCAGGAATGGTCCAGTTAAGGCCCTGCTGCAGGAGTGGACACCAGCTGTTTTCTGACTCGCTCTCATTCTGCCCAAGGTTGGCGTTCCAGGGAGGAGGCACCTGAGTGACCAGTCTCAGGTCATGTGGCTGCCTCCTGGCCACCAGCAGAAGGATTGGCTGATGGAGCTTCCTGGGACCCTGTTGACTTACATAGTGCGACGTTGTCTACTTGGGTTCATCATCATCCCCCCAAGACAGTGTCCAGTAAGGAAGAAATAACCCTCCAAAATGAAATCTGGGTGCTGTTATGAAGGTGGAGTGAATATAGGGTGGCCAAATGCACAGCAGTTATCCCTGTCACTGCCATATTATAATCTTTCCCATGACAGTTCTGTGTGGTTTGAAAATACCTTTAGGCAGTGGAATGGGGCTGGAGCACAGACTGCATATTTTCCCAGCTTGGTCCTCACTCTCTACCACATCCCTTCTTGTTTTCCCAGCACAGAGTTTCCCCAAATGAGAGATTTGTGTCATTGCAGGTACTTAACATTATTTTAAGTGTTCAATATCACAGCATTACATTCTTTTCAATTGCCCAGTGGCTCAGTTATTCTCCTTTCAGTTCCTTTTAAATTGCAGTGATATTGGGGGAAAGACTTGGTTTGGTATTAATATTAAGCTGAATTAAATTAAATTGCCAATATTTGATCATTTGTTGACATACCAGGATAGTAGTATCATACAGTTGAAAACAGTATCTCAAACACCCCCTGCCTCTCGGTAAACAGAGCTTACAGGTTTCAAGCACAGTCCTCCCCTGACAGCAGCAGAGACAGGATTTTATACTTTATTTGGATGGTATTTACTTTTAGGGCTACTCTGTTGAGGGCCTACAATGTTGGCTTTACATTTGCAACTGCGATAGAGTTTTTCCTTTTAAAACAGGTTTATACAAGTCGAAAAAGTGAGTCGGACTCAAGACAAGTAAATAATAGAAATATCGTCACGAGTGACAGAAGTGGCCGAGGTGTCTGTGGACAGCAGACGTTGAGGAAAGAAAAAGTGGGCTGGACCGCAGCTGTTGGGTATGGGCCTACGTGATATACAGTACTATTCTGTGAAAATCCCAAATGTGAGTATGCTCGTGTGTGAGTGTGCCTGCCCGGGTGTGTGAGTGCTTGCGTGCCTGAGAGATTTGTTTGGTTTTGGTCTTGCGAGATTACCCGGCAAGATGCAACAGCCCCCACGTGAAGTATAAAACAACATTGACAGGAAGGGAAGTGACAGGCAGCGCCTGTTTTTTCCCATCAGATTTTGTCCTCAGAAACTGGCGGAAGTGGTGGCAGTCATAGTGCATGGGCTCCTTGTCCCATTCTGTTGGCCTTGTTCTCCTACTTTGTTTTCCCCTAAGGACGACCCGTTCTTGTGCTTCGTTAAAATTATTCCTCATTCTATCAGTCAGTCTGCCCTGTGGGGAGGCTGTCTTGTATCTTCTGAATAGTTTGCCTTCTAGAAAGAATGGCCCAAGAGCCCAGCAGGCACTGGAAGTTACCTCTAGATATGCTAGTGCTCCACAGATGCTGCTGCTTCCCATGTGGAATTACAGAACATGCTGAGTTTTCCTGTTGAATTAGAAAGAGCAACCCGAACTGTGGGGCAGCAGAGTGAGCGTGGGATTTGGAGCTCAGAGTTTGAATCCTGGTGTTGCCAGTTCCCGGTCGTGTTGTACTGCGGGCAAGTTCCTGACTTGCTTGTGCCTCAGTGTTCTTGTATGTAAATGGGGAGAGTAGTGATAATATTCACTTCCTAGAGTTGTGAGTTAGTTCACGTGCAGCCCTTAGAACAGTGCCTGGCAGCTAGTAAGTTTCTAGAAATTGTTAGCTGTTGTTACTGCCATTATAATTTTGTGTGAAGTGTCTTGACATTTGTGTTACTGCCATTATAATTTTGTGTGAAGTGTCTTGACACTCTGCCATTATGGGTGGCAGTGAGTTGGCTTTGGGTATTTGCCTCATTTAGAAATTGTAAATTTTTGTTACGCGTTCAGGTGACTATGTCAGAAGAAAGCAGAGAGGAGAATTTCTTCTCCTTCCAAAACATGCCAGGGAAGAGAGCTTTGTTTTGGTGATTTTTCTTTACCTGTTAAGGAATTCAAAACAGTTTTGAACTTTTTAGGAAGCTAAACAACAAACAGCTGCTCTTTGCTGTTCCCTAACGTTGTTTCTTAGAACAGTTGAAGACTGTCCTGTGTATTCCTCTGGACGCTTATGAAACTGAATGGCTTTTTCAGACATTCCTTTTCCTCTTTTAAATGTCTCTGGATTTCATCACGTGATTTTTTAATCTTCAGTTTGTCACAGGTTTCTCACCAGCCTCTTAGTGGTTTGAGGTGTTGACTGGATGTTCTAATTCTTCTCATCCTGGCAAAAAGCCCTGGGGTTCATGAATTGGATTTCTTATCTCCCCAGCCCTGTGCACTTGGTTTCCACTTTGAGGCTCTGTGGTAGATAATTCCACATTGCATATTCTTTCATTTTACTTTATTGATCAAATGAATTGATTTCTCTTTGAAAAAGATAATTTTTAGCAAATGGGGAGCCCTAGGGCATTTAGCAAATCTGAGCACATTTCCATGTGAATTTTAATATTTATATTGTTTATATTGATAGCTGCCGAGAGCAGTGCTTGGCCCATAGGAAATCATATGTAAGCACGGTCATCATCAGCATCACCCCTGTCCTGGTGTGGAGAGAGGCCTTGAGCATGAAGTATGAGCTTTGGAGTCAGGCGTACTTATCTTCATGCCCACTCGGTCCACAAATCACCAGTTACCAGCTGTGTAATTTAGGACTTGCTCAGCTGCTCTAGGCCTCTCTTGCACGATCTGTAAAATTAGATGACGATCGTGGTACCCACTTCCTAGGGCTGAAGTGGGGATTAGAGGTAATATTATTTGCTTGATACACCCAATGAGAACTTAGTAAGCGCAATACATTTTCTTCCCATGACTAGACATACCAGTGTTTTGGCTAATTTGGAAACTAAAGGCTGGAATGGTTGCTCGTTAATTCCTTCATTTAGCAGATACTTGTTTATCGGTCACTGGGTTGGCACTGGGGCTGCAAACTGGATGAGATGATTGCTGTTCTCAAGGAACTCAGAATTGAGCCTGGGCAATGGACATGTAAATTGCAGACAGTCATGGTGGCCTGTGGTAATAATTACATAGTATAGACGTGAGAGGCGAGTACAGGGTCTTTAGTGGTCAAATGGGCAGGATGGGACTTCCAGGCAGCAGGAGTAGCAAATGTGAAGATGCAGGGGTGTGTGAGAAAGTAGTGGAACCATGGATGATGTGCTGTATGTGTTGGGAGATGGGCTGGAAGGTCAGTAGGTTCTTGGCTTGCTGTCATGGGCAAGTGTTTGAACTTTATCCACTAGGGTGTTGTTTCTTAAACTATGGCTATTTGTATACTCTTTTCACAATTTTTGCCGTTTCCGTATACCATCTGACCCAGAGATTGGCTTGAGGTGGAATTCAAGGCCTTGTCTACTCTGGTCTTGTCATAAGCCGTCAGTGAAATCAAAGATTGATGGCTACTTCTATTTTTTTCTTTTTTTTTGGTACACGGGCCTCTCACTGTTGTGGCCCCTCCTGTTGCGGAGCACAGGCTCCGGACGCGCAGGCTCAGCGGCCATGGCTCACGGGCCCAGCCGCTCCGCGGCATGTGGGATCTTCCCGGACCGGGACATGAACCCGTGTCCCCTGCATCGGCAGGCGGACTTTCAACCACTGCGCCACCAGGGAAGCCCTCTATTTTTTTCTTGACATAGTAAAATGATTAACCTAAAAATGTGCATTTATGGTCCCCCTAAAATTATGTCATGTACCATATACCCATAGTAAACTGTGGTAAGAAAGATAATGACGTTGTCAGATTTGCATTTCAGGAGGATAGCTGCTGATCAGCATGCCAGGGGGATGGGCAGGTGAGATGGGACCTGGGGTTGGAGCCAGAGGCTGTGGCTCTGTGCAGTAGGCAAGGAAGCTGAGTGGAGGTGGTGGTATTGGGAGAAGGGACGGAAGGCTTAGGACTGAGGCTTGGTAAGATTGACTGACATGGGGGATGAGACATAAATGCTCTGGCTCTAAGAGATGACCAGAAATCAGAACAAATGTATATTGTTTTAAATTTTGTTTGTTTTATTTATTTTTATATTTTTGGCTCTAGTAACAGGCTGTACATTTTATTATGAGTGGCCTTTGCTTTTTCAGAGGTACATCTGTCCTTCAGAGTTGCCTGCATCTTATTTGTTTTTGTTTTTTTTAACTGGAGTGTGGATGATTTACCATGTTGTGTTAGTTTTTGCTGTACAGCAAAGTGAATCAGTTACACATATGGATACATCCACTGTTTTTTAGATTCTTTTCCCATATACGTCATTACGGAGTATTGAATAGAGTTCCCTATGCTATACAGTAGGTCCTTATTAGTTATCTGTTTTATATATGGTAGTGTGTATGTCAATCCCAATCTCCCAATTTATCCCTCCCCACCACCCATAACCATACGTTTGTTTTCTACATCTGTGACTCTATTGTTTGTTTAAAGGAAGCTTTTGGTGTGGAGTTTTCTTTCTCCTGGGCTATGGACTCTGACCAAACTTGAAGATCCCTTGGCCATTGACTTTGTTTTTTTTTTGACCACACTGCGCAGCATGCGGGATCTTAGTTCCCCAACCAGGGATCGAACCTGTGCCCCTGCAGTGGAAGCTTGGAGTCTTAACCACTGGACCACCTTGGCCACTGACTTGATACACATTAACCGTTTCCTCACCGCTTCTGCATCGAGGGGCTCTTACTTTTCTCCATCCTCTTTTTTCCCTTTGATTTACCAGCTTCTTCAGCTGATTCCTTCTCAGCTGCCATCTCCTCTTCCTGACTTTGAAGCCCCTCATCTGCCAAAAGCATCCCAAGCGGTGTTTGTGTCTAGACCAGAGCTGGAGGGTCTGTGCACCCCAGAGAAGACAGCCACTGTGTTTATATTAGTAACTTTAAAAACTGGTCAGAAATGATGATTTAACCCATTTAAAAGTTGGTTATTTTTCTAATTTCTGGTTCCTCTGGTAGAACATTCATTTGACTTCATTTTACTTGCCTGCCTGCCATCCTCAGGCCTTCACACGAACAGTATCTTTTTTTTTTTTAATCAATTTTTATTGGAGTATAGTTGCTTTACACACACTGATAGTATCTTGAAAACTGCTGCCTTGTGAGTTTTCACTGTTACCAAGCTTGCATTTTTTCTGGTTCTTTGTCAACTGTTTTTTTCCCCCTCTTTTTTCTCTACCATATCCTCTTCTCCCTCCCTCTGGGTAACTTATGTTAATGATCAAGAATCGTTTGTTCTGTGTGTTTCTCCACATTCATTTAATCTTTTACAATTAAAATACATGTGTATACATACACATGCATGCAGGTTTTATTGCCATTGTCTTACAAAAATTGAATTATATATAATGTTCTGCATCTGTATTTTCTCTCTTGGCACTACCCTGACAAAACCTTTCCAAGCTAGAGTTCTAAAAATCCTTTTTAAAAGCCTGCATTATATTGCATGATGCAGATATACCAACAGTTGCCTATGAAGTAATACTGACTTTGTTTCCAATTTTTACTACTATGGACAGTGAAACAACAGACATCCTTGAGCATGTTTTCTTATGTACTAAGGATTTTTTTTGGCAGAGATTTCCAGGTTGGGTTGCTGGGCCAAAGAGAATGTGTTTATTTTTAAGAGTTGTGGTCAGGTATCTTTCTAAAAATTTCTACTGGCAGTGCATGAAACTACCCTTTTCTTCCTTCCTAATAATAGTTTTGAGTGTTGTTTTGAAGTTTTCAGTCTGATGGTTGAAAAGTGGTGGCTCACTGTCATTTTAATTTGCATGTTGATTGCTAGTGAATTTCAGTTGTTTTTTTTTTTAATATTTGTGAGCTATTTGGCTTTGCTCTCTTGTGCAAAGCTGCTTCATATTGTTTGTCCAATTTCTTGTTGGATTATTTGTCTCCTTGTCAGTTTGTGAGAGCTCTTTGTATATTATAGTAATTAATTAACCTTTCATCTGTTTTCTGCATTGCAAATATTTTTTTTCAAATCTGTCCATTATCTTTGTAGGCACAGGTAATAGTATCTATTACAATACTACATTTAAAAATTTTTACATGGTTAAATGTCTTTGTACTGATTCCATATACCAACCTACCAGTTTCTGTGTTTTCAGTGTTTTAAGATCTTCCTCAATGTTAGAGTATGCATGTGGTCTTTTACATTTACTTACAAGATTTTTAATGTGTACAGTTAAGCCTTTGATCCATCTGGAATTTATCTCTGTAGGGTTTCTGAGATAAAACTAAAACCAATTTTGGTTTCTTCTAGGTGGCTGCCACCTTTCTCAGAGATCTTTTTGGCTCATTATCTCTGGGCTGCAATTTACTTTCGTTCCATTTACTCAGCACAGAGAGAGGGTGCTCTAGGCCAAAGCACGGAGGACTAATTGAGAGCCCTGCGCTGATCTGATGCGCTGGTCCCAGCACCCCTGGCACAGCAAGGAGTGGGAGAGAGCCTTGTACGCTGGTGCCGTCACGCTGAGGAGGAGGAGCCCAGCTTAACCCCAGCCCTCATTATCCTTGCTCTAGATGAGTTTGCCTGAATTTTCAAGGATGCTTAAGTCTACCCATCTGATGGTAGATGATGCAAATAATTGAGAGGACAGGCTTATGGAAGCCCAGTCCTCTTCCTCTTTCTCTCCCTCCTCCTTCAAATGGGAATCATACCATTTATATGACTCTGTAACTTGCGCTTTTTTTTTTTTTAAAATAACTTGGCCATGTATTATGGACATTGTTTCAGGTCCCTAGGTAACGTAATGGTGCAGCCTACCATCCATGGCTTCTTTATGTGTAATTAAGAAAGAAAAACTAGTGCCAGTTTTAATTGGATAATTTCATCAATTACGAGGCACGCTTGGATTTCCGAGACCTTAGAATATGGGGAAGAAAGGTGCTTCTAGGTTGTTTAGGTTTGGCGTCTCATTCTTTTAAAATTTCTACATAATATTTTGTAGTGTGGAGGTGCTGTAACTTATTTACTGTTTTCCTGTTAATGGACGTTCAGGTTGTGTCTAGTTTTGTTTCTGCTTTTACTATTATAACAATGCCGCAATAAAAAGATTTGTGTATATGTATGTCTTTGCCTACTAATGCTTTTATATTTAATTGTTTATTTCAACTTTAAAAAAAATAAATTTATTTTATTTATTTTTGGCTGCGTTGGGTCTTTGTTGCAGTGCGTGGGCTTCTCATTGCGGTGGCTTCTCTTGCTGTGGAGCATGGGCTCTAGGTGCGCAGGCTTCAGTAGTTGTAACACGTGGGCTCAGTAGTTGTGGCTCGCAGGCTGTAGAGCGCAGGCTCAGTAGTTGTGGTGTACGGGCTTAGTTGCTCTGTGGCATGTGGGATCTTCCTGGCCCAGGGCTCAAACCCATGTCCCCTGCATTAGCAGGTGGATTCTTAACCACTGTGCCACCAGGGAAGCCCTATTTCAACTTTTAATTTTGAGATAATTATAGATTCACATGCAGTTGTAAGAAATAATGTAGAAAGATCCCATTTACTCTTTACCCAGTTTTCCCCAGTGGTCACATCTTGTAAAATTCTAGGCCGGCATTTCAAATTTCGCTAGTTTTACTTATACTTATTTGTATGTGTGTGTGTTTAGTTCTGTGCAGTTTTATCACTCTGTAGGTTCATGTGTCCCCCACCACAGTCAAGATACAGAATGGTTTCATCACCACAGGGTTCCTCCTGTTGCTTTTTTATAACTATGCCCACCTCCCTCCTGTCCCCTCCCTCCCCATCCCTAACTCCTGGCAACTACCAATCTGTTCTCCATTTCTATAATTTCATCATTCCAAGAATGTTATGTAAATGGAATCATACAGTGTGTAATTTTTGGGATTGGGTTTTTTTTTTCCCCTCAGGGTAATTTCCTTGAGAGTCATCCAGATTGTTGTATGTATCCGTAGCGTGTTTCTTTTTATTGCTGAGTAGTATTCCGTGGTCTGGATGTACCACAATCTGTTTATTCATTGAAGGACATCTGTGTTGTTTTCAGTTTTTGGCTACTGGAAATAATGCTGCTATAAACATTTATGTACAGGTTGTTTGTGTGAACATAAGTTTTCATTTCTCTGAGATAAGTACTCAAGAGTACAATTGCTGGGTTGTATGATATTTGCATATTTAGTTTTATATGAAACTGCTGACTGTTTTCCAGACTGGCTGTACCATTTACATTCCCACCAGCAACGTGTGAGTGATCCAGTTTCTCTGCATTCTTGTCAGCATTTAGTACTCTCATGATTTTCTATTTTGGCCATCCCTATAGGTGTGTAGACATATCTCACTGTAGTGTTAATGTGCATTTCCCCAATGGCTAATGACGTTGAATGTATTTTCCTGTTCTTATACGTGCGTATCCTCTGGTGAAATATCTGTTCATGGTTTTTGCTCATTTTCTAATTAGTAGTGCTTTTATTTTTACAGGATAAATTCCTAGACGTAGGATTGCTGCGTCAAAGGGTACAGGCATTTAAAAAAATTGTACTGCCTGGTCTCTTTGCAGAAGGATGTAGGAATTCACGTTTATATTCCAATCAGCAGTACCCATTTACATGCACTCTTGCTAGGTCTGTGACTGGTTTGAAATTGATAGTCCTAAGTTGATATCTTAGTATCTGTGACACTTTCCTGGTCACTAGTGAGACTGGATATCTTTTCCTATGTTTATTGGCCAACTGTATTTCCTCCCTTCATGGTTTGTTGGTTCACCTTCTTTAATAATAGTCTTTTAATTTTTTGAGTTGCATGGCTTTTTTTGGTCCATTTGTGGAAGCTCTTCGTGTACTATGGCCCTTAATTTTTTTCAGTTGTGTGCTGTAAATATTTTCTCTGGTCTATCATTTATTGTTTTACCATATTTATATCTTTTGCCGTGTTGAAATTTAAACATTTTATGTGGTTAATTTTATGAACCTTTAATAAAATTTTGCTTTGAGAGTATTCTGTCCTGAGGTTCTTCTGTATTTTTCTCTATCATTTTTTCTCCACTTATATATTTTTTTGATCTTAACCCATCTGGAATTTAGCTCTGTGATGGTTTGAGACAGAAGTTTATTTTTATTTTCTTTCAGCCCTATAACCACTTGGGTCAGTGCCACTGGTTAAATAGCCCATTCTTGCCCATCTGAGTTGAAGGGCTACCATTATTATATATAAAATATTTCCATATTCATTTGGACTTTTGGAGGGCGATTCTCTATACTGCTTCATCAATTTGTTTATCTCTGTACCCAAAACCACACTAGGCCAAGTCCTTCCTGTGATTAGTATTGGAATTGTATTAAATATATACATTAATTTGGGAAGAATTAACATTTTTATTTTAATAAATCTTCTCATTTAGGAAAACAATATTTCTATTTATTTTGAGCTTTACACCTTTTAAGAATGTTTTTCTTCATATAGGACGTGTCTTTCTTATTAAAAATATGATTTATTTTACTGTTGTTACTGTTGTGAATGTAGTTTGCCTCCACCATTTTGTTGACTTAAAAAAATCAACTTTTAATGTTACAGTTTCTTTTATTGCAATATTTTAAATTTGTGGGTTAGAAACTTTTTTATATCTTTTTGTAGATATGCTTTTTTTCACTTAACATTATAATCCGAGCTTTAAAAAAAAATGCCATTTCAAGTTTCCAGTAAGCATTTTAATAGTTGCATGTTTTTTTTCTCACCATAACTTTTTCTTTCCCTTTTTTTTTTTTTTTTTTTTTTTTTTGCGGTACGTGGGCCTCTCACTGTTGTGGCCTCTCCTGCTGCGGAGCACAGGCTTCAGACGTGCAGGCTCAGTGGCCATGGCTCATGGGCCTAGCCGCTCTGCGGCATGTGGGATCTTCCTGGACCAGGGCACGAACCCGTGTCCCCTGCATTGGCAGGTGGACTGTCAACCACTGCACCACCAGGGAAGCCCTCTCACCATAACTTTGATGCCATATTTTTTGATTCTTTTTAGCTCAAGGTAGCAATATTTCTGGTTCTTGAGACATGAATACTTTTTAAATGCTTATTTTAGAAAAAAAAGCTAAGTCAGAAAAGCATAGAGGCAAGAAAGACATCAACAGTAATTATTTTACCAAGTTACTCTTAATTTTTCACATAATCCCCTTCAGATTTTTTTGTGTTTTTTTTAGCATAGTTGAAAACATACTTAATATACAGTTTTGTACCCTGCTTATTTTTCATTTTATGTAATAAACCTGTTGGCTTATCATTATAAGCTCTTGGTAAATAAGGGCTAAATGGCATTCGATTTTGTGTTGTATTATCGTTTAACCAATTCCCCAAGTGTCAAATCTTTGTGTTTTTAACTTTCCACAGTTGTAAATAATGTTTTGAATATTTTCATTCTTAAATCTTTATCTGACTTGCAGATTACAACTGAGGATTGATTTCTGCCAGTAGAATTCAGCGGTTAAAGGATGTGAACCTTTCTGAAATTTATAACACATAAATGTAGGGCATGGCCCATTTCAAATGACTGTCATGTGATGGCCTTGCTGTAGTTGATGATTGTACTGTCTTAAATCTGAGGTATGGCTAATGCTGTTAATGGCCCATTTTTATGGGTACAGTCGACTCCGTTCTAGGTGACATTGGAGCTTTCCACACGAGGATGATCCAATCCATTTTCATGATTGTACTTTTCACCAAAAGGTTCTAGTAAAGCTGTAACATAGTGAAAGGATCAATTTGAAATTATGCTGTTAGGAGGTTAATTTGATGCAGTTCTTAAAATGCAGCTTTCATTGCTGATCCTTTCTGTCTCACATTTGCCATAAATGTCTAACATTTGCCATAAAAAAGTACAGGATTCTTAGGATTCTTATTATAGATTAATGTGGCAGGTTAAGCAGTCTTGAAATTTAGGACACAGCTGAGGAAAACCAGTGCTTGCAGAATTTTAGCAGCAAACCAGTTAAGCTCGTGCAATATCCAGCTGTGCCGGCCACGGTGAGAGAGTTTTAAAGTCAGCAGGAGGAGGTTATTTCATTTTCCACTCGTTAACTCCTTCAGCAAGCTTTTCCCGGGACCTCGAGGGCAGGTTTTTTTAAAACAGCTTAACTGAAGTCTAATTTACTTACCATAAAAATCTACTCCTTGTACATGTACAATGCAGTGATTTTTTTTAAAGTAAATTTATAGAGTTATGTAACCATCACCACAATTCAGGTTCAGAACATTTTCATTGCCCCAGAGAGTTCCCTTGTGCCAATTTACAGTTAATTCCTGATTTCAGCCTTAGGCGACACTAATCTACTTGCAGTTTCTATGTATTTACCTTTTCTCGACATTTCGTGGAATCATACAACGTATGGCTTTTGGGTGTGACGTCTTTCCCTTAGCGTGATATTTTCAAGGCTCATCCTTGTGTCAGTACTTTATTCCTTTTTATTGCTGAATAGTAGTCCATTGTGTCGATATACCACATTTTATTTATCCATTCATCTGGTAAACAGCTATATGCATAAAAACTTGAAGTGATTTTCTTGGCTGGTGCTTTTTAAAAAAATTAAAACATTCACTGTTAAGTGCCCTGCTTAAATTAAGAACATGGCCAATTCATTAACTGATAGTAGAAGTTAGATGTGAGAAAATGCCGTGGAGGCAGCCAATCCTCCCACCGCCTCCCCTCCCCTGCCGCGTGTCAGAGAGCACTCAGCAGAGAGCATTCTGGGAAACAGGAGAGACTGAGCTGAGAAAATAATGAGCTCCATGAAAGCAGGTGCCCCTTTCATTTTTGCATAAAGTATCACATGCCTGAGTCAAGGTGAGAAGAAATGGAAAATCTTCCGGTGACATGATTATAAATCAGTGCCCAGAGCATGCCCACTACAAGCTGAAGGGCTTACATTCATGTAGTTGGACCAGTGTGTTCTCCTTGGTTCCCTAGTCTTTTTAAAAATTTTTTAATTTATTATTATTATTAATTAATTAATTAATTTTGGCAGCACCAGGTCTTAGTTGCAGCATGCAGGATCTTTTAGTTGCGGCATGTGGACTTCTTAGTTGCAGCATGTGGACTCCTAGTTGTGGCATGCATGTGGGATCTAGTTCCCTGACCAGGGATTGAACCTGGGCCCCCTGCATTGGGAGCACAGAGTCCTACCCACTGGACCACCAGGGAAGTCCCTTGGTTCCCTAGTCTTAACTGACCTGGATTTGGATTCCAGATTATACAAGATCTCCTGAGATGCATCTCTCACCTAAGTATACATAAAGTCCATGTTCTGAGTTCTTCGAGGGGAGGGACCATATTGGTCACATATACCACAGATGGCAGGCATTGTGCTAGGTGCTGTCGCCACTAAGGTGAATGAGGCGTGATTCTTGCTCTCTGGAAACTCAAGTTAGCAAGAGGAGACAGCTGTGGAAAGCAGATTATTAACAAAGGTTGACCAAGTGCTGCAGCAGAAGGAAGCTCAGCATGAGGAAGCACTCAGGAAGGCTTCCTGGCGGAGGGGACCCTTGAGCTAAGTCTTGAATGACCTGTAAATATAAGCTCAGGTCAAATGGGGAGGTGAAAAGGGGACATGGAAAGGGTGTTAAGTAGAATGGCCTTCAGCAAGGCAGGCATCATAATAAACTAATTATAGGACTAACGCCCACCTGGGTTTTCTGCTGTGTTGGGTTGATTGTGACCTATGTGCATCTGGAAGGTAATGCTGCTGATGTAAGCAAACCTTGGGGACTGGGTTTGTGTTGTTCACCTGTATTCCATTCCCCTTAGGGGCCAGATGTTATTATAGAGTTGGTGGGGCAGTTACTGACTTGTGCACTGGAGCCAAACAAACCGACGGGGATTGTTGGGTTAATCATTGTATTTGCGGATGATTCGTTTAAAGATGTGGTTTATTATGGAGAACTCTAAACACAGACCAAGGTTTTTGCCCTCCTTCCCACCCCACCCTGAAACAGGGCCCTGGTTAGGCTCCGTTTTGCTATGCCTTGCTTTTGGTTCCTGTGGGATTTAGATAGTTTTGGCGGGTGTCCCAGCTTTCAGGGAGCCCTCAGATGTGTGCCTGTGTGGATATGCAGAGAGACTAGCATATGCACATCTAATATTTAAGAGTGACATCTGCCACAGCAAAAAGGGTTGTATCAATGTGAGGGAGTATTCTGGGACCCAGGGTTCAAGGTTAATCACCTTTTTACCTATCCACTGAAAAAGCATTTACGGAGCACACACTGTGTTCCAGGCACTGAGTGAGCTGGGTGCAGGGGAGCCAGGAGGACAAGGTAGGAGTTGGAAACCAAATAGTGTAGTTGAGGACAAGTTCAGTTTGGGATGCCAGGTAGGGCTCCTGCCTGTGGAGGACAAACTTTTTTTTAAAAAGTTTTTATTTTATATTGGGGTATAACCGATTAACAATGTGATAGTTTCAGGTGCACAGCAAAGTGACTCAGCCATACATATACATGTATCCATTCTCCCCCAAACTCCTGGAGGGCTAACTTTGATCATTGGCAGTAGTAGCCTAGAATTCTGGGATGGATTAGTGATGTCTGTGACGGGCACAGACTAGAGGATAAATATTCATGTGCTGTGTATTTGCTGATGCTGGGTTAGCGTTTTCTGGTGTAGACAGAAGACTTGAGTAAAGGTGGCATATGGGAGGGAGTTGACTTTTGTCTTAGAATAAAGCATGTTTGTCTTGGTGGCATGGGGTGTAGTGGAAACTACCTTGGATCAGCATGGGGGTGGGTAGGGCTGGAGTACCCATGTTGCTGCTAATTATGTACCTACTAGGTACTGTCTCTTAAATGTCTCTAAGCCTCAGTTTCTTGACGTGTAAAATGGAGATAATAATACCTGCCTCAACCATATCATAATGTTGATGGGAGGAGCTAGTGAGATCATGGATGTGAAGATGTTTTACCACCCACAGAGTGATAGACACTTGTAGTATTATAACTACAGGTGTGGGGGGTGGGTGGAGCAGGAAATGCCTGCAGTTACGCAAGGATGAGCCAGATGGTGGTGGCCGCAGGGTCTTTGCACTGGGTCTGTCTGCCCAGCCTGCTGCCTCTTGTCATATCCAGGTCATAAGGTTACCTCCATTCGGGCCACAGAATCTAAGCCTGTTCTTGCCCTGGCTCCACCTACCACCTCATCCTGTTTTATTTTCTTCAAAGATCTCATCAACTGATATGGTCTGGTTAGCTTATTTGTTTGTGTGTCTTCCCCTGCTAGAACCATGGAAATGTGGTGAGGCAGAGACCTTTTCTGTCTCACTCCCACCTTCATATCCTCAGAGCCTAGAACAGTGCCTGGCACATAGGAGAAGTTCAGGATTTCTTAACATTTGTTGCATGAATGATTGGAAGGGTCTCTGAAGTCCACAGACCCAATTGGGCTGGGGGCCCAGGATCCCTGTGAGGATTGTTAAGAATTGAGTGTAGTTGCTGTGACCTCATCTCTCTGTGAACGTGTTCCTGAATCTCCCATTTCTTTGGTTACTGATAAATCAATTCAGTTAAATGCACAGTAATTGTAACTTAATTGACAATTCCATCAACTCCGGATCTGACTTCACAATGTAATCTCTTACAACAAAATAAAGGACAGGAATCAGAATTCATATTATTTTTTAGGATATGTAACAGGCCATGAAATTACACAGTGTTTCCAATTTGGCAGGCTGGTGAATTCAATCTCTTAAAAGATAATCTTGTTTCATAAAGGACATGATATGAATGAGAGTTGAAACTTGTGAATTGGATACAATTAACACCCAACCCCTCCCCACACAGAACTGATTTGTTTTTAAACTGGCTTTTTTTTTTTTCTTTTCCCCTGCTGGCTGGCACCAGTTCCATTTCCCCTTGTTTCTTGTGAATTGTTACTGTGCTTTCACCAGTCTGATGAACTTGGCTAGACTGTGCGGGGCTTCCCTAAGTTATGTGAAATGAACATGAATGGAGATGGGTGTGGAGTCAGTTCCATGTCAGTTACCTGTCTGTAAATCCAGGTGTCTAGTGTGTACCCTCACCAGCTCCCTGGAGATGCCAGGGCCGCCCTGTTGTTTCTCTGCCTTCACAGGGTGGATTGATGAATCATTGGTTCTCTCGCAGGGTAACCTGTCTGTGTGCCCAGTTTGAGGCCGTCCTGCAGCATGGCTTGAAGAGGAGTCGAGGATTAGCACTAACAGCAGCCGCGATCAAACAGGCAGCAGGCTTCTCCAGCAAAACCGAAACAGGTACTGCTCGGCCTGATGCATCCCGGAGGGTGTTCCTTTCTCTTGTTCTTTTAATTTGTGTTTATTTTTTAATAGCGGGCAAGGCAATCATCGTGCGGGACTGGTGGGGGCCAGTGGCACGTGCTGGTGCAGAAATCCGTGGTAAGGATGTCTTACTTGCAGTCAGTTAGGGTGTTGTCTGGTTTCTCAATTTAAATGAAGTCAGCCTTTGTGCAGAATTCTCGAGCCATGTGTTGTGGTCTCCGAGGGGCTTGGGGGACCTGCAGCTAAGGTGCTTGTCTCACCGACATGGTGTGGCAATTGCTGTGAGACTAATAATCTGTTCTAACTTTGTGCACGAGGATAGCACGGCATTTCATAATTAAATCTGTCTTCAATAACAGCAGCAGAAGCCAGGCAGGTCTCTGAGCTTATAGTTCTGCTGCCATCCATTTTAACATTGTCACAGCATTTCCCTTGTCCTGTGCTGCTGTGTCTCTGATGACAGGGATAATGCTACTAATAATAATTCAACACTCATGGGTACTTGGTGCTAGCCTAGCACTTTGTTAGTCTTTTATATAAATTAACTCGCTCAGTTCACACAGTAGCCCTGTGAGTGGTGGGGACCTTCATCTCTCTTCTCTGTGGTACAGATGTGATCTGTCTGAAGCGGTTTGCTTTGGATCTGAACTTTGAAGTGTGTCATGTCATATAAACAACATCCTGTGTTCCACCCCACTCGCACATTTAAAAGAGCAGGTTCTTTCAGACCCTGCTTGTGGCTGCCGCCCTGAATTCCCAAATCCTTCTTGTTACTGTGACATCAGTGTCACTGCTGAGTAAAATGTGTCACCTTTTGCTAGTTCACCTCCTTTCACAGCAGAAAATCAGTGCTCACCGTGTTTGGTAGAGGTGTTTGTGGAAATTCTCTGCCCACTGAAGCGAACCCTTTGCCTTTCCCTCTCATGTTGGCGTGTCTCCTTTCCCTTTTCTCTCACCCCTTCAGCAGATCTTTCATCCCTGTTCATCTCACCGGTTTTTCATTTTCAGAAATGAATGTGGGTCCTGTTGGGGTCAGGGGATGCCTGCAAGAGGGATTCCTGTCATCGTTGATTTCTCTTCTGTGTTCCCAGGTCCCTTCCTTAGAAGTCAGGGACATAGGGGGCCAGTTCAGAGAAGAGCCGGTGTCAAGGGCCTCAGTCCTCGTAGAAACCACAGCCAGCTGCCTTGGCCACCTCGGATGTCAGCCTCAGTCGTCTCGGTGACATTTTATGTACAGGATGCTTCCCTGAGCCTCTGTGTGGGGATGCCGTAGGGCTGGTTGATGGCTGTTTGAGGACATGGCTTTTCCGAGAGTCCTCCTTGGCTTGCTGGGCCCTTGTGTTTCTTCTCATTTCCTTCTTACCTGTCTGTGGGGCAGCTACCTCAGAGGAACTGGTGTGGAATAGACCACCAGGCTCTGGGCAGCTCCTGGGCATGGCAGAGGCAGCCCTGGCTTTGGAGTCAGACTCTGAGGGTAAGTCTGGCATGACCCTGGGAAAGTGCCCCTCTGTGCCCTCATTGTTTGCACCTGTAAAGGCAGAGCATCTGGTCTCCCTGCCAGGCTGTCAGGAGGCTTCAGTGAGACTCTCATGTGAAGCACCTGCTTCAGTTCATAGACCTGCCCCCCCAATAAATGTTTAACCAGCTACCCTCTTCTCCCAAACACCCTTTAAACTTTTAATCTCTTTCTCCACCTCACCCCCTCTTGAGGCTCTGACCTTTTTTTTTTTTTTTTTCCAGTACGTGGGCCTCTCACTGTTGTGGCCTCTTCCGTTGCGGAGCACAGGCTCCGGACGCGCAGGCTCAGCGGCCATGGCTCACGGGCCCAGCCGCTCCGCGCCATGTGGGATCTTCCCGGACCGGGGCACGAACCTGTGTCCCCTGCATCGGCAGGCGGACTCTCAACCACTGCGCCACCAGGGAAGCCCCTCTTTTTGTTTTTGACTTGGGAGGTTTTTACCCAAACATCCCTGACCTGTGAAATGTTGGTAAGGTAAAACATCATTCTAAGCAGTTATGCTGCCAGCTCAGCAGTTATGCCGTCTTGGCAGGCATGGGAAACAGTGTCCATCCCAAACTGCAATCCCTTTGAATAGATCGTCCAGTTAGTTGAGTTACGCAGGAGCCAGAGAAGTTTAGAATAAGATCACCTGGTGTGTCTTCTTTAGAATTCAGACCCCAGAAGTGAGAGCCTACTGTGCCCGGTAGAGCCGTTTCCTCTGACTTTTGACAAGTGACTGGATTTATCTGCACAGTTGATTTGCCGGTGGTGAGGTGGGAGCCTGCATTTTCCGAGCCTGTCCTGCAGTTTGTTTAACCTTTCCATTCCAGTTATGCAAGGTAGCGTGAATCATTACAGCCGACACTGGTTATTCCCCACCCAGCAGTTCTGTCCCGTCTTTCTTGCTAATAGAACTCTGGTTTTGTTCTGGTGCTGGGTGGCCATGAGCTTCAGGCCTGAGGCTAACCACAGGGGGAGTAAATCTGGATCAGATCAGGCCAGCCATAATAATTTCCAGCCTGCCAGTAGTTGGTTTAGGAATAGACATGTGATGCAATTCTGACCAAAAGGAAAGGTCTGCTGAGGGGCTTCTGAGAAAGCTTCTTGCTGTTTAAACAGAGATACAAGAAGTCTTATTTTATGGCCTTCGGTTGTTTTGTGAGACTGTGATATTTGGAGCTATGGCAGTGATGTTGTGACCATGAGGCGGGACCAAGTCTGAAGATGAAAGCCGGTACATTCAGGATGGCAGCTCAGAAAGGTGGAAAGTACTTGGACCCTGATAATGTCACTGAGCTACTGAATTAACCAACTCTGGAACTGCCCTACCTCTGGACTTAATGTTATGTGAGATAATTAGTTCCCTAATATTTTAAGGCATTTTGAGTTGGATTTCTTTTTACTTGCATCCAAAATCATCCTAACTTAAACAATAGAGAAAAGCAAGACAACTTAAAAAAAGAAAGAGACCTATGCTCCAGAAATGGGAGGAACAGTGTGATTAGCACATTCATCCTGGAAATGACACTTGGGTGTTTTCTGCTGTTTTCAGTGAACCGCAGGTTTGGCTTTCTTAGTGTTTGCTACTGACTCATATTGAGCAGCTCTTGTGACCCAGGGGATTCGTTAGACCATTCACGCCCATTGTTCCACTTTACTGCTAAAATGATTATGCATAGTCAGTAACAGTGTTCCCATTTTACAGGTGAAGAAAATGAGGCTCAGAGAAATGAAATAATTTCCTTAATGTTCCAGAGTTAAAAAGTGGCAGAGCTGGGATTTCTACTCAGGCAGGCCTACGTGATTGTGATTCTGAAGCTCCTACTTTTATTTATAATGGCATATTGTTTCCAGAAAGAGGGCTGTCTGAAAGATCGTGACCCCCTTCCCCCATTTGAACTCATGAGTAAATTAAGCAGCATTTTATTATTTATTTATTTTGGCTGTGCCGGGTCTTAGTTGCTTCATGTGGACTCTTAGTTGTGGCATGCGGACTTCTTAGTTGTGGCATGTGGGATCTTTAGTTGTGGCATGAAGACTCTTAGTTGCGACATGCATGCGGGATCTAGTTCCCCAACCAAGGATCGAACCTGGGCCCCCTGCATTGGGAGCACGGAGTCTTACCCACTGGACCACCAGGGAAGTCCAAGCCGCAAGTATTGAGTAAGTTAGGAGCACTCAGAGCAGAGCTCAGCAAACTATGTCCTACCACCTGTTTTGTAAATAAAGTTTTATTGGAACACAGCCACAAACATTCATCTACTTAGTGCCTAGGGCTGCTTTTAGGCAGAGTTGTGACTGAGACTGTCTGGCCTCCTGACTTTCTAGTTCCTAGCATAGTGTCTAGAAGTATATGGGTTCTTCAGTAAAAATATGTTCAATAAATACCTTTTGGTTGGAAGGAAGGGCATCATCCAATGTGCATAGTACTATATTTCATGATTCCCGAGGTACCTGAAACCAGGATCACTCCAGGGTACTTCCTTTTCCTGGTTCATAGCCTGTGCCTTCTTGCTGTGTCTTCACATGGTGGAAGGAGCCTCTTTTATCAGGGCACTAATCCCGTTCATGAGGGCTCCACCCTCATCACCTAAGGGTCCACCCAAAGGCCCCATCTACTAATACTATCATCTTTGTGGGTTAGAATTTCAAGAGGTGAATTTTGAGGGGACACATTCCGATTATAGAAGTGGCATTTCAATGGCATAACCTTGGAGTTTGATGTTCTTGTTAATCACTAAAATATCATCATCAGGTTATGTGTCGGCAGTCTATTACAAGGCGATAGGCATGATTCAGAACATACCAGAGGCACATTTATTATTGAGGTGCCTGTCTTGTAAAATTTAACTGTAACTTTCCTTATCTGTTCAGCAGCCTTTTGGCACCTCTGACCTTGACACTTTGTCTCCCCCTCTCTTCTGGAATGCCACAACCTCTGGGCATACTTTCTACTTCTTTGCAGATCCTTCCTGGCATATCCCTTCTACACCCTCAAACATTAAATATTATTTATCCTCAGATTCTGTTGTTGACTCCTGTTTCTACACATACTGTCTGAATTCCTTGGTGAAAATTGTTCTCTGTGTGTCGATTACTCTTGGTTACACCTCCCGCAGATCACTCCTGGTCTTCCTCTTGAGTGTCGCTGTTTGCATGTACCATGGGCTTGTCAAGGTCTGCATGACTGAATTCTCATCCCTATCGCACCCCCATGTTTGCTCCTGTGTTCCTTGCTTAGTGAATGGCTCTGCCCTTCACCCAGGTCCCCTGACCAGCCTCGGGCTTCCTCTCAGCCTCCTCCTCCTCCTTCCCCCATAACTGCTCAAACTTCTATTTTTTTCTCCCTCTCTTTTAAAAATTGTCATAAAGTATACATAACATAAAAATGACCATTTTAACCATTTTTAAATGTACAGTTCAAAGGCATAAAAGTACATTCACATTGTACAACCATCACACCATCCATCTCCAGAACCTTTTCATTTTCCCAAATAGAAACCCTGCCCCCATTAAATAATAACGCCCCATTTTCTCCACCCACTAGCCCCTGACAACCACCACTCTGCTTTATGTCTCTATAAATTTGATTACTTTAGGAACTTCATATAAGTAGAATCATACAATATTTGTCCTCTTGTATTTGGCTTATTTCATTTAGCATAATTTCTTCAAGTTTCATGCATCCTTTTTAAGGTTGGATACTATTCCATTGTATGGATAGACCACCTTTGTTTATCCACTCATCTGTCGATGGACGCCTGGGTTGCTTCCACTTATTGGCTATCGTGAAAAGTGCGGCTACGAACATGGGTGTACAAATAACTGTTCGAGTCCCTGCTTTCAATTCTTCTGGTTACATACTCAGAAGTGGAATTTTTGGATCATACAGTAATTCTATGTTTAATTCTTTGAAGAACCACCATATAGTTTTCTGTACTGGGTGCTCCATTTTATTTTATTTTTAATTTTTTAAAAATTTATTTATTTTATTTATTTATTTTTGGCTGTGTTGGGTCTTTGTTGCTGTGCGCAGGCTTTCTCTAGTTGTGGTGAGTGGGGGCTACTCTTCGTTGCTGTGCTCAGGCTTCTCATTGCGGTGGCTTCTCTTGTTGCTGAGCATAGGCTCTAGGCACGCGGGGTTCAGTAGTTGTGGCTTGCAGGCTCTAGAGCGCAGGCTCGGTAGTTGTGGCGCCCGGACTTAGTTGCTCCGTGGCATGTGGGATCTTCCCAGACCAGGGCTCGAACCCGTGTCCCCTGCATTGGCAGGCGGATTCTTAACCACTGCACCACCAGGGAAGCCTGGGGTGCTCCATTTTAAATTCCCACCAGCAATGCACAAGGGTTCCAATTTCTCCACATCCTCACCAACACTTGTAATTTTTTGTGTTTTTGATAATAGCTACTCAAATGGGTGTGAAGTGGTGTCTCATCCTGTTTTTTGTTTTGTTTTGTTTTGTTTTGTTTGCGGTACGCGGGCCTCTCACTGTTGTGGCCTCTCCCGTTGCGGAGCACAGGCTCCGGACGCGCAGGCTCAGCAGCCGTGGCTCACGGGCCCAGCCGCTCCGCAGCATGTGGGATCTTCCCGGACCGGGGCGCGAACCCGTGTCCCCTGCATCGGCAGGCGGACTCTCAACCACTGCGCCACCAGAGAAGCCCTCATCCTGGTTTTGATCTATTGTCTCTTGAAGTTTCAGATTTCTCTCTAAAGTCATTTCATGAGCTTCCTACCAGTTCAGCTGGATGGTGCCCCTCCGATCGGTGATGACCCTCCCCCACCCTGCAATGGTCCTGAGTCCTCTTCTCACCAGACCTCTGTGTGGCACCACCGTTTTCTTGTCTCCCTCTCTCGGTGGTCAGGGACTGGGTCCATCCTTGCTCACATTTGTAGCTCCAGTGTATTGCAAGGAGCCTGCAACTACATTCAGAATAATGACTCGAGGACCCAGATGTCAGGTCATGCTGCTCGTTCTCCTGGGATGCCAAACCCCGCCCCCTTCCGTCTGTACATCCTCACAGTTGAAAGCAGGTGGTATTAGTATTAATATAGCCCCAACTGTAAAATTAGAGAAACCTACTTCCTTGATCCTCAGGGGGGATTTCTGAAAGTGGTTGATTGCATTCAACTGAAATTGGAATTTATATTTTGCTTCACCGGGGTACCTTGGGTAACAGTTTCATTTCTGTAGAAAATTGATTGCAGAGGAAGCTGCATGTGCCAGGAGAACCCCAGGCCTATCCTTTTGATCGTGAGGGGAAGTCCACTCCCTCACCCTCCCATCCCTATCATGTTTTCAGTTCCCTCTTTGTGTTTCTCTGTTGAATTCGCTAACTTGAAAATCAGCTAGTTCTGGTGAAAGAGAGTTGGGAGGATGTCTGCCAAAGGGACAGAGAAGATGTCCAGGGTGGCGATAAAAATGTTCAGCAGCTGGTGGGGAAGTGCTGGTCTTAGGGAGGGAGCCAGGGCCGGAGCGCTGTCCCCCACGGGCACGGTGTTAACCCATGAGTCACTGGATTTGGGCAATGTCCATAGGGTCCTGGGAGGGTTCTTGACTGCTGGAGTGGCTGAGCGCTTGGGCCAGTGGCCATTTATTAAGGGGGATGAAACTGTCCCAGCATATTAGGATTTGTTGTAGCCAGACTGATGCCTCTTGGCCGAAGGGGACCTCTGGCTGTTTCAGAGGTATTTAATCTTTTTTTTTTTTTTAAAAATGAATGAATTTATTTTTGGCTGCGTTGGTTTTTTTGTTGTTGTTGCTGTGTGTGGGCTTCCTCTAGCTGCGGCGAGTGGAAGCTACTCTTTGTTCGGTGCAAGGATTTCTCATTGCGGTGGCTTGTCTTTGTTGCAGAGCAGAGGCTCTGGGTGCGCGGGCTTCAGTAGTAGTTGTGGCGCTCTAGAGCGCAGGCTCAGTAGTTGTGGCGCACGGGCTTAGTTGCTCCACGGCATGTGGGATCTTCCCGGACCAGGGCTTGAACCCATGTCCCCTGCATTGGCAGGCGGATTCTTAACCACTGCGCCACCAGGAAAGTCCCAGGTATTTAATCTTGATGTCCTGTAAATTAAGACTCAGACCTGGCTTCGGCGTTGTCAGTTTTGAGTTATTATCCAGCCTGTTGGTGTCATGGACACTTTGCTTTGCTTCTGTCAGCATGAAAATGGCTCTTGCGCAGAGGATGGAGTACCCCTAAAAGGAAACAGGGCGCAGGTTTTAGAATGGTGGAGAAAGTTCCCACTTGTTCATAAAGGAGGTACCATAGGCCCCTGTGTCACGTGGGTGAAGGCCAGGTGCGCTCTGTTGAGGTGTTAGAGCTGGGAACTCAGCCTTCAGATGATCACAGGGGCCAGACAGCTGACAGACATGAGTGAATCGGGCTGGTGAAGGATGCCAGGGAGTAGTGGCACCTGAGAGTCACCTGGCCCCTGCAGAGCAGGCTGGGATGTGTAGTCAGTCTGCAGATTCAGGTGGAAGAGAGGATAGATTTGGATGAGCAGCTAGCAGTCTACCATGGTGGAGCTTTTCCCCTTCTCTGTAGAGTGGTCAGAGACACCTCTTCATGGGGACATTTGAAGAGAGACCTAAGGAAGCGAAGGAATTAGCCATCCTGTTATTGGGGGAAGGAATCCCAGGCGGTTCAACAGGTTCAAAAGCGTGTAGCAGTCAGTCTCTTGTTTGCTCTCAAGTTGACTCCCTGCCCTTGCCCTGCAAACTCTATTTCCCGGGTCCCCTTGCCCATCATTTCAGTGGGAGGTGGTGATACGGTCAGCAGGTGAGAGGAAGAAGGGAGCTGGAATGTCTCTTCCTCTCAGCCCTGCTTCAGGGGGTGTCTCTAGCTGTGGCTGTGCTTCCTTCATGGTCCTTGGAGGTCCCCCGTGGCTGCCAGTCAGGCCTTCCTCGTCCCTCCACTTTCCTCCCAGGTGCCTCTGCACAGTCCAGCTGTTGCCTGCAGCCCTGGTTACAGCGCCTGGGAACACCTTTTGTTCCTCTGGCGTTAGGGGTGGATTAGCCTTCTGGCGTCAGTTATCTCTGGGTGCCCTCATTATCTCCTGTTTGGCTTTCTGGCTGTTCCAAAAGCTCTGTAACAGGTGTCCTGTTTGAAATTCCTTCAGTGGCCTAGCTGGTGTGGTTTCTGTTCTCACGGCTGGGTGGGCCCTGAGGTACAGCAGGCTTGGCTGGTTGGAGGAGCAGCCAGGAGACCAGTGAGGCTGTTGCAGGGTGAGTGGCAGGGAGAGTGGGACGAGGTGAAGTGGAGAGGTGGTGGGGAGCCCAGTCGCGTCCGGGCGGTAAGTGGTAATGTATTCTCCTTTCCTTGCTTTATTTTTGTGATCTCCTTTCACCTCTACCAAGGTAATTGGCACTTGTTCTGTAGAGTCAGTAGGGGTGTAGGGGTTTAAATCTACTGAAGTCTTCCAAAGCAATCCAGCATCTCAGATCATGGTGCATTTATTCATTCTTTTTTAAAAAATTTTTTATTGGGCTATAGTTGATTTACAATGCTGCTTTAGTTTCAGGTGTACAGCAAAATGGTTCTATATTCATTCTTTAAAAATGTATCATGTTCTGGGACTTCACTGGTGGTCCAGTGGCTAAGACTCCGCGCTCCCAGCGCAGGGGGCAAAGGTTCGATCCCTAGTTGGGGAACTGCATCCCACATGCCACAACTAAAAGATCCTGCATGCTGCAACTAAACGTCCTGCAAGCGGCAATGAAGATCCTGTGTGCCACAACTAAGACCCAATGCAGCTAAATAAATTAATATTTAAAAAAGGTATCAAGTTCTGAATTGTACACTTTAAAATGGTGAATTTTATATTAAGTGAATTTTACTACAATTAAAAAAAAACTGGAAGTGGCTAAGTTACCTTTAACTGGCAAGTTTTAGTTTTTTTCTGAGTGAAGGGAGTTTAAAAACTAACTGGAAGGAAATTTAATAGCAGAGTTAATTTCAGTTGCAGAGAAATAAAGACAATTCCATCTTTACTCAAAAAAAAAAGTATCAATGTAAAATGATACAGCTGCTGTGGAAAATAATTTGATGGTTTATCAAAAAGTTAAACGTAGAATTACCCAACGATCCAGCAATTCCACTCCTAGATGCATACCTAAAAAAATTGAAAGCAGGGACTCAGATACTTGCACACAAATATTCATAGCAGCATTATTCACAAGAGCCGGAAGGTAGAAACAACTCAAATGTCTCTCAGCAGATGAATGGATAACAAAGTGTGGTGTATACTATATATAATGGAATATTATTCGGCCATAAAGAGAAATGAAGTACTGCTACCTACTATAACATGGATGAACCTTAAAAACATGCTAAGTGAAATTAGCCAGTCACAAAAGGTCACGTGTTGTGTGATTCCACTTATACGTAGAATCTAGAATAGTCAAATTTGTAGAGACAGAAAGTATGTGGAACAGAGGTTACCAGGGGGTGTGGGAGGGGAGGATGGGGGGATTAGTGTTTAATGGGTATGAAGTTTCTGTTTGGGATGATGAAAAATTTCTGGAAATGGATAGTGGTGATAGTTGCACGACCTTGTGAATGTACTTCATGTCGCTGAATTAGACACTGAAAAATGGTTAAAGTGGTAAATTTTATTATGTATGTTTTACTGCAATTGAAGAAAGCGGAAAAAAAAAAAAGTCCCAAGTTTACATACTTCGTACAAGTCTTAATTATGTGTTCTTCACGGTTAAAGCACAGCCCCTGTGTTCTAGTTCCAGGAGGCGTCTTCTAGCTGGTTGGGCGATGGCCACGTGACAGAGCCACAGCCCCTCATTGGAAACTCTGCTTTGCCCCTGCGTTTGTGTCTTGTAGTCGGGCTCCTGCAGATTGGGGTGTGACTGGGATCTGGGGGCACCTCTGCTCACCCAGGTCTCAGGCTGGAATATGGAAGCACTTGGTTTTGTCTTTTGTTCCAGGAATGGTTGATACGATGTATGGCTGACTCTGTTAGCTTCCTGCCTAGAATCCCTTCCCCTTTTCTTCTTTGGCTTAACAGAACCCTGATTTTGCTTCCGGCTGTGGGATGTCCTTCTCTAGGTCATGGCTCATGAGTGATTTAGCCAGTCTTGACATGTTCTCCACTCCCTTGTGCTTTTCTGGGGTAACTTATCCTTGCCTGAAAAGAGGGAGTGATAGAGCTGGGTTTATCTTCTTTTTTTTTTTTAAATTATTTATTTATTTTTGACTGCACTGCAGCATGCGGGATCTTAGTTCCCCGACCAGGGATCGAACCTGTGCCCCCTGCAGTGGACGTGCAGAGTCCTAACCACTGGACAACCATGGAATTCCCAAGAACTGACTTGTATCTTAACCTCTTTCTTCTGCTCCAGTTGTGAATGTGAGACCCAGAGTGTAGACAGTCCTCAGAGACAGCGAGGGTAGAGGGTAGAGATTCTGCCCATGACAGAGCCTTTGAACCAGCTGTCTACCTCCAGACTAAGTAATTAAGAAAAGTAAGCCTTTCTTTGTTTACAAGGAGCCTAGCTCCTTGTAGTTGGGTTTTCTGTTTATTGTTGAGCGGTGCTTTTGTATGTGTGTTTATTTTTGAGGGATGCCATCACCCCTTGAATGTGTGCATGCATTGCTCAGGGCCTGCCATGTTCTCGGCCCCCAAAATGATTGTCAGATGGTTGAAGAACCTGCCCTAGCTCCCTGCATTAGGCTTCTTCTGGTTGCAGGTGACAGCCAAAGGGCACTTACTGACTGAAGTACCCAAGAAAACTAGGGGTTGAGCTGGGTCCAGTGGAGTAGCATCCCCTACATCTGTCCCTTGGTCTCTCCCAGTTCCGCTTCTCTGTGGGTTGGCATCTTTCCCAGGTGGGCCACTCTACCTGACAGGGGAAATGGACCCAGGAAGCGCCAGATTTACATGACAGTTATAGTTCCTACTTCTAGAACGGCGGTTGGCAAACGTCCTTAAGGGATCAGATAGTGAGTATTTTAGGCTTTGTGGGCCGTAAGTTTCTGTAGCAACGTCCCAGCTCTGCCTTTGTAACAGGAAAGCAGCCACAGGTGACTTGTAAACAAATTGACGTGACTGTGTTCCAGTAAAACTTTATTTACAGGGCTTCCCTGGTGGCACAGTGGTTAAGAATCTGCCTGGCAATGCAGGGGACACAGGTTCTAGCCCTGGTCCGGGAAGATCCCACGTGCTGCGGAGCAACTAAGCCTGTGTGCCACAACGACTGAGCCTGTGCTCTAGAGCCCGCGAGCCACAACTGCTGAGCCTGTGTGCCACACAGCTGAAGCCCGTGTGCCTAGAGCCCATGCTCTACAACAAGAGAAGCCACCGCCATGAGAAGCCCCCACTCGCCCCAACTAGAGAAAGGCCGTGCAGCAACGAAGACCCAACACAGCCAAAAATAAATTTAAAAAAACACAAAAACTTTATTTACAAAAAGAGGGGTGGGGTTGCTGAATTTGGCCCTTGGGCCTTTGTTTGCTGACTTCAGTTCTGGAGGGAGACAAGGCTTCTCTTCTAGCATTTCAGGCAGAAGTTGTGGGGAGGGCCCCGTGGTCCAGGGTGAGGCCAGTGAAGCACTCACTTCAGCCAAAAGCTCAGCGATCAAGATAAATAATATTTTCATGCAATATTTAAAAAAAATCAAAGTTAATACAGAAAATAATCCATCCCGCAAAGGTCACGCAAAAGTCCCACAAAATATCAAACAGGACCAGGATGAGGGGCTGCTGAGTGAGGCAAGTTGAGGCGCCCGCCCTGCTGTGGCCAGGTGGTTGACCAGCTTGGGTTACCTGCCCACCCCTGTGGGAGGGAGAGTTTGGTAGTGCTAAAAGCAACTTCACAGGGAACCAAATGGAACACGGTTCCCCTAGGAAAGAGGGGTGCAGCTGCCAGAAGAAAGGGAAAGGGATGCCGTTTGCCTGCCTTGGTTCTAAGCACTTCATATCATGCTTTATTGTCTCATTTTTTTTCCCTGTTAGCAAACCTCAAAGGCAGGTAGTTCTCCCCATTTTACAGATGAGGAAAATGAAGGACAAACTATGTTGCCGAAGGTCACGCAATGCCTGAAGTAGAATTCGCGCCAGGGATTTTGCCCTCAAAGTATGCATTCTTGAATTCTTGGCATCGATTAAAGTTGAGGCCTGTTAGAAGCTTTGCCAAGGGCCCCGTGCTTTCATCATCCTCTGTCAGCAGGTGCCCCTAGGTAGCTCACCTCAGTGCCCCTTTCTTGGCTCTTGTTCTTGTCGGCAGATGGCTTTAAGGAGTTGGGGAAACCAGAAGCCCTCACCCACTTTTGGAATCAGCCTCCTGTTTAAAGCAACAAGAGATAAGTGTATATTCCCAAATTAAATTATGGACACTGCAAGTGTTAAGGGCAGGTGAGCTGTGCTTTAAATAGACCACAGTAATTCTGGCAGTGGAAGCGGAGCCCTGCTGGGATAATAATGATCGTCAGCACATCACCCAGGCAGGCTTTAGAAGGATTCTGTATCGGTAAGCAGTTTGCGAAATTGAAAGGTGAAAACACACTTTGAGGTGTGTCATGTGTACTCAGGTCAGAGGGAGGTGACTGCAGTTTTAAGGAAAGACAATGCAGGTGAGAGTCACTTGATTGGAATCGTGACGGATGTACTGGTGGTTGTCTGGTGGGTTACAAAACAAGTTTTTGGCTGGTCAGCCGGCCAGCCCAGAGTGGTACTCTTACCAAATTCTGAGAGAGGCTTCCGGTAGAAAGAAGCCTGTTTGCACTTGTGCGGTTTGGGCTGATCTGATGGGTTTCGGAAGGGGATTAGTTTGGCTTTTAGGGATTGAGACAAGGTATTCTGAGTAAACTGCTCTGCTGGTGGTTTTACCAGTCGTTCCTGAGATGTTTATTCTAAATGATTTCAGAGGTTGACTTGATACACAGATGCATACACACACTCATAAGTACATACACATTTAGATGCTGTTAACAGAAAAAGGAAAAGAGGAAACAGCATGAATGCTCTTGGATAAAAAGATAATTATTTAGCAAACAGTGGTTGGTCATCATGGGCTGGACGTCATGCTCAGTGTTCTACCCCCGTTTTCTCCAGAAGGAACCAGTCCTGCCATCATCTTGACTTTATCCCAGTGAAACTGACTTTGGTCATCATGGGCTGGACGTCATGCTCCGTGTTCTACCCCCCTTTTCTCCAGTTACCCCAGTAACCCTAGGTGATTCTGCACTTTGGGGCTTACTTTAAGGGAGAGGAGTCTGAAGCTTAGCATGGTTGAGGGGACCTGCCCAGGGTCCTTCCGCTGAAGACCTCCTCGCCTGTTGTCCTGCCTGCTAGACTGGAAGCTTGTTAGGAACAAGTCCTTCTTGTCTACCTGGCGGCCCATAGCCTCGCCCAGCTTGTGGCTACTGGGAAGAATACAGCCTGTGCTACTTGAGCCGAACTGCAATCTTAGAGTGAGCTTATTAACTTGCTGTCCCGCTTATGGAGATGTGTGTATTCACATCCTTCTGGAAGGAAGGTTCAAAGCTCTTGTCACCTTCTCAGAGGGGTCTGAGCCTATTTAGCTCCTGGATTAGAATCCCCATCTGGCAGCAGAGACTCAGCAGTTTCCCCCTCGGGATATCGAGCAGTTGTGAACATGATCCTTTTCAAGGAGGCAGAGCGCCCCTCACTTTGCAAGGCAGTGTGATGAAGTAGTTTTCAGGGAGACAGCTCTGAGGTCCCTTTCTGCTGTACCACTTATAACCGTGTGTCACTGGGCCAGTTACTTCACTTGTCTGGGCCTCAGCCTTGTCTTTGACATGGAGATGGCCTTGGTGGTTGTGAGGACTGAGGTCGGATGGAAAGTGTTGGGTGCAATGGCTGGCACGTAGTTAATGCTCAATAAGTAGTAGCCGCCATCGCTGTTGTTGCCGTTATTATTGGCAGCATTGAAAAGTGTTGATGACTGTCCTTAAGTAAAGAAGGTTGGTTACAAAATTAGGTATACACTAGAATTACACCTGTGAAAAACATCTGTGCGCATGTAGACAAGAAAAGCAGGGTGTGAGGCGACACGATGACTATTTTATGGATAAAAACAAACTTCTTAGCTTTCCTTAAAGCCTTAAATCTGCTCAGACCTATGGAAATCTCCCCTAAGGAACTAGAAACAAGGACAGTGAGTTATGTACAGGGATGTCCAAAGCATTATACAGGGAAAATTGGCATTATATTATGTTCCCAACAGTCCTGAAATAAATTGTGTTTAACTGGGGAGCTATCAAAAATCACGTTCTCAGAGATCTTTACATGTTACAGGAAAATGTTCATGATCTAGACAAGAAAAGAAACAAGTCAGGATACAAAGCTACGTGTGTGTGTATTTATATATACACACATACATACATATACAACACACAATGTGATGGTGTATTAATTTCTTATGGCTGCTCTAACAAATTACCACAAAGTTTGTGGCTTAAAACAGCACACACTAATTCTCTTATAGAGGGTAGAAGTCCAAAGTCAGTTTCACTGGGCTAAAGTCAAGGTGATGGCAGGGCTGGTTCCTTCTGGAGGCTCCAGGGCAGGGTCCGTTCCTTGCCTCTTCCGGCTTCTGGTGGCTTCTGGCATTCCTTGGCTGTGGCCACATCACTCCAGGCTGTGCTTCCCTGGTCATGGCACTGCCTTCTCTTCTGCATCAGCTTTCCTTCCCCCTTACTCTTTTAAAGACACTTGTGATTATGGCAGGCCCCCAGAGACTACCCAGGATAATCTCCCTGTTTCAAGATCCTTACAGGGGTCATTCTGCTGTAAGGACACACCTGCACACCTGTAATGACATGACCTGTCACATCTGCAAAGTCTCTTTTGCCATAAAAGGTAACATGCACAGGTTCCAGGGACTAGGGTATGGCTACCTTTGGGGGTCATAATTCAGCTCTCACAGATGTCAATTTTGTATAAAAAAGCAAAGTGCAGGCAAAAAGACTGACTTGAAAATGTTAATGTTGGTCGTCACCTCTGGATGGCGGATGGGGGGTTCATTTTTATTTTCAATATACTCTCGGGTATCTTCCTTTTTGGTGCTAAGAAGTAACTCTTTTACAACCCTCAAAACTGCCCATGGACATATATACAATTCTTTTTTTTTTTTTTCTTAATGTTCTTCTCCATTGTGGTAAATCAACTATACTTCAATAAAAAAAACAAAACCAAAAACTGCCCAAGGGTGTTCCTCTTCAAACGATGCACGTCCCACAGCGCGGTCCCACTGTCTCCACAGAGCCCGTGTTCTGGTTCTATGTGAAGGAGGTCCTCAGCAAGCATGAGCTGCAGCGCTTCTATGCCTTGCGCCACATCGCCTCGGACGTGGGCCGCGGCCGCGCCTGGCTACGCTGCGCCCTCAACGAACACTCCCTGGAGCGCTACCTACACATGTTCCTGGCCGACCACAGCAGGCTCAGGTACCCCAGAGGGGCTCGGGGAGGGGGTGCGCCGAGGGGTGACCATCGTAGTATCTGCCCGCCTGCATCTGGGGCAGCTGGGTTCCCCTATTCCAGCCCCAGCTTGTCCAGCTGTGCTGTGGGGACAGTCGACCAGAGACTAAATGAGGATGCCTGTAAAGGGCTCCCTCCGCATGACAGCTGCATGCAGCAAGCACTCAAGAGATGCTTGTTATTATTAAGGCCTGGGGTGTGGAGAGAGCTGTTGTCTTAGGACACAGCCTGCGCCCCACTTGCTGGAATTTTAATCTGGGTTTCTTTTGGATTCAGAATTTCTTTCTCTTTAGATGTTGGGTGTTCAGTGCCCAGTTTCATGGTGTGTCTCACCTTGCGTGCTGCGTACTGTACAGCTCCTTTTGGTTTTTTTGAGGTTAATCAACCCTAAACTGATGGAAAGAAATAAGGAAGTTTTAAGTTGGGGAGACAAGTCATTTGTTATTATAAAACAACATCTCGTTTTATTTTGTTTTCCTTTTTTCTTGATCATAAAGTTCACTCTGTCAGTTCGTATAGGCCAGGTTATGCTATCATAACAAGCATCGTATAAAACTCATTAGCTTGAGACAGCCGAGTTCATTTCTTCCCCCTGCTGCATGTCTGTCATGGGTGGGAGGTCTCATCTCAGGGACCCAGGCTGACAGAGGCTCCGTCTCTACATATGCTTTCTTGATTGCCAAGGCAGGACAAGGGGCTGTGGCTGAGCGAAGCTCTGGGGCTCTTAAAGCCTCTGCCCGCTGTGATGCTCACTCCCGCTCATATTTCACTGGCCGGCAAGTTACATGGCCACAGGCAAGCTCAGCAGGGTGGGTGAGGTATGGTTATCCCACAGCCATGGGGAGACGGCATTGAATGTGCATCAGCGATAGTACAGTCAGCCATATTCCCTTCAGAAACATTTGACGATGCTGTAGAACCCTCTGGGACAAAACTTAAATCACTCATAAATTGCACAGACATAACTCTGCTAACATGTTGGTATTTTTTCTGTCATTTTGCTTGTATGCTGGTGTTTGTGACCTTTTTCTCCTCTCCCTGTCTTCCTCTCCCTGTCCCTTTCTCTCTGTCTCTCTCGCTGTTATTTTCCCTCTGAGAAGGGTGGACTAGACATGTTGTTTTGTGTCACCTGATGATGCAAAGGGACAGTGGTCAATTCTGCCCTGGACCCTTGAATAACTTCCACATCAGCCCAGATCCTCAACATTGAAGTGTCAGCTAATTCATTAAGCTGGCGTTTCCTCAGTGCCGTGATGCATTTCCGTGATTTCATATCTTGCTGTGCGTTCCCTGGCTCAAGTCTCCTCTTCTGTTTCTCCTGTTGCTTGTGGTCACCTCTCTACCAGTAGTTTGTTAGGTGTTCTGGGATTGTGCACTAAGGCTGTTAAAGATACCCTTGAAGTTCTCCTATTGATGTTGCTTGTGGTACCTTGTCCGGTTGTGTGTTCAGACCCTGTGGATATGAAATGGTAGGGATGGGGGCCAGAACGACTGGCATCAGCTGTACCTGTGTGCTGCTTAGGGTCTGAGTTGGGAGGCTGCGAATGTCTGTGTGTACATCTGAGCATTAACCAGCTTTCATTAAGGAAAACATACTCGTGTTTCTTATAATAGTTTTTGTGTGTGTGTGTGTGTGTGAAGCTCTTTCCAGCAGATCATTTACAAGTGCAGTCTGCCCTCTCTATCCCCAGGTTCTGCATCTGTGGTCTCAGCCATCCGTAGATTGAGTATCATGTTTAAGATCTGTGGTTGGTGGAATCCGTGGACGCAGAATCTGCAGATTTGGAGAGCCAATTGTACTACACTATTTTATATAAGCATCTGCAAATCTTGGTATCCGAAGTGGGTCCTGGAACCAATCCCCCATGGATACCAAGGGACAGCTGTAGTTCAGAGTTGTGCTCTCATTGTCAAGGTTGAATGTAAGAGTGAGCAGTTGAAATGAATCAGCTGTTCAGAATCAAAGTTGAACTTACCTGAATCACTAGCCACTCTAACTTGATGTGGGAAAACCAAATTCATTTACATGCATGAAAACTGGCTCCAATTTGTAAAGAATCACAGATTTGGGACTCAGAGGTCTAGTTGCAGTGCCACCTTGAACATGTAGTCTGTGCTTCCATTGACATTTTTGCCAGGTTGAGTATGTTGAAAATGATGTGTTTCTTTTCTCTTTCTGTTAGTTGTATTCAGTCGCTTCAGCAGTTATGTATCCAGTCTCTTGCTGAACTCCAGGTCACCCGTCACTGACTGTGCTTCAGTGAAATTGGGTTTTGACTCCGTTAGTTTAGGGTTCTCTGACCTGGCGGGGAAGTCTGAGGGGTGAGGGTATTTGCTTGTTATTGCTTAACGGGGGATCAGATAAAGAGCTGGGGAATAAGGCTGGGAGACCTGCTTTGGAGCCCTGGCTGTACCATTTATTGCTGAATGACCTTGAACAATGGACTGACCTGTAGGCCTTTCTGTCCCCCTCCTCCCCCACTGCTGTTTAGATCTGTGGGCCTTTTTAGCCTCCCAGCCCTTTCCAGGGGTAACTTGGGCTTTTGGGCTGCAGCCCAAGCTGGTGTTATATACAAATGCCCTGGTTGATGGAGCCATGGAACTATAATTTCTTACTGAAATTGTCTCTTCTTGTATTAACCCAATCAGGGGGGCCTTGTGGGCCGGCTTGGATTTCCTGTCTGTCTCTTAGAGACATAGCTTGAGTGGAAGTCACCCCTCTGTCTGTCCCCTTCTCCTTTTCTGCTTCAGAAATACCACGTGTACATCTCATGCCTATCTCAGTACTTTCAAGCTCAGGGGACTCTGAAGATCTCAGGGGACCAGTGAGGAAGTTGTAGGATATGTGTGCTCAATCCTTTGTTTATAACCAGACGCCTCAGCCCAGCAGAGACCTCGTATATCCACTCTGGGACACCCAGGTGTGGATTTTCCAGGGAACCATGTGTAGGAATTGTTTGGCTGACAGATGCTGAGAACCACTGTTCAGAGTTTTTCCCGTTTTCCAATTTGCAGCACTTTTTATGAAGACTGGGCTTTTGTGATGGATGAAGAAAGGTCTAGCATGCTTCCTACCATGGCAGCTGGTAAGCCTGGCCAGGGCCAAGGGCGGGGGCTCCTGTGAAGCTTGGTGAGCAGAAGAGGCTGCCTGGGAGTGAATTTATAACTCCAAGGGATGCTCTGGTTTTCCCTCTCCTCACCGAATTAATAATGAGTCACTTGCCGCTGTCCTTCCTTTAGTGGTGATGAGCAATTGAGGCCATTTATCTAGAATTTGGTGCCCTGGCTGGGAAAGCATGGGGTTGAGGGTGTTTGGCCGTGGCTTTGCAAGTGTAATATAAAGATCCAGGGAACTGGGGGAGGAGACCTGCCTTTGAAGCCTAGCTCTGCCCCTGTCTGGCAGGTGGCCTGGGGCAGATCCTGTGAGCTTTTTTACCTTTACTTTTCTCTTCTGTGACGTGGGAATCCTGATAGCACGGCAGTCACCTGTATAGGGCTGTGAGAGAATGAGATGTGAGAAAGAGTCAAGTACATGATTTGTTACTATGAAAGCCCTGCATTGATGCTAGTTGATGAATTGTTAAATTGTTTAACATTTGACTGTCACTCAAAGGGTAAAGTGGGAAACTTGTTTCTTTCTTCCACATCCTTTGTTGCCTCCTTTTTCTCTCTTCCCTCAAAGTTTGCACTGAGTCCCACCTACTGAGAGTTATGTTAGGCTTGTCCATTGATGAGGAAAAGTCAGGTGACCATGATGTCCTGTGTGGGCCATAGGAGACCAGGGCAAGTTTTTGCCTAAAGTGATAATGGTAATGATACTGGTACACATTTTTTGATTGCTTACTGAGCTGTTTTCGATGGGTGATGGTCTTTAATACTCTGTAAGGGATGCTGCTGTCCCCCTATTATAGATAAGGAAACTGAAGCTCAGAGGTCATGAATGGCTTGACCCAAGGTCTCAGAGCATGTAAGTGGCAGTGCTGGGATTCAACCCAGGCAGTCCGACCTCAGAACTTACTCCTTAACCTCCCCACGGTTGACTTCTTATTTGCATTTGTCTTCCTGACGGATAGGGAGAGAATTTGGAAAGACTCAACTCCAGTGATAGCGGGTATCTCCTGACCCCAGTTTTGTGGGTGGTTTTTATTGCCATTTGAGACGAGTGTGTACCCTCTTGTGTACTATAACGTCTGCAGCTTGTTTATTGTGTTGGAGTGTGACTGTTGAACAGCAGACACACCAGGCTTTTCCCTTTTTGGGGGCAGGTCTGAACTCCATACTCTTCGCGATTAACATCGACAACAAGGATTTAAACGGGCAGAGTAAGTTTGCTCCCACCGTCTCGGACCTCTTGAAGGAATCCACGCAGAATGTGACCTCCCTGCTGAAGGAATCCACGCAAGGAGTGAGCAGCCTTTTCAGGGAGATCACGGCATCCTCGGCTGTCTCCATCCTCATCAGGCCTGAGCAGGAGACCGATCACCTGCCCGTCGTGTCCAAGCACATCAGTGCCGGTGAGCGAGAACGAGGGGAGGACAGAGGGTCGGGTGAGGATGACAGATTGTGTCATCTGAAAGCGCCAAGGGGAGTGAAATCTGATGCACTCATATTTTCAGTTCATGTTTGTGTTTATCTTTTTAATTTTTTTTTGGCTGCACTGTGTGGCATGCAGGGTCTTAGTTCCCTAGCCAGGGATTGAACCTGTGCCCCCTGCAGCGAAAGCACGGAGTCCTAACCACTGGACTGCCAGGGAAGTCCCCATGTGTTTATCTTTCTTACCCTTATTCACTTGGAAAGGGATCTGAGAGCCTTCCTGAGATGTGAAGATGATAGGGTAACCAAGCCAGCAGCTCAGTCAGAGCAAACTGAAAGGGAGGGTGTGATGGTCACGTGAAGCCAGGGGAAGTTGATCTTCATTCCTTTATCCATTCATTTCTTTAATTATCCTTCTGATAAGTGGGGTGAAAGCCCAGCTCAGGGTGCTGTGGAGAATGTATACCGTTGCGGGGATGACATTTAAGTGGAGGCCGGGGGAAGGAGGGAGTTGGTTAGCTTTGACTCTAGGCTGTGAGGAGGCAAAGAAAGTTGATTCAGTTCTGATCAATTTTGTGAGAAGTTTACAATACCCCTTGAACTTTCTGGGACATCCAGAATATTGCAACAGCAAAACTAGAAATTTTGGGTATAAGAGCTTAATCCTGATATTCTCAAATCCCTTAAACAAAGCAGTAATCATGGTCATCCCTTTGGAATTATTAATGGTGGTGAAGACTCAGAATCCCATGGAGTCTTTGGTACACACTGGCTTTATCTGTCTCGCCCTCTCTTTCTCGAGCAGAGACCCCACGCAAATGACATAGAAACAGGACTGTTGATAACTTTGTGTACCAGAGATGCTGGAATTTGCATACCCAAAGGAGTATCTTGGGACTTCCCTGGCAGTCCAGTAGTTAAGACTCCGTGCTTCCACTGCAGAGGGTGCGGGTGTGATCCCTGGTCAGGGAACTAGGATCCAGCATGCCATGCAGCATGGACAAAACAAATAAACAAGCAAACAAAAACTGGCCGAAGGAGTATCTTTTCTGTCCATTTTGGGAACCTGCTTCTGACACTGTCTCAGAGTTGGGACACACTGGTGAAGCGTCACCATGTCACACCTTGGTTTAGATGGATTTGACTTTATGGAATCGGCTCCAAAGTGCCTCACACCCAAGGTGGATGATTAAGATGGGTGAACAAACCGGCTCGTCTAAGTGCTGGTCACCAAGGCAGTCTTGACTTCTGTTTTAGTTAGCCTTTGCTGTGTAACAAACGCTCCAAAATGTAGTGGCTTAAAACAAACAACCACAACTTATTGTTTTTTTTATGATTCTGTGGGTTGGCAGGATGGTTCTTCTGGTGGTTTCACCTGGGCTCCCTCATGGGGGTTCATTCAGCTGGTGACTGAGCTGGAAGATTCAAGATGGCCCCACTCATGCACCTGAAGTTGGTGCTGACTCTTGGCTGGGGCATCTCAGTTTTCCCCCACATGGTCTCCCATCCTCCAGTAAGCTAGACCGGCTTCATCCATGGTCATTTCAGGGCAGCATTCCATGAGGGTAATGCCTAGGCTCTAGAACTCACACACTGTTATTTCTGCCACATTCTGTTCTTAAAAGCAGAGCACTAAGTCAGCCTGGATTCCAGAGGGTGGAGAAATAGATAGCACCCTTGATGGGGGACAGCAAAGCCCCACTGTAAAGGGGCATCGTGCTGGGCTGGGAGGAATTGTGGCTGTTAAACTGTCGACTACAATCCCTAAACTGATTTTCTTGGTCTCATCTCCCAGCCATGAGAGTATCTTCCAAAGATACTTCCATTTGCTACAATACAATTCATTTCAATAATGATTCACCCTTTTAATCAAAGTGCTTGGAAGGATTGCTTAGAAGGAATGAATGTAATATATGCTCTAGGGCGTATATGTTCACATCAGAGGTAGAGGCTCACATCCATTTTGCTTGGTCTCCCGTAGACAAATTTTTTTCCCAAGGGTTAAAAGAAATCTGAGTTTATCTCAGATCTAGTTTTTAGTAGAACAGTAGAGATTTTCCACAGTCTAGAGGCAGGATGGCTCCATCATCGCTTTATCTTGCCTGCTTTTTCTTATCTCATATCTTTTGCCAGATGCCAAGTGTAAAAGGGAGAGGAAGAAGAAAAAGAAGGTGACTAACATCATCTCGTTTGATGATGAGGAAGACGAGCAGAGCTCCGGAGATGTTTTTAAGAAGATCCCTGGGGCGGGGGAAAGCTCAGAGGAGAACTCCGACCGCTCCTCGGTCAATATCATGACGGCCTTTGAAAGCCCCTTTGGGCCAAATTCCAACGGAAGTCAGAGCAGCAACTCATGGAAAATCGATTCTCTGTCTTTGAACGGGGAGTTTGGGTACCAGAAGCTCGATGTGAAAAGCATCGATGATGAAGACGTGGACGAGAATGAGGACGACGTGTACGGGAGCACACCTGGAAAGAAGTGCCCGGGCCGCTCGGAGTCGCCGGAGAAGTAAGTTCTGCGTGAGCTTCTGAGGAAGGGTGGCTGGCTCTTTCTATAGTATTGGGTGAAATTAGACTGCAAGCTTTCTGTTTGTTTGGCGCATCATTCGTTTTTCAGATCTCGATTTCAGAAGAAGGAGCATGAGTTTGCTTCACTCCTGAGCACTAAGGAGAAGGGAGCATATATACTATTTGAAGGTACCTACTGCAAAGTTGGTGTCAAGATGTAGGCCTTGAAATTCTTGCTTTATGTCTGTGTCTTTCATTTTTGTTGCTTGGATTTTGCTTGCATCCCTTACTTCCCACTAGCCCAGGAAGCTCAGGAGAGAGGCAGGGTATTCTAGAGAATAGTCTCCAGCTGGTAATTTCTGTGTTTATTTGCAGGGGTGTGAACGGCAGTAACTGGCCTGCACTCGCTGCCTTAACACTGGAGCTGTGGTGCATTTGTACCTGCAGGAGGGGCTTGGTGCAAGTGAAGGCGTAAAACAGAAAAGCATAGTTAGGAGCTTGGATCTTAGAATCAAGACAACCTGGGTTCTCATTTACTAGCTGCGTGGCTTAGGTTAGACTAGGTTGGACGAGTTTCTTCACCTCCCAGAGCTTCAGGCCTCACGTGAGACCTAGAGAAAAACAGCATCTGCTTTGTAGAGTTGTTGTCCAGTTAATGGGACCCTGCGTGTTGGGCCTTGGGCACGGGTGCTGGCACTTTAAGAAAGAATGCAGGCAGCTGTGGCCGCTGTTATACTGTAACTCGTAATAATTCCTGTGCTTGGTCTTACTCTTAATGCCGAATAAACTAGGAACCTCTTCACCTGAGCTCTGTAGTGTGCAGTGCAACCCTAGTCACGGCTGGCTTCAAAACCAGCCCGTGAAAGTGTAAAATGAAGACCCCGAGACCCCCTGGTGCAGTGGAGGGGCACAGCGTGCCTCTAGCCCGAAGCTTTGCGTGTCCATGTGTTGAACTGGAGTTTTTTTCTTTCTCATGAGACTTTCCCTGTTTTTGTCTTTGATTTTTACTCTCATCCTCATTCACATGCATATCCATGTTAGTAGCATTACCTTGTCGATCATCTGGGACAGGCCAGATGAGGCAAACTGCAGATTCACGGTATCCTAATACTTAGAGCTGCCCGGGGGGGTTTGTGGGTGCCAACCCCACCTGATGGATGAAAGGCGAGTTTCTTTAGTTAAGATTTGTCAAACCAGTGGGAAGAACTGGAATTAAGGTTAGGCTGTGTTCCAAAGCTTATAGTACTGTCAGGTATTTTCCATGTTTCTACACAGCCATGAATCTCGATTGGTTGATATTCTGTCAGATCAATGTCATGATTTGCTAACGGTTCCCCTGTTGTTGAGTATTTAGGTTGTTGGCATTGTTTTTGTTTTTTGTTATCAGCCATTCTGAAATGAACATTTTCGTGCACAAGGCTTTTTTCTCCTACTAAAGTATGTTAGGGTAGCTTCCCTCCAGCATTGTTCTTGCGTACTGTGTACGAATGATTTTGTACCTGCATCCAGTCTTGTGACCTGCTATATTAGGGTTCTCCAGAAAAACAGAACCAATAGTGTGTGTGTGTGTGTGTGTGTGTGTGTGTGTGTGTGTTTCTCGTATGTATGTATGTATGCATTTATCTAGAGAGATTTATCTTAAGGAATTGGCTCATGTGACTGTGGAACTTGACAAGTCCAAAATCTGCAAGGTAGGCTGGCAGGCTGGAGACCCAGGGAAGAATTGCAATTTGAGTCTGAAGACAGTGTGCTGGCAGAATTTCTTCGTCCTTGGGGGAACCTCAGTCTTTTTCTGTGAAGGCCTTCAACTGATTGGATGAGGCCCACCCAAATTATGGAGGGTGATCTGCGTTATTCGAAGTCTCCTGTCTTAAATTTTAATCTCATCAAGACAAATACCTGCACAGAAACATCAAGAATAATGTTTGATCAAATGTCTGGGTACCACGGCCTAGCCAAGTTGACACATAAAGTTAACCATCACACTTGCCTACAGTTCTTCCTCTGGGCCTTTTAGGAAATGCCATTTGCATTCTCTGTCTCTGTAGGTGAGTGCACCTCTGAGTTGATTCACTCCACGAATCAGTTTTTTGGCCTCAAACACAGTCATTTCTCTTCCTACTGGACTGGTGACATTGAGGGGAGGCTGGAGCTGGGAGGCCAGCTTGCGAGCCAGGATAGCTGCCAGCATTGTGATGTGTGAAACACAAAACAGTGCAGGGTGACCTTTACAGGGCCTGGGCCCTTTGAGGCCATTGGGCCCCCTATGGATTATGGACAGCCACTCCCTGGCATAACGAGGGGATCTTGAGTCAGCATTCTGCAGAACCTCTTGGGGAAAGAGAGAGAAATGATGAGATGGCCTACTGAGTAATACCTTCGTTTTGCTTCTAAGCTAATATTCACGTGAAAGGTCTAGGATCCTGGAGGGGCCAGAACTTTAAAAGTTTAATAGCACAGCCAGGTTTGTGGGAGGAAAGGGGCCAGGCTGGGAGAAGCACATCGTGGGTTGCAGTGGCCTTTGGCAAAGTCGAATGCTCTGATGGTCTTTTAGATGCTCTGTTGGCCAAAGGTTTACACCTCTACTTGCTGGCAGTTAAACCCCTTCTTTGATGACTGAGGAAAAATGTCCGAGGACTGAGGAAAAATCTTGTCCCTCCTACCTCAGTATTTTATTTTTTTTAACATTGCTTTACAATGGTGTGTTAGTTTCTGCTTTGTAACTAAGTGAATCAGCCATACATATACATATATCTCCATATCTCCTCCCTCTTGCGTCTCCCTCCCACCCTCCCTATCCCACCCCTCTAGGTGGTCACAAAGCACCGAGCTGATCTCCCTGTGCTATGCAGCTGCTTCCCACTAGCCATCTATTTTACATTTGGTAGTGTATATATGTCCATGCCACTCTCTCACTTCGTCCCAGGTTACCCTTCCCCCTCCCCGTGTCCTCAAGTCCATTCTCTACGTCTGTGTCTTTATTCCTGTCCAGCCCCTAGGTTCTTCAGAACCATTATTTTTTGACTCCATATATATGTATTAGCATACAGTATTTATTTTTCCCTTTCTGACTTACTTCACTCTGTATGACAGACTCTAGGTCCATCCACCTCACTATAAATAACTCAAGTTCGTTTCTTTTCATGGCTGAGTAATATTCCATTGTATATATCTGCCACATCTTCTTTATCCATTCATCTGTTGATGGACACTTAGGTTGCTTCCGTGTCCTGGCTGTTGTAAATAGAGCTGCAGTGAACATTGTGGTACATGACTCTTGTTGAATTATGGTTTTCTCGGTATATGCCCAGTAGTGGGATTGCTGGTCGTATGGTAGTTCTGTTTTTAGTTTTTTAACTACCTCAGTATTTATAAGTGTTGGCCTTGCTTTTGTTTTTTTCTTAAAGTATTTATTTATTTATTTATTGGCCGCACCAGGTGGCATGCGGGTTCTTAGTTCCCCAACCAGGGACCGAACACGCGCCCCCTGCAGTGGAAGCACAGAGTCTTAACCATTGGACCGCCAGGGAAGTCCCTGTTTTTTCTTAAAAGAGGATATAATATCTTTATTATAGAAAGGGGTTTTCCTGTCACTTTATGTGTGCTCCATGACACCAACAGGAAAGTGGGGTGAAAATATAGTTCAACAAGAATTACAAACATGAAAAACTTTGCACTTCACCAGCAATTAAGCAAACACAAAGTGAAACCAAACACTCTGTTTTGCCCATCATCTTCGTCAAGATTTAAAAAGAGAACTGGGTGGGCTTCCCTGGTGGTGCAGTGGTTGAGAGTCCGCCTGCCGATGCAGGGGACACGGGTTCGTGCCCCAGTGTGGGAAGATCCCACATGCCGCAGAACGGCTAGGCCCGTGACCCATGGCCGCTGAGCCTGCGTGTCCGGAGCCTGTGCTCCGCAACGGGAGAAAAAAAAAAAAAGAACTGGGTGAAAGGCAGCCTTGGGTGAGCGCCCTGCCTGGAAGGCTTGCTCTCAATGTGTCCTCAATGGTTGGAATCTTCCAGACACATAGCAGGCGTTAACTGTGGAATAATGATGAGGTATGGCTGGTGCTAGGGTCATCCTGATAGAGCGCTGGTCATGTCCACAGCCCTTGGGGAAAACAGTTTGACACGATGTCAGGAGCCTTAAAAATGTTTATCCCCCTTGATTTAGTAATTCCACTGCTGGGAAGCTACCCTGAGGACCAGCCTCAGGAAAAAGCTTGCTGCGTCTAGATACCAACATGCTAATTTAGAAAAGCTAAGCAGTGAACCTGATGAAAATGTGCAACCACAGAGGAACAGTTAACCGTGGAATATTTTGTAGTCTAAATCTTAATGTTCCGGATCTGAAACATCTTAAATGACATCTAAAAGTATCTAAGTAGTATGAAGATGAAATTATGAGTTAATATCGAATGAAAAAAGCAAAATATAAAAACCTACATCTAGCTTCATTACAACCTCGTAAAGGAAAGCACGTGAGGAAAGAAAGAAAAAAAAGACACTATGGAAATCGTGTCTACCTCAGTTGTTTTGGGTAATGGTGCTTTGGGTGTATTTTTCCCCCTCCTCTTTATGGCATTTTGTAGGTTTTAAAATAAGTGTCTTACTTTTCTAATGAAAAGCAACACCGGTTCTGTTTCTAAGCCCAACTCTGACCCCGTATTCTGAATTGGTCTCTGCTTTAGGAATCACTTCAGTGTAACTCCTTTTCTAGGTGGAGGCCTTTGGCCACTTTTACTCGGGTCCGAACCTTAGTTCGTGGGACCTGACTTCACTTTGTGCTCTGCATGTGTTACTGGAAAGTGGCAAGATGTCCCCTTAGAAACAACAGAAAGTCCCACCTGCCTGGAGCTGGTGCAGCGGCCGGGAAAGGCCTGTGGTTTTGCTGCCGTGTCCCGAGGGGCGCCCCTGGCCACCTCTGGGTGTCTGGGAGTCCCCTTGGTTGCCAGCTGCTGGATCAGAGCCCCGGGCGGGCGGTTCTTTACAGATTGTAGAGGCAGAGCCAAGTTCACCCCAGAACCTGGCTCTGCGGCTGGGCACACAGGTCGGGGGCGCTTCCTCTTCTGTGCCGCGTCCTGGGCGTTACCTGCAGGACTAAATGACACAGGTGGCAAAAATCTGTTAGGGTTATTACCTGATGTGTGTCCTGCTCCGTGTCAAACGTGCGACCAAAAGCTCGAGAGTGCTCAAAGGAGAATGTCTACAGACAGGCCTTAAAAGAGGAGTTGACAGGCCTTCCCTGGTGGCGCAGTGGTTGAGAGTCTGCCTGCCGATGCAGGGGACGCGGGTTCGTGCCCCGGTCTGGGAAGGTCCCACATGCCATGGAGCGGCTGGGCCCATGAGCCATGGCCGCTGAGCCTGTGCGTCCAGAGCCTGTGCTCCGCAACGGGAGAGGGCACAACAGTGAGAGGCCCGCGTACCGCAAAAAAAAAAAAAAAAAAAGAGTAGTTGACAGACTAGCCTGCCGGCCAAATCTGCCCCCAGACGAGAATGGCTGTTACATTTTTTAAAGCGTTGTAAAAAGCAAAAACCAACCAAACAAAAAACCAACAAGGAAGTATACTTATGGCCACAAAGCCTAAAACTGACTATCTGGTCCTTTCCAGAAAAATTTTGTTAATCCCTGCTCTAAATGAAAGAAGAATTATATACATCATGTCAGTGATGGGGCAGTGGCCAGGAGACCTCATTGTAATTGGATCTGGAAGACCTGGGCTGAAGCCTTGATTCTGGCCAAGTGATGAACTTGGACAAGTCGCATGATCTCTTTGAGTTGTCTTCCTACCCCCTCCCTCCCCTCCCTCCCCTTCTCCCTCTCCCTCCCCCTCCTCTTCCTCTTCATCCCTCCCTCCCTCCCTCCCTCCATTAAGTAGGTATGATTATGATCTGCTTTGGTCTTCTTTACAACTGATTTACTACGTGATTTTATAAACTTTCAAGTACTGCACAGACGCTTCCCGGTATTTGTCAGTGGTGCTTGATTGCCCAGAGGCAGATGCTGCAGTGGGCAAATACTTTCTCAAATTTAACTGGACCAGCCTGGCGTTACAAAGACGGCTCAGGTTAGTTTGGTACTTGGTGGATAAGGTGGCAGTATAACAGATCATATGAGCCTGGTTAATATTTGAGCTGACCCCCTTTCTTGGAAGGGACCCAGACACCATCCGGTCTGGTTCTGTCCTTTTACTTGTGAGGGTTTGAGAACCAGCGAGGCATAGGGACCCTAGCCCAAGGTCATTTCAGAGCCTGGAGCCCACGGGGCCTCCTCCTGCTTCAGCACCAGAATGTGCTGCCCCCACCTCCCGCCCCCGTGACTCTGGCTCTTCCCTCCGTCCTCACCTCAAACCTCCCTTCTTCAAGGAAGCCTTCCACCACCTTCCCGACCAGCTCCACAGACCTGAGCTGCCATTTCACACCTTCCTGTGGGATTACATGCCTCATGTCTGCTTCCCCCAGTAGACTGTAAGCTCCATGAGGGCAGGATGGACCCTGTTGGCTGGTTCTTTGCCAGCACAGAGTGTGTGCGCACTGCCGGGCAGGTAGGAGGTGCTCAGTAAACACGGGCTGAAGGAGTGAGCACCGGAGGGCTGGCTCCCGACTCCCACCCGGGCCTGCTTCTGTTCTCATCCCCCTCATGGCTTGGCTGGTTCCCAAGAGGGGGTTGTGGAGGCCCATCAGGTGCTGTACTACTCGGGGCCCTTGGGGCTTTCGGCCCTGATGTGCAGCTGTGTTCTCCCCCCGCAGGCCGCTAGACGGGGCTGCCTGCCTCTCCCAGATGCACAGCTGGGCTCCACTGCACGTGCTGCATGGCGACGCCGATGTGCTCTTCCCGGTCAGTGGCGTGGGCTCCTACGGCCCTGCAGGTAGGTGTCTCCCGATTCCTCCTTTCCTCCTGTCACAGCTCTGGCTCGAGAAGCAGCAGGAGTGGCTGGGTTACGTCTGCGGGTGGTGGGGTGGGAGAGTGGGAGAGAGAGCACGGAGGCCAGGGCTCAGGGCAGTCGGGGCCTGTTGAGCTCAGGAGCGACAGAGGCTGCTCTCCTTGCTGAGCCTGGGTATTTTGAGGTGCTCTCACCTGAGTGAGTGTTGACAAACCACCAGGGAGCCCTTGGGGCCTGTTTTTCTTCTTGGCAGTGATGTGTTGAACTTGGTCACATGCAAGCTGATCACAAATGGTGACCATTATTTTTGCCTCTTAGGAGAAGGGAGAAGGTCACAGAACCCGTAGCTCTAAAGGTCCTTGTGCTCTTTGCAGCCAAGTGCTTGGGGGTCAGGGAGTAGCTTGCTTAAAAGTGGCTAAGCATTTCTGACCTGTTCCTTGTGGTCGAGCAGGCTTGCCTGTGGTTCGTGATTGTTTTCTTTAGCTAGAGCAGGTCACGGTGGGGGGTATTGGGGGGGTGGGCGGTGAGGCTGGGAGCATGGATGAGCCCGGCTCCCCTGGTGGGGTAGGTGTTTGCAGCGCCTGGCGCAGTGAAGTGCTTGGTCGCCGTCACTGCCTCACAGCACCAGCGTGTCACGGAGGCCTCGGCCCCCTTGTGTAGGTGCCCTTCTCACCCTCCTAGGCCCAGGTTTAGGGAACCGTGGGCCGGGGCCCACCGACTGCCCAGGAAGCTGTTGACATTCTGAACCGGATGATAGACCGTTGTTGTGTCACTGTGTCAGGAACAGAAACCCACTCAAACTAGCTGTGGCACGAGGCAGGGCGGGCACGCTGACTGGCGCAGTCTTGGGGCAGGTGGTCAGCTCAGGCCCAGTTCTAGAAGTTGCTGAGGGAGGCACGTGCCCACCCTGTGAGGCAATGTTCCCGGTGTAAATTGAGGCTAATGAGAGTGCGGCTAAGTGACTTACGTCCGCCAGGCTGTTCTCTTCTGGAAAGTATGGATGGCGGTGATGACAGTCCTTGAAGTGAGTCCAGGACTGTCAGGTGATGGATCTGGGTTAGCTCATCCACTCGTGACCACAGCCCGCGAGGGAAGGGCTGGTTATTGTTACACCTCCTCCTTCTGAGACTTGTGGCAACGGTTCCCTGAGTTAATCTGGGACAAGGTGCCGGGCACGTGTGAAGTCCCCAGGCAGGCTTCCTGCAGGCATTGCACTAGTGAGGTCGCCTTGCGGGCGCCCGTGGGCTGGAAGCTGGGACTTTGGGATGGAGGGATTCCGGGCCCGGCGAGGTCCTGCTGTCATTCTGGTTCTGTGCCCCACGCTTCCTTGTGGGGATCTGCCCCCACCTCCTCTCCCTCCGGGTCTGTCTCTGCTCCCTCATCATTCTCCGCCCTCTTGTTTGGCCTCTTTGGCTGAGGTGCCAACACTACTGCCTCGGCTGTGTCCTTCCATACCAACTAGAGCTTCTGTCCAGGTGTTGATTGAAACCCCAGAGAGGGACGGTCCGGTGGGCCTAGCTGGTGTCTGCAGGCCAGGCCGGCCCCTGCAGCTGCTTCTGTTCGGGTGACCAGCCTTGGTCTGAGCCACTGCGCGTTGGAGGTCTGGCCACCTCGCCCTTGCCCGTTCAGCAGCAGTGCAGACGCGAGCAGAATGTCTGAGAAGGCGGGGGGTGGGGTGGTGGCTGGCAGAGAGTAGGTGGTCCCACGTTCGTCTGTGGGACCGCTGGAGCATTTCCAGTGCTTGTTCGGCATCTGAGTCGGGGCCCAGTTCCCCGTTCCCCTTACCCTGCTCCCCACGGGCGGCCTTTTGTTTGGGTCATGAGCTGTCGCTCGTTGCCGTGTCAGGCTGCTCCTGGGGCTTGGCGGTGTGCCCTTCGCATCAGGGGTTTAGTCACGGAACGCGGCACTCTGGCCGGCCTCCAGGATCCTCGCCAGGAGTCACCCCTCCCCCTGCAGATTTCCCACCGTCCCTCCTCAGGCCGTCAGCCTCGCAGACCCAGAGGCACCACCTAGTCACTGTGATGGGAGCCCAGCTCCAGCTGGTCTCGGCTGTCCTCACCAGAGGCGCTGCATGTGGGCTGGTCTGCCAGCTTTTAAACTTACTGTTAACAAAGCTGCCAGGAGTCATGGAAGCTTGTGACCACCTGAGGGGCAAACTCATCATGGTGAGAGCACTGCATGGGAAGGCGCGTTATTCTAGGGCTGCCGGAAGATACTAGAATCAGCTGGGGGAAGCCGTGTCCTGGCTGGAGTGCCGAAGCGCATCGAGTCCCTCCTGGCCTGACGCCCCACGTCCGTGGAGGTGTGCGGGCTGGTGGTGCTGAGGCTGGCCTGGCTGCCGGCCCGGCCTCTCCATGGGCAACCCTGGGCGTGCACGGCCAGATTTCTCCCCAAGATTCCTTCTCTTTCACTCCATTTGACTAGTGTCCCTTCTGATTGACACTTGCCTACTTTAGTGACGTTCAGATCTCCTTTCTCTTTCTGGCCTGGGAGTCGTTTCACGTCTTTACCTTGGGGGTTATTTAGAGAAAGAGGGAGGGGATAAAAAAAAGGGAGAGAGGCCTGTGGCGGGGAAGTTTGGATGTTTTAGTAGCTAAGTCTGGGGAGGGAGAAGGCGGCAGAGAAGGGGACCCTGAACACAGGATCATTATCCTTCTGAACCTTGGGAGAGGCACCGCTGTGGTTTGGGGGGCCAGGCCTTGGGCTGCATTTTTGGGGTTAGGGAGGGGCTCAGAGAAGGGAGACACCAGCCCAGGGTCCCCCGGGACCCGGACAAGCAGATGGAGGATTAGATCCAGTCATTCCTCCGGGCGTGTCATTTACCTAGAGCAGAGCAAAGCACATTTACCAACATCTGTTTGAAGCTGCCAGGGAGAAAAAGTCCCCAAAGTTTCTTTCAGCTGAGAATCATAAATTGAGGGGGACAGAACACCCATTCCTGCTGACTATGTACGTGGAAGTGTTACTGCTCCTCGCTGAGGGCCTGTGCTTGGAGTTGGGTTTTGGCAAATGCGGAGCTGGTTCACTGGACAGCTTGGGTCCTCGGCCCCTTCCTCTCCCCATCAGGTCCAATGTTTCCCGACTTCTCGCAGTCCTGCCATTGGGTCTGGGGTTGGGTCGCTGCCAGGCTTTGGGGGATCTAAAGGCGAGTCCCCTGGGAGTGCCACAGGCAGGGAGGGGACAGCGACATCATTTTAATCCTCCGACGTAGAGGAGGAGGAATGAATGGTCGAAGTGTCCTCTGAACGCTTCCACCACCCTCTTCTAACTCATGCTTCTCTCGCTGGGCTCGTACAAAATAGCCTCTCAACAGCTCTCTATCCCTGTCTGCCATCCATCCATCCTTCTTTCAGCAGCCAGAGTGATTTTTTAGAATGTACATCAGATTGCCTCATTCTCCTGCTCCAAATCCGGAACCCTCACTGTGCCCACCCGGCCCCCACTCACCCCGCAGCCTCACCTCCTCCCGTTTCCCCTCTGCCTGCTGCCCTGGCCATACCAGCCAGCTTTCACTTCCTCCTCCCCTCGAGCTCCTCCTGCCTTTAGGCTGCGGCCCAAGGGCTGCTGCGTTAGAGAACACCGTGGCCCTGCTGCCCACCACACCGCACGCGGCGCGGGCCTTGGTTTCACTCTATTGTAAACCTAGGTGTCTCCACTTCTCCGACCTCGGTGTACCACCTGAAATTGTGTATCTGTGTAATTACCTGATAACGCCTGTCCCCGAACCCCTACCCGCACTAGCCTTTGAGGTACATGAGGGCAGGACCATGTCTGTTTTGCTTCCAGTGTGACCCTGACCCTAGTCAGAGCCAGGCCCGCAGCTGGGGTTCAGGGGAGCACATCAGTGCCGGGGTGGGGTGTGGGCATGCTGAAGGGAGTGGACGTCTGGCAGTTGGAAAAATGACGTCTGGCTGGGGGCAGAGGAAGAGGGGCCTCGACAGTGTCTGCGATCGCTCTGTGGCCCCAGTGCATCAGGCCCGCTGCAGCTGGCACAGGGTCAGGGTCGTGTATTATGACGGGAAATCCACTTGGGCCGGGTAGGCGTGGTGTCCGGAATCCTGGTGGGTGATGCTGGTCTTTACTCCACCCGTGGATTTGCGTTGTGTAGTTGGAGTCCTGTCTTTGCTTCAGGGAGTGGAATCTGACGGCTGTGTGTGAGTTAGATTGGAGGCTGAAGCAGAGCTGAGGGGACCTGCTGCAGAACACCCCAGGGAGGGCCTGGAGCCCTCGAACTGGGGGGCGGGGGAAGTGGCTGGAGAGCAGGGAGTGGGAGGTGACTGGGTGGGACTGACTGGTCTTGGGCACCGACCAGCTCTGGGATGGGAGGGAGGGTGGTACCACCATCTTCTGAGGTGGGAGCGGTTTTGAACGTCATGATCATTTGGGAGGCCAGTACGGTATCCCAGTAGAGCTTTCTGGTGGGCGGTTATAAACGTGGGTTTAGTTATTGAAGATTGAGGGCCTAGCCAGAGGTGAGGGCTCGAGAGCTGTCACCTTCACGGAGCCGAGAGCTGGAGCCAGGACCTTTGCTGGGTTTGCCAAGGGCGTCAGAGGCCACGGAGCCGTGATCCAGCGACACCTTCACGCAGGAATCAGAGAAAGAGACAGTGAGGGGAGGAGGACCACTGTGTTCTGAAGGCTGAGAGCAGAGAGCTCCTAGGAGGACGAGGGGAGGGGTCTTGGTTTCAGGGAGAGCTGATACCAGCCCCCGCTCACTGCACGCTCTCACCGAAATGTATGTGTAATAAAATGTGAAATTAAATTATGTGGCGGGCGTTATTAAAATGTATGAAAAGGGGGCATATATGTATACGTATAGCTGATTCACTTTGCTGTGCAGTATAAACTAACACAATATTGTAAAGCAACTATACTCCAGTAAAAAAAAAAAAGTATGGTTGTCACTAGTGTCAGCCCATTTCAGAGAGGAGGCAGCCGAGTCACAAAGAGGCTGGGTAACTTGCTGGATTGAAGTTGGGGAGCAGGGACTTGAACCCAGGCCAGTGGGCGGAGCCTGTACCCTGACCTCACCACGATGCTGGGGAGCGAGAAATAGGAGGCAGAGAGGTGGACACTTTCTCTTCCCTCTGTGAACTTCTTAAAAGAGGTAGCGGTGAGTGGAATAGTTTGGTGGGGACAGCAGGGTAGAAGGAAAGGTGAGAAAACCCCTTAAGGTTCCCTTAGGTCAACCTCTTAAGAGCTGGGGAATCTTGAGCAGGACCAGACCAGGTGTAAGCAGAGGAGGAGGTCACACGACAGATGACTTAGGGCAACGAGACGTGCGTCCTTCCGTGACTTGAACAGCAGCTAATGCACCTATGAAAGTCTTTAGTGCCTCTTGCCTGTTGTTTCTAGAGATGACATAACGGCCTCACTTCTTCCAAATGCCTTTCCCACTTGATGCAGGGCAAGTGGCGCTGTAGAAAGCAGCAGTCACTGGGCTGTGCTGCCCTCGTGTGTCCATCTTCAGACACTGCAGGTGGGAGCGGATCTAGCAGCTCATTTATTATTCCCTGGTTCTGAGGTTGGCTCTGGATATGGACTTCATGCATAATTCCAGGTGGCTCCAGATCAAAGAGGTTCATAAATGTGTCATGGGATGTAACGTACAGCATAGGGAATATAGTCCATAATATTGTAATAACTTTGTCGGTGACAGATAATACTACATTTATCCTGGTGATTAATTTGTAGTGTAAATAAATGTTGAATCACTATGCTATACACCTGAAACGGATATTATTGTATGTCAGCTATACTCAGTGAAAAAAAAAAGGTTAAGTGGGAAAATAGGGCCTCCGGTCAGGGACTGATACCAAGTCTGAGATTACGGCCCAAAGAGATGAAACAGGGAGCAGATGAAAATCCAGTGTGCCAGACAGGTAAACATTTGTAAGTAAACTGATTTAGCAGGTGAGCCAGTGTCTGCACTGTGTCCTTGTCTCATGGGGAAAATGAAACGAGAACAGAACCCTGACTTTCTCTCTGTGGTTGCTGTGTGTGCGCAGATACCCCCCTCGGGAGCCTGGAGAACGGGACAGGACCCGATGACCACGTCCTTCCAGAGCCTGGACCTCGGTACAGGTGAGTATTCAGGCCCCAAGCTGCCTCTGGGGTTGAACTGTCCTCTTTACAACTCTGCCTTCTATTCTTTTTTAAAGATGGGTGGGCGCCTGCTGGGACTGAAGGGCAAGGCCTCACTTCACGTTAATTTAGTTTAGGTTTGGTCTAACATCCCAGAGTGCGAAGTGCCCAGGGCTCTCAGGCCCGAGACTTGGTATGTGTCAAATTTCACTTGCATACCACGTTTACTTTTTCCACTTTGGGAACCATATCTGGGTACCTCCACCATCACAATTTGCTTGATTTTACTGTTTGATAATGATAACAATATTACAATTTATAATCGTAATATTACATAATATTTAAACCACTTTGATATTATATATCTGTGAAGTGCTTAGTCTGCCATTCAGTAGCAAGCACCACGTTGGTTTTCTTTTTTTCCACATGAAAGTATCTCAAGGGAAAGCTGAGTTGTCCAGAGTCACTGGACATTTGGTGGCAGAGCTGAGATGGACACTGAGGGCTCCCTGACGCCACCGCGATCCTTGTTGCTCTTACAGCTTTTTCCTTCTTCTCTCCATGGGTTTAAATTGGTGTCCCCAGGGTGTAGCATCTGCATTTTCAACCTTGGCTCCAGAGTGGGGTCATTGTTTACCTCCACCTACGCTTGGTGTTCCGGTCTTGCCCTGTGCTCTGAGAATGGCACTCCCTGTAGGAGGCTCGTCCGGATTAGTACGATACCAGGAAGGGTTGGTGTCGCCAGGTCCATCCAGGACGCTGAGTCCTTTCTGCTGTTTATTTTAGAAAATTTGGAAAATGCAGCAGTACAGGAAACAACATCACTCTTAACCCCAACTCCATTTCATCGGTGATGTTTTTGGTCCTTTTCCTCCTGGTGTGTGGGTGTGGCTGTGGTAACCGGATTACGGTCTTGCCATTTTCATGACAGATGTGAAGTGCTGTTTTTCCACGTTGCAAATTCTTTGTAACTACACAGTCAACTCTCGTTATTTGTGGTGGTCGTGTTCTGTCAAGGTGGAACCATTGCTCCTAGGTTCCTGGGAGTGTCTGGTCACAACATTTTTGTCAACAGATCTGTCAACAGATCAGTACATACCTATGTTTTATGCCAGTTCCTGTTTAAAGACACCTTATTTAACATATGTTGTTGATGCACTTACGGTGAACTCGAGGCCAACAGCCCTATCCTTAGGCGAACAAGGGCCACCTCACACATGTATTTTCTCCTCAGGCACTTCGCAGCCTTGCCTTCAGGAACACCAGGCAGCACTTCAGCACTAGCTTGGGGCCATTTTAGATGCAAAATCAGCAACAAAAAGCACAAGAATGTGAACAATGTGGTGCTAAATAGCTCGCCAGAAGGACAGAATGATAGTTGAAAGAAGGCAGAGCTTGCCTTGTTTGGCATGAGGTGGGAGCATGCACGTCCATGACTCAGCCTTCTGACCACTCTGTGGGTGTTCATGGGTGACCATGTTATACCTGAGAGCTGGGAGTTTTGCGGTTACAAATAAACTGCAGGGAGTAGGCGAATTTGCAGCTATGGAACCCACAAATGAGGACCGACTATAATTTCAAAGGGCATCCTTCCCTTCCTTCTAGTTCGTAAACCTGAACAAGCGTAATGCCTGCTGGTTTTTGAATGGTGAGGAGGTGTGTTTTAAGTGGCCGACTATAACTTCCCTCTGCCTGCCTTTCCCAGTGTGGAAGCCAGTCCTCCAGGCCAAGGAAGTCCTCTGAGCAGCCTGTTACCTTCTGCCTCGGTGCCAGAGTCCATGACAATTAGTAAGTACTTTCTGAGCAGCTTCTGCCGATGCCAGGATGACTCTTAGGCCTGCACATCGAGGCAGTGCCTTTGTGCTTGCTCCTGTGTGACCGTGGACTTTACAGAGTGTGGGATGAAGTCAGGTGTGTGTGTGCCTGGTCGTGGACTTGGAGTGTGGTGCGTGGTCGTAAGCTCCCTGAGCTGTAAAACTTGATACTTGGGTGTGTGAATGCTCTAAAGGACGTGCTTCAGAGGTGGAGCAGGATTGAGGCAGAGGGAAACTTCTATCGTTCACGGTTTCCGGGTTTGTCTCCTGCAAGGCCGTCAGCTACAGAGGAACTTTCTAGCTGGGTTTCCTTTGTAGCTCTGGAGGAATCACTTTTGTAGGTAAGGGAGAGAGTGTCTCTCAAAGATGAATGAAGGTTGCTACTGATCAGGTTCAAACTGTTTGCAACCTCACCACTCAGTAAAAGTATTAGTGATACAGCAATTACGGTTAGGCTTGAGTGGCTTTATGTAATAAAGAATAAACCAGCAAACTGTGGCTTAATGTGATAGGAATTCATCGCTCTGTCCAGAGGTAGGAAGACTGGGCCGGTATGTAGCTCCATGGTCATTGGAGACCAGGCCTCCTTCTATCTTGCCTCATAGTCCAAAATGGCTGTTTTAGCTCCAGCCATCCCATTCTCATCCCAGGTACCAGGAAGGAGGAGGGGGCAAAGGAGAGACTTCTTCCATTTCCACAGGTAGGATTCAGGGGTCTGAACTTGCACAGGGGAAGAAATGACGACTTTTTTCTCTAACCTCTGACTGAAATTCAGTATTTATTTTTTATTATTTTACTTGATTTTTCAATTAAAGTGTAGTTGTTTACAATATTATTAGTTTCAGGTGTACAACATAGTGATTCAAAATTTTCATAGATTATACTTCATGTAAATTATTGTAATACATTGGCTATAGTCTCTGTGCTGTATAATATGTCCTTGTAGTTTATTTTATCCATAGAAGTTTGTACCGCTTACCCCTCACCCCATCTTGCCCCTCCCCCTTTCCTCTCCCCACTGGTAACCACTAGTTTGTTCTCTGTATCTATGTCTGTTTCTGTTTTGTTATATTAATTTGTTTGTTTTATTTTTAAGATTCCACATATAAGTGATATCATACAGTATTTGTCTTTTTCTGTCTCACTTATTTCACTAAGCATAGTACCCTCCAGGTCCACCTGTGTTGCTGCAATGGCAAAATTTCATTCTTTTTTATGGCTGAGTAATATTCCATTGTGTGTGTGTGTGTGTGTGTGTGTGTGTGTGTGTGTGTATACCACATCTTCTTTATCCACTTATCTGTCCATGAACAGTTAGGTTGCATTTTCTTTAATTATGAAAGTAGCAGCAAACCATAGGAACCTTAGTAGCCTTGGCAAAATGGGTGACTTGGTCACTGATAGAAGTCACAGGCACCTGTAACAACAGTGATATGGAAAAATCTCACAATGTCATTTCTGCTTGAAAATACAGTAGTTTTTAATGTGATAAAAAATCCTGTATATTAGTGTGTCACTTTTCCTTTTTACATTTTAATAATTCTATTTCAATTTAATCAGTTTCCTTTGTAATCTTGGGTGTTTTATTTTATGTATTTTAAAACATTTTTCTGAGAAGAGGCCCATGGGCTTCATCACCAGACTGCGGAATGGGTCTGTGACACAAAAAAGATAAACTTCTCCCCTCCCCCAAGCTGTAAGGACCCTTCCTAGAAGGTGCACACAGGTTCCCACCTGTGTGGCCAACAGCCATCCCGAGGCCTCCCCTGGCTGCTAAGGAGGCAGTGTGTCCTATCCGTCCACCTGCCCACCCCCCGCCAAAAAAAAAAAAACACCCATGGCTAAGGAAGGAAGAGGGGTTCGGGGGCAACCAGCATTCTGATTCAAGGGTGAGGAAGGAAGTGAGTAGGCGCTGTGAGGTTGGGGTGTGAGGATTGGGTGGTCTCACTGCGTAACCAAGGCATGTGGTTTGCGCTGGCACCTCTCAGCCTCGGGTTCAGCTGAGCAGATATTTCTGTATCTGCCAGTGGGTGGGACACACGGGCCAGAAGAGCACTAAGGTCACTGGTTTTCAAAGTTCAGTTATTTTTTTACCTCTGTACTATTACCTACCCTGCCATTTTTTAAGAATGGGTGCCCATAAAAACCTGAATGCCTTTATTTAAAAATGGACTTTTATATGCTGTACTGTGAACGGAGAGCCACTCTTAGTTGACTTAAATAGCAGGGAACTGTGAAAGTAAAGACAAGAAAAGGAGCCAGTGTTAGTAATTCGGCCTGGATGTTGTTGCCTGTCTAAGCATGAGAAGACATCTCCGTGCTAATCCGCTCAGGTATTTTTCCTGACATCATCAGAAGGAGTGGGAAGGGGAGAGGAGTTCTCTCTGTGGCGCACGGTTAGTTGATGCCTTGTCTTTCTAGCACCTGCAGTGCTGCCTCTTCACGTGGGTCACACCTTGACCTAGAGGGGTGAGACTTTACCCTGGCCCTGAAGTGCATCTACTCTAAAGACCCCGAAATTGAGGATGTGGAGGCCAGGCTTCATGGGCACCTCATCCTAGGCACCACTTGTAGGGATACAGGCATCTCCACACCACCACTTCCCCCCACCCTGTGGTACCTAGCACTGTGCTTCCGCATAGGTCTCCTGCACCCTGGGGTGAGGTCCTGCCATCTCAGACACAATTCTCTTTGTCAGCTGCTCTTGGGGTCGACAGAGATCGTGGTCTGTAGGTCTCCCTCAGCCATCTTCTGACCTTGAGGAGGGTGCTGGCCCTGCTTGTGTGTTTTCACTAAGGACATGCCTCTGAGCACACTGGAGTGATGTTGATGGCAAGGATTTAGACCGTTTTTCTTGTTTTTAGTCGTACACTTTTCTAAAAATGTAAATCCGGTGTTCTTATTTGGTATCTTGGCAAATAGAGGCATACCCAGACTCTACAACCTGCATCTCTGAAGAAAAATGTCACTACATCCACATTTTGACCCTCGACACCCTGTAGTGGTGCGGTTTGTGGGTGATAAGTGTGTATGGCGGGAGGGGGTTCTGTTTTCTGCGGTGGCTGTAAATTTCAGGGAACCTTCAGGGGACAGCACTGTTGTCTGTCCTGTGGGTGTTCCAGATGAGAGATCAGAATCCTGAGAAATTTTGAGCGGTGGGTGGTTTTGACTTGTACCCTCCCCATCCTGCCCCTGCCTCCTATGTCATTGCAAAAAAATAAGAGCGAGTCTCTCTGGGTATCCAGGGTGTGCTCCTTTGCTAGGGTTGTTGTAACAAAATACCACAGACTGGTGGCTTAGACAACAGGAATTTATTTCTCATAGTTCCGGAGGCTGGAAGTCCCCCAAGCTCAAGGCGCCGGCAGTCTTGGTTTCTGGCGAGGCCTCTCTCCCTGGCTTGATGACCTTCTCTCTGTGAGCACGCATCCCTGGTGTCTCTTCCTCTTATAAGGATGCTTTAATTACCTCTTTAAAGGTCCTACCTCCAAATACAGTCAAAACATATGAATTTGGGAGGGATGCAATTCAGTCCATAACAGCGGGTGTCCCAGGAGTGGTGTCCCAAGAGATCTCCAAGTTCAGGATGAGAATTGCATCCCAGCATGTGAAGCATGTAGGATTGCACTCCAGAGGAGATGCCCGACTCTCAAACCCCAGAAGAGCTTGGCAGAGGAACCCCAACTCTGTTCCCTGGAGCGGAGAGTGTTTCCCTCATGTCCCACCAAGTGGCTCCCGGCCTGCACTGAATAATCGGGCCAGGTGGCTGTCTCGGCCCTGTCATCGAGCTGGAGCTTGTGTACTTAACCCTTGGTACTGCGGGTAATTGACAAGTCCTCTGCCAAGCAGCCTCCCCCCCTTGCATGTCTCTGAAACGGCAAGGGGTTTTGTCCCAGGCTTTTGGGGCATATATTATTGTTATTTAGTGCCCAAGAGAAGATGTGTGATCCCACCCCCATTACTGCTCTCTCTTTAGGCTCTTTGGTACTTAGGAAAACACAAAAGCCTGTTATGAAAAACTAGTTCTTGAGGGGAGTAGTAAAGACAGTTACGAGTAAACCCAGACCCCCGTAATTCTGCCTCAGGGGTCCTTTCCATTCCTGCAGGTGAATTTGCGATCCTGGATTTGGGGCGTGCAGAGTTGTAGCTGGTTGGAATACAGCATGCCTGTTGCTTTAGGAGGACATGCTCTGAAACCAGGCTGCCCAGGTTCAAGTTCTTAAACCTCCCAGGCTCTTGTTTCCTTGTCTAAACATAAGGATTTGATGAATACTTGTCTCGTATGGTCTGGTCGTTGTGAAGGTTAACCGTGCTGTGCTTAGAGAAGTACTTACATCACAGAGTTAAGAGCCATGAATGTTAGCTGTTGTGGATGTGCTTATTTTGTGTTCAGCTCTTAACATATATCACAGTTGCCCTTTTTTCCCTCATCTCCCCGTCGTCCTGTTGAACGTGTTGACTGAAGAAAAACGCACAACCTAAAAGTTGTGAGTTGTTTTATTCGGATATGTTACTGAGGACTCTAGCCCAGGACGCAGCCTCTGAGGTCGCTCTGAGAAACTGCTCAGAAGGGGTAAGGGAGGAGTCAGGATATATAGGAGTTTTCTGCTGGAAAAAAAAGCATGTAGTTGAACATCAGGAGACTACTGCTAATCGCAAGAACCAAACATCTCAGGTTAATGATTCTAGTGCTTTTCTATGCATGGGAAGATGCAAGCGTCTGGGCTCCTCGAAATGATCCCTTAGATATGCATCTTATCTAGGGCCAGTATCCATAGCACAGAATTCTTCCTGTTTTTCTCCATCCTGGATTGTCCTCAGGGTAGCATTCCACTGCAGGGTCGGCTGCAGTTGCCAATGGCTTGATCCTTGTAGAACTAGAGTGGCGGGCAGCATTCTCTGTTCACAGAGGGCTGCATAATATTCCATCACTTGATTTTTTACAGTTTGCTAGGTTATTTTTTGGGAGGATCACCAGCCAGAGTGTTTTTCTCCCCAGGGAGTTTCTTCATTCATTGTAAGGAAGAATTGAAGAGTGCTATTAGTAAGTGCACTCTAAGAATATTGGCTATTATTTTTTTTCTGCTTAAGCATTCCTTTGTGGTAAATTTGTGGGATAGGAGGGCAAGGTTGGGCCATATTTATGGGCTAGTTCTCAACAGCCACTTGTGTTCTGAGTTAGTGTGTTGCCAGGAGTATGACAGCTGCATTTCTTTACCCTCTGCCAACACTAGGTGCTAACATGGTAATGCATTTTTTCTACTTGGAAAATTATCCTTTGTGGTTGGGTGGCTTTGCATTCCCTCCAGGGCAGCCTCTCTTCCCGCTTTTGTTTAACATTTGTATCCCCGGTGTGAGTTGTTGGCTTGGGGCGTGGTCCCCCATTGGGTGTTCTGCCTGACTTGGGAGGCAAAGGAGAAAAGGGGGGATGTGACTCCAACAGTCCATCCTGGCTGCTCTTGGAGCTGGTGGCTCGGGGAGGAGGTCGAAAGGAGGGGCCAACAGTGATATTGTGTAAGAATGTGACCTAGTTAAATAATAACATGATTTAGTAGATCTTACGGTGTGCCAAGCATTGTGCCTAAGCGTTTAAAATGCTGTTTTCTCATTTAATCCCCCAGCAGCCTCCTGCAGATAACATCACTCTTCTTGTTTAAGAAAACAGGCTGAGTGAGGTTAAATAACTTGTCGAGGCCTTACAGCTAGGATATCATTCAATTTATTGAGCACCTACTGTGTGCAGGGTGTGGTTGCTAGGACGAGTAAGTGGTGAAGCTGGTGATGGACCCAGGCTTCCTGACTCCCAAGTCCAGATGACCTAAAGAGTGTTCTACCATCACCCAGCCAGGGCATGCGGTGCTGCCAGTAATGGGGTGGGCATCTAGGTCTGAGAGCCTTAAATTATTTTCATCATTATTTTTTTAATAGAGCAAGGGATTCCTGGGTGAGGACACTACGTTTTTAGGATGAGCATACCAGACTTGTTTATTTTCAGGGGCACTTTTCACTCTGAGTACTGGAGTCTGAATGTGTCCCCTCCCCAAGTTTATATTTTGAAATCCTAATGTCCAATGTGATGATATTAAGAGATGGGGGCCTTTGAGGTGTGATTAGGTCCCGAGGGCAGAACCCTCACAAAAGAGGTGCCAGAGAGCTCCCTTGTCCCCTTCTGCCGTGTGAGGACACAGCGAGGAGTCTGCAGCCCTCACCTGACCACGCTGGTGCTCTGACCTCCGTCTGCCGGCCTCCAGAAACCGTGAGCAACACATTCCTGTTGTTTGTAAGCCACCCGGTCTGCTGTGTTTTGTTTCTGCAGCCCGAGTGGACTGAGACACCGAGGGTTAGTGGGGCTGTGACGCTGGGACTGCTGACCTCTCATCCATTACCAGCCACTCTTTGCAAGTTGCTGCTTCTCCGCCTTCCAGTTCACCCCTTTCCACTAACACCCCAGATGCCCCAGGTGATGACTAAGTTGTCCAGGTTATTGTGCCACCTAGTGGATGGTCCAGGAACTAGCCCTGTAGTTTCTCTTCCCCATCACCACCTTTTCCTCCTCAGAACACATGACCTTTGCAACTCTTGGTGTGCTTCTCCTCGTAGATGGTTTAGGGAATTTCACTAGAGGTTATCATTTTCACATCTACCTGAAATAATAAATGGTGATGATTGTTATTCAAATCCTTTAAACTCCCTTTCCCTTTCTTTTTTCTCCACCTTTATCTCAAAAATCTTTGTCTCTCTTTTGTGGGATCAAAAATATGACCTTATTTTATTTTATTTTTTTAAAGAAGATGTTGGGGGTAGGAGTTAATTAATTAATTAATTTTTAAATTTTTAATTATTTTTTATTTTTTTATTTTGGCTGTGTTGGGTCTTCGTTTCTGTGCGAGGGCTTTGTCTAGTTGTGGCAAGCGGGGGCCACTCTTCATCACGGTGCGCAGGCCCCTCTTGTTGCGGCCTCTCTTGTTGCGGAGCACAGGCTCCAGACGCGCAGGCTCGGTAGCTGTGGCTCACGGGCCTAGTTGCTCTGTGGCATGTGGGATTCTCCCAGACCAGGGCTTGAACCCGTGTTCCCTGCATTAGCAGGCAGATTCTCAACCACTGCGCCACCAGGGAAGCCCAATGTGACCTTATTTTTAATGGGTACATAGAAAAGCAGTTTGCCTAATATACTGAAATGGAAGCAAAAGAAAGTCGTGTACTTTTGAAGTGAAATTAGACACAAGAAATCCGTGTTGTCAACCTCTAATGCCTTTAAAAATACCCAGCAGGCCTTCTCATACCATCTTGGAATTGGCACAGAATAGCTTTCCACCTTGTCATCATTTGCTGTTTAAGATGACTTACTCCAGACACCAAATTTTATCATGAATAAAATTCCATTTTCTATTTTGCAGTTCCATTTAACTTTTGGCATTCTTTTAAACTCAATTTGTGGTAACAATGTTTCAACAGAGTTTTGGATTAAATAGTCCTAGGGTCCTAATCTGGGGTCCAAGAGGGTGCAGATGGGGGTCGTGGGCAAGAGAGAAGCTATGTGAGCTGTCGTGATGGAGACTGACCCAGACCCAGAGCCGTGAGTCTTTTGGAATAACAGGTGTCTCTGCTTTTGGCCGGGAGTGCTTTAGTCTGTGTGATAACAAGCAGAATAGCTAATACTGAGGACTCACAGGCAAATGTGGTTCATGGGGATGGCATAGGAGGGGCTCTTGGTGGTCAGTAATAATTATGATAATGATTAATACTCATTAAATGATATCACCACAGTCTATGCCATAAACATATCCATCACCTCCCAAAGATTCCCCCCACTCTATTGATCAATTGATTGAATGATTAAGAACACTTAACACCTGATCTGCCCTCTTAGCAAATTTTTGGGGAGTGCTTGTCCTGACGAAGAAAAAAGTGCACTTTCTTTCTTTTTATCCTTTTTTTCTCTTTCTTTCTTTCTTTCTTTCCCTTTCTTTC
>NW_020837962.1:3477921-3624748 GCF_003676395.1 Aethalodelphis obliquidens | reverse complement strand
TTTTTTTGCGGTACGTGGGCCTCTCACTGCCGTGGCCTCTCCCGTTGCGGAGCACAGGCTCCGGACGCGCAGGCTCAGCGGCCATGGCTCACGGGCCCAGCCGCTCCACGGCATGTGGGATCTTCCCGGACCGGGGCACGAACCCGTGTCCCCTGCATCGGCAGGCAGACTCTCAACCACTGCGCCACCAGGGAAGCCCTGTTAGATGTTTTTTCATCCATCCCAAAACTCTTTGTGCCCGTGCTGACCAGATGACAGACACTGTGCTGCTCCTGGCCTGTGAACTGCTGAGCAAGAGGCCAGAGTGCTGCCCTGGGGACTCGCCACACCAGAGGGAGGACAGACACATGTGGGGGGCTGTTTTAACGTGGGTTACCAGGGAAGCTCTCTCTTGGGAGACAGTGGGACTGAGGCTGCGCGATGAGGGGACTGGGCCGGGTTTGGTGGCTTCTGGGCAGAGGTGAGGGGGGAGAGGCGAGCAGGAGGATGCTGGATTTTATTCCAAGTGCAGCAGGCAGCCGGCAGAGGGCCTGAAGCAGGCGTGACGTGACTCTCCCACTTGGCCTTGCAAAGGGCAGGCTGTTCACTTGTGTGCCTTCCTTCCCCCTTTCTGATGGCCCTTCCTCGCCTGAGTGGTTGTTGGAGGGCCTCCCTTGTGCCTCACAGGGTGGGGACTCCTGGGTTGACTTGGGTGTCCTAACTCTCTCAAGCTGCTGACAGTCCCTAGTGGGTACCCCAAGTGTGGTGTGCTGACACCCGTAATTCAGAGAGACGTGCTAAGGGCTGCAGGGGAGCAGAGTGGGGGAGCTTTGGGGGGCGTGATCTGGACACTACCCTGGGGTCAAGCGCCAGCTGCAGTACTTCCCAGCTAGGTTGCTCTTCCTTTATCCCCAGATGCTCTGGGCCCTGTTTCCTCATTTGTAAAATGAAGACACTTAACTCTGGCTTTTCAGGGCCGTTTGGAGGGTTAAATGCACTGATGCCGGAAGGCACAAAACCTGAGCCCCCAACCAGGTGTTGTACGGTAGGTCTTGTATCGAGAAGCTTCCACAGGTGGTGAGCATTGCCATTCTAGTTCTTCAGAGTCAGGTCATTGCCTGGGGAGGCCAAGGACCCAGGTCAGTGAGGGAATCAGCGCCGTGTCCAGCGTCATCTCACCATGTGTGGGTGTCAGCCGGTGGCATCCCTCCAGGGAGGCCAGCTCTTCCTGAAAGCTTTTCTGGAGACCCCCTTTGGAGACCAGTTCTGAACCTGTTCAGTAGCCCCAAGGGTCCACGCTGTAAACCCTAGTCAGAGCCAAACCCCCAGGATTCTGGAGTCTTCACGTTTCCATGCTGGTTCTTTCCAGATGACATCTGGCAGGCTTCAGATATCAGATCCAGCTGCAAGTTCATACCTATTTCTGGGGCAATTCCAGATCTTCTTTCAGGGAGTGCCTGGAAAACATTAATAATATGGATAGCTCCTCATTTATTTTCCTACTGTGAATCAGGCTATACCTCTACGATCACTCAGTTTTCACAGCATCCCTGCAAAGTGGGAGTGTTGGCTTCGTTTTGTAATTGGAGAAGCAGAAGCCGAGAGAGGCTGCAGTGAAGGTCCCACTGTGAGCCTGTAGGGGAGCTGGGGTTCACCCCCACCCCCATGCTGTTCCTGGACACCCTCAGCTTCTGGAATTCTCTGCCCTCAGAGGGAAGCATTCAGGTCTGTTGAAATGACCCTGTTGTAGAGGCTTCCCTTCCCTGACTGCCCGTCTGCTTCCATCACCCACGCCTTATCACCCACTTTGTGTCTGAGTGCGCCAGGCTTCCGAAGCCCCTGTGGCCTGAGTGTACTGTTTGTTTCTTTTCCCAGCCCTGGAAGGTGAGCTCCTCCAGGGCAGGCGCCTGGCCAGCTTGTTCACTGCGATGCCCCGGTGCCTGAAACCCTGCCTGCCATGGACTTGCTGCTCAAGACACTTTAGTTGAAGGCGCGAGGAAGGAAGGAATGAATGTTTATTCTAGTTCTAACACACAGGAAAAATTTACAAAGGCTTCCGTAGGAATGAATTGAAAGTGAGTTCCCCGAAGGTGGGCCCACGTCTGTTTTCATCACCTTTGCATCTCTAGCTTGGTCCGCGGTAAAAACCTAGAACTGTGAGCTGCCCGCGGAGTGAAGGAGTGAGTGAGTGTTCCGCCTTTCCCCCTGTTGCGTCAGGGAGTGGGCAGCTGGGGTGGAAGGAGCACCAGCCTGGGTTTCGGGAGCATTTGGCTCTGATTCCGGCCCTTATAGTAGTGGGTCCCTGCACCTCCCTGGGCCTCAGTTTCCCCAATTGTAAAGTGGAGGAGGCCGCCCTCCAGGATTCCTTGCGCTTCTAGCCGTCTGTTCTGAGAAGAGTCATGATACTCACATCCTCCTTCTGCAACCATTCCAGGACCAGGTTGTGGAAGTCTGGATATTTCTAGGGTCATGCCTGGTCTTGTTGGCTGTCCCAGTAGCAAGGCACGTGTCTTCATTTCCCCCTTGCTGACTGTCTCCTTTGCAAATGTGTTGACTGTTGCCTTGACTTTGAGTGACCTTCGGCAGGGCGAGCAGGTATCCATAAACATACTGACTCTGACATTTGGCCTGTAACTGCTTCTACTCTGGGCCAGGTGTTGTTCGATGTAGGAAGCATGACGGGTTGGAGAGACAGGATGGTATCTGTGTGAGGGTCCAGGCTCCTCTCCTGGGGACTGCTTTGAAACGACGTTGTCTTCCAGAACGTGTAAAGGAGAATAGTCTTTGCGAAAGGCAAATGTCACCTTCAGGTTTTCATTCTGCGAGGCCAGCAGCCCTTATATCGTCACTGCCAAATTTCTGTCATCAGTGCTGCTAGATCAGACGTGTAAATCCTTTCTGTCCTTTGCGCATCCTTCATTTTTGTAGTGCCCTGGAGTGGGGTCGTGGACGAATTGAGTTGTGAAGGCAGCCTTTTGGGGAGGAAGGAATGCTGGAGTCAGGCAGACCACAGTGCTGCTGTTCCAGAGCTGTGTGACCTTGGGCAAAGGCCTTAACCTCTCTGAGCTCAGTTTCCCAATCCATGCAATGGAGGTCATATTACCTGCTTGCAGGACTCTTCTGAAGTCTATGTTGTGTCTAGCACAGAGCCTAGAATATATTGTCTGGGTGCTTCCCGGGAGGCCCATAGATAGTTTGGGAGACTTCAGAAGCCTCTTGCACTTCTGTGCAAAATTATGTTTGTGTGTTTGTGCTCATATGTGGATTTTCCTGGGGAGAAGGTCCTTCGCTTTCATCACGCTCCTTCAAAGGATTGCAGACTTTAGAAAAAAAAAAAAAAGAAACACTTTGTGATAATTGCACCTAGTATCTGCCGCAGCCCTAATAATTGCGATATCATTATTCTCGCTGTTGCCATTCTGCTCTCTGACGATCTTTCCAGCTAGACTGGCTGTGTTTTTAGCCACCTCCACTCACAGATTAGCAGTGGGAGGTTATTTAACCTGTCCATGCCTCAGTGTTCTCCTCTATGTAAAATGAATCTGCTAATAGTACACATCTGACAGGGTTGTGAGGATTAAATGAATGACTACATGAAAAATGCTCAAGATAGTTTATATAAATTACGCCTCGATAGGAAAAATGGAAAAGAACGTGAACATGCAGTGTGCCTGGCATAGTAAATGCTCACTGACTGGTAGGTGCTATTTTATTGTTAACGTCCTCAAAGGGTACACTGCTGGCTAGTCATCCCGAAAACAGTATCTGGGCCTTCCTGTTGAACTGCAGGTGGATAGATCCGATTTCCTGTTTTAGTGACACCATCCCTCCTGCAGAGGCCCCTCAAGGTGCCTTCCCGTGGCATCTCCTCCTTAACTTCCCTCTCCTCCAGAGGAGATGAAGCTGTACACTCTTTCCGTGAGGCCGGTGGTCTCAAGAATGGAAGTGTGATCAGATAGGACAGTGATTCTCAGCCAGGGGCGATTTCAACCCCCAGGGGGCATTTGGCAGTGTCTGGGGACGTTGTTGGTTGTCACAACTGGGGTAGGGATGCTATGGCATCTAATGGGTGAGCCCAGGGACGCTGCCATACATCCTACGGCACACGGGACAGGCCCCACACTGGAAAGTTATCCAGCCCCAAATGTCAGTGCCAAGGATGAGAAACCCTGAACAGGCAATGGGGCTATTTTCCAGGAATCATAGTTTATTTTATACATTTTTTTTTTTTTTAACCACTTGCCTCCTGCATGGTTCAGGGAATGAAACAGGATAAAAACGAACCTGAATGAAATGACAGATCCCAGAAAGCGTTTGTTCAGTGTGTACTTGGGAGCTGTTTAGTTCCATCACCCCTGCACTGAAGGTGATTTAGGGGGGCTGAAGGGCACATAAGGATAAACACCTGTAGAAGCTACCAGAATAAATGATCCCAGCCCGATAGCTGTAGTCACCCTCAGCATGTGCAGCTCATTGGTGCTATTTTATTGGAACTTATTGAAAATTCCTTCAGTTGATATTTATTGGCGTTCCTGTCAGCCTTACATTCCTTCACTTCCTCTTTAGAAAATGAGTTTCTACTCTCAAATTAATTTCTTTGAATATATCAATATGATGACCTGGGAGCTGGAGGTTGCAAGAAAGTGGCTCAGTGTGCATCTCTGCCTGTTGCAGGAAGAGCAGCACGGAGCCACCAGGGGGCGCCCTGACCCTTTCTCTGCCTCCCCCTCCCCGCTTTCCTTCTGGGGATTGTTGCTGGCTCAATTTTTGATGTCCAGCGCTGGTGCCCTGTTTTAACGGTGAGGGGGTGGGGGGGAACAATGGTCTTTTCTAGGTGAAAACATCACCCACACACAGACCATCCTACTTGCCATTAGCACAGCTATCGCCATACATTGCCAGTGGCTTTCTGAAGGGGAGGTTTAGGTGTCTGGTCCTGTTTTGAAATGGAATATACAGTTAATTAGAAAATAGTTCTCCTTTGTAATTGCTTTTCATGAGATATAATTGATTATCCAGGGATATTTATTCAGCACTTGAATCCTAATCATTGCCTTCTTTTTCCGATTTGGGGTGTGTGCAGTGATAGGTAGTGGAGAGAGTTAAGCCCAGATAATCAGCCTGATTGTTCCCTTTTGTTTTTGTTTTGGTTTGTTTTTTATTTATTTTATTTTTGGCTGCGTTGGGTCTTCATTGCTGCGCGTGGGCTCTTCTCTAGTTGTGGCGAGTGGGGGCTACTCTTCCTTGCGGTGCGCGGGCTTCTTATTGCAGTGGCTTCTCTTGTTGCGGAGCACGGGCTCTAGGTGCGCGGGCTTTAGTAGTTGTGGCACATGGGCTCAGTAGTTGTGGCTCGTGGGCTGTAGAGCGCAGGCTCAGTAGTTGTGGTGCATGGGTTCAGTTGCTCCTCGGCATGTGGGATCTTCCCGGAACAGGGGCTGAAACCATGTCCCCTGCATTGGCAGGCAGATTCTTAACCACTGCGCCACCAGGGAAGCTCGTGATTGTTCTCTTTTGATTTCTCCCCACTTTTGATCTTGAGCCAGGGCAGAGGGGGCAAGAAAAACATCCTCAGTTGTCAGTAGGCCTTGTTCTTCTCCCGGCTGTTGTTGGAAGGGATTCTCAATACTAGTGAGGAGGTCTGGCTTGTCGCCTGGCAACGCAGTTCCAAACACTCGGCAGCTTGGAGAGTGCTGTAGTAAGTGTTCCCAGGGAGATGGTGAGGTCCCCAGCCTCCGCCTTCCTGGCTGAGGGTTTCATGATGCAGGTTAGGAGGAGGTGGTGGGGCAGCAGCCGTCACATTGGTTGTGCTCGAGCCCTCTGGCCCTGAACCACAAGGAGGGAAGCTAGTTGGTGCAACCAACCCGAAGCCTCGTGTTGGGCAAGTTTCTTGAAAGGGGAAACGTCCCACTGAATTTTACCTACTAGATCTTCAGCGACTGATTTGGTAATTGGAACGTTCCAGCTGGAATTTAGACATGTCTCAATTCTTTATTGATCTATTATTCAGCCCACAAACATTTACTGAGTCTCTGTCACGTGCCACACCCTGGGGAGTCAAGGTGAAGGTGATCCAGCTCTGCACTCAGAAGCTCTGTGCTTGAGTTTCACCATCATTCAGATGCGGATTGTAAGAGAGTCAGCATCAGCGTTCTGAGGACCAGACGAGTTAACACAGATAAAGCGCTTATGCCAGCGCGCTCGCTCCCTAGTTGATGGGAGCTCTTACTGCGCAGACCCTGCCCACAAGGAGTTTAAAATCTAGGGGAAATAACAGTGGTCATAAAATACAGAAGCCAAGAGCCATTGGATGGGGGAAAAGGAAGGCAGTTGGGGCCCTCGGGGGTGATGGGTTCTTTGTCACCTGTGGGCACTGCGTGACCTCCCTGGTGACCTTCCCCCACCCTCACCCTGAATGAGTCCCCCAGAAGTGGGAAATCCTAATCTGAGTTTCAGATCAGTAGTACAGCTTCAGCCCCTTACCTGGAACCCCAGAGGCCTCGAACCTACTGCCGGTGCCGATTGTAAGCAACACAGCCTTTGTTTCCTTGCTCCGCAAGCAGCAAGGGGGAAACCGGTGACAGTCAAGAGGGTGAGGGTACCAAGGATGTGGCCTGGCTGAGGAGAGGATGATAGAGGAGGAAAGGGCTCGGGTGGCTGCCGGGCAGTGAAGGAAGCTTGACAAGGAGGGGAGGGTGCTCCCCAGGGAGGGGCAGCCTGTTCAGAGGCCCCACGACAGAGTAACTCTGCAGGACGCCCAGCCGGTCTGGAGGGGCTTTTCCCATCTCCAGAAGAGATGGGGATGCTGCTGCTTCGTCCCTTGCCATGTTCACTTGCCCTCCACAGTGATCCCAGGGGAGGGGCTGCTGGTACCCATGTTACAGAGGGGTGAAGGGGCTTGTCCGGGAAGGCCGTGTAGCCTTGCCTGGAGCCCCTGCCCAGCCTGCTCCCTTGGGCGTTTCCATGAGCTTCTCTTGCAGGGCGACTGCCTGCTTTAGGGGGTGTCACTGCCCTTGCGAAACTCTCCCCCGACTGCAGTTAAGCAGGCTGTGAGCTCCCCTCATCTCAGCATCGTGTCTGTGCTCGTGGTTCTTTTTTGAGCCAAACATGATTTTTTATTTTTTCCTTTTGAATTTCATCCTTCCAGTCGGGGTCTCTTGCATTCCTGCTGACCCCCTTAGCAACTCAGACTCCTAATTTGTTTGCACACGTTGCAGTGAGGGCGCTCGTGACCCCTAAGCCAGGATGACTTTGGACTTGAGCCCTCCCATTCTCTGTCTCTCTCAGCTGGGCTGGTAGCAGCTTATGTAATGGCTTGATGCAGTTCAGAGCGGATCCAAAACAGGCTTCTTGCTCAGCGGATGAGTTATTAGTCACACTTGTTTGAAGTGTCAGCTTTGTTTGAGACATGCCACCAGAAGAACCAGGGTAGCTCGCTTTGTAGAGTTGCAAGAGGAGGGCAGTTACGAGGCTTGACTTGGGGGTGGGAGTCTCCTGGCTGGGCATCGGTGGAACTGGTGACACCGGCCTGTGTTATGAAAGTGGGGGGCAGTGAGAACGCCCCAGCTCCCACAGCCCTGGCCCTGCTGTCTGCTGTGCTCATTCCTTACCCTCCCTGGACCCCCTTTTCCTTATTTCTAAAAGGAGGTAGTAACACCCACCCGTGAAGAGCAGCAGCTCGGCTCAGGGGGCCTGATCTCAGCAATGGAAGGGGGCGCTTGTATGTCACTCCGGCCCCATTCTTCCCCCTCCCCCTCCTTCAGCCCCCCTTCCTCCCCCTCCCCCTCCTCCCCTGGATCTTAAATATTAACTTTAAAAATTACTATTAACATTTTTGGATGGTATATCAATACATTTACGTGGGGAAAAAGCCTCAACAGATACTGCTGGGCACAGTGAAGTTTCCCTTCCTGCCTCGTCTCAACCCCAGCTCCCCCTGCAGGGCTCTGACCTTTGCGGTTCAACATCTGGAAGAGCACAGCTGCCAGACCGAATAGGCGGCCAGACGGACAGAGCTGGCACTTGCCTTGGGCCATCCCCATGCCCTTTGCTGGAAGCCACGATGTCTCAGCAGGTCTAAGCTGCTCCAGGTCTCTGCAGCTATCAGATTCATGTGCTCCCGACTCTGTCCGTGCTAGTCTGTATGCCCGGGGCATGCTTCCCACTCTCCCTTTTGTGTCGTGCTTCTTCATCCTTTAAGACTCAGCTTAGATGTCGCCTCTTCTAGACAGACAGAAAGATGCAGATCAAAATGGTAGCTTTGGTATTAGTTAAGCAGACTGGGAAACAGAGCTTTAAGCCTGTGGGCAGGCAGGCACGCAGAAACGCCATCCCTGAGTTCACTGGTCAGGTGGGCACCCCCCAGGGGCAGCTCCTGAGCATACACCATGGTGGGTGGACAGCGGCTGGGCCCTGAGAGAGAGAGAACCCACAGGGGGCTGAGCTGAGCCCGCCCAGTTCCTCCTCCCAGGCTCCTGATTGGGACCAGTCACCCTCCCTCCTGGGAGCAGTAAGTGAGGGGCAGAGAGATGGGGTGGGGAAGGGGGGGCACTTGTTCCATGTGGAAATGGAAAGTCAGGGACTTGGCAGTTCCCCTCCAAGCTCCTTGCTTGGGAAGAGACATTGAGATTTCAAGCCTGTTTTTTTTTTTTTTGCGGTACGCGGGCCTCTCACCGCAGTGGCCTGTCCCGTTGTGGAGCACAGGCTCCGGACGCACAGGCTCAGCCGCCATGGCTCACGGTCCCAGCTGCCCCGCGGCATGTGGGATCTTCCCGGACCGGGGCACGAATCCACGTCCCCTGCATTGGCAGGCGGATTCAACCACTGCGCCACCAGGGAAGCCCTCAAGGCTGTTTTTTAGGTAGGTGATCGAGGGTCAGTGACTTTCCTGAGGCTCTGTTTTCTCTTCTGCAAAATGGAATCGCTAACCCATCCCTCCCAGATTTGCTGGGAACGTTTGGTAAAATAAAGCACGTAAAGCATGGTGCCTGAATCTGCGAGGTGGGCGGCTGTGCGTTCAGTCCTTGTCGTCGAGAGCTTGGCTCCATGTTCTCATGCCACCCTTCTCCCTGACCTTTCTTGAAACCCAAGTCTCATCCTCTCCCTGGAAGCGCAGCTGCTGCCTGGGGTGCGTATCTAGTAGGGAGCAGGGTTCAGTTGAGGAAGGGCCAGTGAGCTGGTGCCGCGTGGCCGGGGCACTAGGTGGCAGCCTGTGGCCCAGCGTGTGGCGGCCCTGACGTGGTCCTCCTGGGTGCGGGTGTTTGGGGAGGCCACGGCCGGGGCAGGTTTTGACCTCTTCCCCTCCCCACACGTCCACACTCCCCAGCTGAGTCTTCTGACTTTATTTAGCCAAGAATTCAGAACTTAGTGGGAACAAGGAGGCTGCAGGGAACGGGAACAGGTGCAACCTGTCCGAGGGCGGCTTTCCCTGGCCCCGGGGTTCCCTCCACAGTGCTCTGCCGGCCTTGCTTCCCAGTGCGGGGACATCCTGCCAGCTTGAGAAGGCAGCCGGTCTGGCCTGGGCCATGGCCCTCTTGTCCAGACTTCCATCGGATTTCGGGAGAAGCTGCACCAGCCTTCTGGGCACTTTTGATTCAGGGGAGGCTCCTCAGTGGGGCTTTCCTGGGGGAGAAAGCTGGGTGCCCAGGTGTGCCTGTGTCCCCAGGAAGCTGGCCTGCCCGCCCCCTGCTGGCCACCCCCTCTCTGTGATTTAGTACCCTGGCACCTGGCTGATTCAGATGCAGGCTTTGATCTGAGGCCCCCCGACACACACCCATTCCTCCGGGCGGCATTACGAACAGTAAATGCCAGGTGTAAGGGACTTGTAACAAGTGATAGTAGGTACTTGATGTGCGCTGTGGGCCAGGCACCGTTCTGAGTCCGTTATGTTTATTCCTTATCTAACCTCGCACCAGCTCCACGAGGTGGCTCTGTTGTCACCCGTCTTATTGATGAGCAGAAGCTGAGGCTCGGTGATGAAGGGGCTTGCCCAGCACCACATGGGGAGTCCTCGACAGGAGCATGTGGGGCCTCATCGCCCAGGCTCCCAAACCTGGTGCCCTGCTGCTCCGGCTCGTCAGTGTTCACGCAGGGATCCGTGCAACAGATATTTACTGAGGACCTCCCGTGTGCCAGGCACCGGGTGGGTCTCTACGGCAGGAATCTCAGCCTCGGCACTGTTGCTTTTGGGTTGGGTTATTCTCTGTCTTGGGGCTGTCGTGCACTGTAGAACGTTTACCAGCATCCCTGGTCTCTTCCCACTTGATGCCAGTACCCTCCTCCCCTCAAGCAGTGACACCTGAAAATGTCTCCAGCATTGCCAAATGTGCCTTGGGGGAAAGGTTTTCACCACCCAGGTGAAAACCACCATTCTAGCAGGTAACATGGAGCTTATGTTCCAGTGGGGGAGCATGGAGACCACAAACATGAATCAAGTGAGGGTCTGTCTGAAGCAAAATGAAGCCAAACAAGAGCATAGATGGAGAGTGGCCAGAGGGGCTGCTGGGTCCTGCTGTCTGTGAAGGCCCATCTGAGAAGGTGACTTCCAAGTAGAGGCCCAGAGGAGTGAGGAAGGGTGTTCCCAGTAGAGGGGGCAGCCAGTGCAAAGGCCCTGGGGTAGGAGGGTGCTGGGCGTGGCTTAAGCAGAATAAGCCTCGGACAGTAGGAGGTAAGGGTAGGGCAGGTGGGGCGGCTTTAGGTTTTACTCTGAATGAGATGGGAACCTACTGGGGACTTCAGAGCAGAGGAGGGACTCCATCTGACCCGTGTCCACTGAGTGGAGAGTTGACTGCGGGGAGTGGCTGGAGGGCCAGGGAGATGGCAGGGGGAGCAGCTGGTCCAGGCAGCAGATGCTGGCCACTTGGAGGCGGGTCTAGGACTCTCTGTGTAAGAGGATGACCTATGGGGCTTTTTCCAAATTCAGATAATCAATGCAATACAAGACCATGGTCGAAGGACCTGGCCCACTTCTTCTCTATCCTAGCCCTGTTCCTCCCAGGATTAAGAGAACCTCTTCATCTTTTAGTTGTTACTTCTGCAGGTCAGCAGTCTTCTTGAACCACCATTTCTTGAGTGAGCACTTTTTAGCTTTATATCACTTAGCTTCCCACTAGGATGGAGAGGGACCGTGCTTCCTGATTTGAGCCCTTTCTGGGCTGAAGGAGGCAGCCTCTTTTGTTCTCCTTGCTCAAGGCTCTGCTGTTTTTTCCTCATCTAAATTGAGGCATCCTAAGGTAGCTTTTTGCCCGATTTTGCCTTTCAGAACCTTTAGTTTCTCTCTCATTGTATTCCTCCCTCTAATGAACAGCTGACCCCTAATTAACTTTAATCATTTTACATTGGCAACTTCAGTTAGTCACAGCTGTCCCTTGATGTCTTTTTAATGCATCCTTATTTCCATTTGTCATCTCTCCACGATGTTCTTGTAATCATTAATTTATTCATTCATTCCTAGAGACCTAACTGTGTGATTACGGCCCTTCTAACGTTTACTGGTAAAAAGATGAAATATACTTGAAAAAAATGACTTCTCCTCACTTCAGTTTCCTGGAATTGGAAACCCATGCCTGGAGACTAAGGCTGTCACTCCAGAGGAGGCAACCCCAGATCAGAATGTGTTTCCTTGAAACTGTGGCTACTCCTTGATCCCAGACCATCTGACAGTTAGGAGCCTCATTTGAAAATCAAGGTGTCCTTTGATGCTTGTGGGCACTTAGGTGCCGGAGAATCTTCTCAACGGACACCGGACACAAACATCACCCTTGCCGGAGGTCTCTGAGGCCAGCGCTTTTGGAAAAGTTCTTGCCACCTGAGTTGCCTGGCCGCGTGGCTTCATCCAGGATTACTCCGGGGTTAGCTTTGGGTTTGGGCATCATTTTCATGCACTGTATTTGGGAACGTTCTTTGTAGCAGACGGAATAGGTGACATACCGATCACCGTGAAAATCGGTTACCTTTTCTGTGAAAATCATTGATAACAATAGTTGGTGACCCTTAGCTTTATTGCTGTATATCATAGAACCTTCTTTGCCTTGCAGAGGTAGGTCCCAAAGACAGATTATGCCGAGGAGAGGGACTTGGAGAGGATGCCAAAGGCTTGCGCCACATCCAGTGTCTGCCGGGAACGTGGGGTTGGTCTGACTCCTGCAGGCGTGTCTGGTTGGCTCCAAACTCAGACCTGCTTGCATTTTATCAACGTTTCTTTTTGCCTGTTCCTGGCCATTCAACCCAGGGAGAAGATGGAGGCTTACACTGAGTTTCTGGGAAGTCAGCCTCCATCCTCAGAATGTGAGAAACACAGCAAACAATTGTCTTCACAGTTAGAGCCACAGTTAACCCAAGTATGAAGCCAGACTGTAATAAGAATCCAATTTTAAAAGAGTATTTTGGAAAAAATTCCACCAACAAATTTTTGATGAAGTTTGACCCTTGAGTCTAAGTTAGATTTTTCTTTCCTCTTCTGAGTAGCACTGATCACTTAACACAGCAGGTGTCTTTTTTCAGGTCACAAGTTAGCAATAGAAAACTCAAAAAATGGTGACAAGTGCCATCTGTGTTTCCAGGGATTCCTGTTCCCCTCCCTTCCCCAGATTCATCACCTGGTCCTGTCGCGGGCCTTGAAGTGGAGCGATCAGTCTGCAGAGGCGAGTTGGCAGAGTTCTCTTTGTGTGGATAGTTTTTGTTTGTTTGTTTGTTTATAAATTTATTTATTTATTTATTTATTGGCTGAGTTGGGTCTTCGTTGCTGTGCGCGGGCTTTCTCTAGTTGCGGCAAGTGGGGGCTACTCTTTGTTGCGGTGCGCGGGCTTCTCATTGCGGTGGCTTCTCTTTGTTGCGGAGCACGGGCTCTAGGCATGCAGGCTGCAGTAGTGGCTCGCAGGCTCTAGAGCGCAGGCTCAGTAGTTGTGGCGCACGGGCTTAGTTGCTCCGCAGCATGTGGGATCTTCCTGGGCCAGGGCTCGAACCCGTGTCCCCTGCATCGGCAGGCGGATTCTTAACCACTGTGCCACCAGGGAAGTCCCCTCTTTGTGTGGATATTAAGTTGAGGCGACTGAGCTGAGAAGTTGGGACCGAGGGACCCCGACCGTACGTATTTAATGCGTTTTGGTCTGTGTGGGAGGAGATACAGTGACTGCTTTCCGGAGGGAAGCCTCCATATCCGCCTTCGCTGAGACGGCCCCTCCACGGGGACAGCGCGTCTCCACCTAAATCACACGGGGCAGGCGGCAGAGGCACTGAGGTGAGCTCACAGCTTAATACAAGGTGCTTCCGCCCGGGACCCGAGAGGCTTGGCCTCCGTAAATTTCCCCTGCTTTTCCTGGCTCGCGTGGGCTGAGGGATGGGACTGGACAGTCACTCTGCTAACACATCGGTCACTTCGTCAGGAGATGCATATGTTAGCATATCGGGCAGGAGGTCACTCCGTGACAAGGACCCGGTGTAACACTGGTTTAAACGGGACAGAATTTTATTTCTTCTCACATAGCCGCTTGGGACCCGGTGTCCTTTCATGTGGTTGCTCCGTCGTTTATCTCATGTTGCCCTTGTCCTTGTTGACATTTCCTCCAGAGAGGAGGCCTGGCCCCTTCTCCTGAGGGCACAACACCAGGCTTCCAACATCGCTGCCACCCACCTCACTTCACCTGGTGGTAGTTAGAGGGTCACATCCAGCTGCAAGAGAAGGTGGGAGATGTTTTTATTCCAAATGGTCGTGCGGCCACCTGTGCAAGAGAAGCATGGCCCCTGCTCCAGATGGAGGACAACACGGTCAATCTGACCAGCACACTTTTTTGGGGTATATGTATATATGTATGTGTGTATACATACACGTAAATGTATGTACACATATATATATCCCCCCAAATTGTGTGTATACATATATACACACACACACACATATATACATAAAACTTTCTGTTTTGAAAGACTTTAAGCCTCACAAGAATTTATAAATTGTAGGAGAGAATGTCCATGTGCCATTCCCCAGGCTACCCCCGATAACATCTTACAGAACCATAGCACATTGGTAAAACCAGGGAACTGACACTGCTACAGACCTTCTCTGGATCCTGCCAGTTCTCATGTGAGCTGTTGCACATGTGTGCACGCATGTGTAGCAGGGAGAGGTGTTATCACTGGTGTAGGTCCACGTGGCCAGCACCGTAGGTGGCACCTTTGAAAATCCCTTTGGAGGCAGCCCATCCTCGGGGATCGAGTCTGGGACCTTCCGTGAGCAGCCCCTGCCTCGTCTCCCACCATTCCGTGTTCTTGGCCCTCATGTAAACAGCTGACGGTTCTCTGGCGCTTACTGTGTGGTCCCCTCACTTTCCGCATTCCCTTATGCCCATAGGGGCCAAACTGGTGGTCTGCAGAGGGGTTTCGTCTGGGCTGCGCGGTGTTGAAAACGTTTTTAGAAATTTAGTTGCCAACACTGAATCATTGGGAGATTTTCATGTTAAAAACAACATCAATAAACCAGTACATCTGACCTCAGTGGAAAAATCAGAACCTCTGTGGTCCCCGGGCATGTTTGCATAGCACCATCGCGGTCGCCGGAGAGTGGCTGCCCCCTGTAGCAGGCCGTTGCCGGTTCCTCGCAGCCCCACCCGCTGGCCCCAGGGAGTTGAGTGTGCCCTTCCTGACAGAAGCAGTTTCCTCTGTTATGGGGGTCTTACCCAATTTGGGGGTAACTGCTGCTCACCCTCCAAGCCTTTGTGCGGCATCTTTCCTCTGAGGAAGGATTTCTTGGCCCTCCCCAGCGCACAGGCTTTTGGCGGCCTCTGCCGTCTTTGCTGGTCTCCATCACTCCACTCCACGCTTACTGTTTGCCTGGCAGCCGCCTGGGCAAGTCTGCAAGCTCTTTAAGGGCGGGGTGGGGTGGGGTGGGGAGCTCAGAGGTTGAGTCTCATCTCTCTTCTCTCATCCACTGTGGGTGGGCAATGTCGTGCCTGGTGCCCCTCGCGAGTGATGCATCATTGTTGGTCTAGTGAACAGAACAGAATCAAGGTGATTAATAGGCAATCAGTAGGTGTCAGTGTGTTGACTGCCCACCTCTGGCCAGACTCTGCCTTCGCATCCTTGCTTATCCTCCCCATGATCCTGTGGGAAGGTGTTCTTTTGTCCATCTTGTGTGTGAAAAAGTGCAGCCTGGAGAGATGACAGAGCTTGTTTTCAGTGATAGAATGAGGTACTGGTGAAGCTATGACATGACTTTGGCCATGGGCTTTTCTTTTTTTAAAGGCCAAGGATTGACTGACAGCCCTGGAATGAGACATAGAAATAGAAATGTATTGGGAATTGCTAGAAAAGCATAGGAAATAGGGAAAGGTCAGTGTTAAGCCACAGAGATTTCCTGTTGATGCGTCAAGTGCTGTTTGCAGTCCCAGAGAGGATAACGATGCCACTCCAGCCGAGATGGCAGACAGGCTTGGCATGGAAGGTCAGGCTCTTCCTGGACGATCCTCAGGGCACGAGAAGCCCTCCTGATGGCACAGGAAGTTGACTTTTCCTGACCTTCCCTGACACTCTTCGAGAAGCACTGATGGAAATGAGGAAGGGGCTGGGGTGAGGCTGGGGAGAACGCCACCTGGCTGTTAGGGCTAGCGTGCTGGTCCAGGTGCCTGTTTAGGGGAAGTGCCAGGCCAGGCCCTGGGAAGACTTGGTCGGTGACTTCTGTAAAGCAGGGTGACCTGACCACGGAGACCACGGCAGCAGGTGCGCTGGGAGCACCTGGATGCTGGTTCTGGCTCCGCCCCTTAACCCTTTGGGTCTTGGAGGTGTCGTGTCCTCTCGTCTTTAAGGAGAGGGTTAGAGGTGTCCAGGCTTGTGGGGTACCTGCTGTGGGGCAGAAGCTTTTGTAGCCTGTAACTTAACTCAATCCCCTCGGCAACCCCGTGAGTTGGGTGATCGTATGCCTGTGCCCAGATGACACCGCTGGGGACCAGGGAGGTCGGTTCGCTACTCAGAGTTACACAGCTGGTACTTGCTGGAGCAAGGATTGAACCCAGGCTCAACCCCGAAGCCTCCGCTCCGTTCACCACCTGCTTCATGGTCCTAACCGCATACGCGGGGCCCTGTGCACACGCTGTGGAGCTGCACTGCCTGGAACACGGAGAGGACACGGAGGCAGGAAGCTGTCCAGCTGAGAAGCCCGGCCCTGGCTCCAGGAAGTTCTCACGAGAAAGACGTGGACATCCTTACAGACCCCAGGGTTAGCCTCTTTAGCTGCCAATTTCCTCACCTTTAAAATGGAGTGATCTCATCTGCCTGCTCTCCGCACAGGGCAGAGTGAGTGCGGGGTTTGCAGGTGTGCTGGAAACCTGGACGGGGCTGTGGGCCGTGAGCCGGAGCTGGTGGGGACTTCTCAGCCGCGGCTTGTCGGTCTCAAGCTAAAGACGGTCTCAGGTGACTCTCTTCCCATGTCCCTGCTCGGGGACGTACCCCCCACACAAGGTTCCCAAGGCAGGATAGAGGTGGAAATATTATTTGTTTACTTCTGCTCAGCCAGTCCCGGCCCCAATGGGGTCCACCCTCCCCAGTTTAATATCTCTTGCCGCCCACCACGGTGCCTGTGTATTCGTCTGATTAAAGACTACTTTTCTAGCTTTCAAGGTAGAACTTGGCCCAGATTTTCTTCTCTCCAGATGAGTGGGTTTTACACAGATGCCTCAGACCATAGGCTGTGAGGAAGCCAGAAGCAAGCCTCCAGGGCCCCCTCCTGGCCCGCTGAGCCCCACCACGGGGACCATGGGGACCTCGAGGGCCCCGAGGACGGGAGGGCGTCGCCCTGCGGGGGGCAGGTGGAGGGGTTGGCTGCCTAACCCCCTGGTCTCCAGAAGGCTTTTGAAGACACACAGTCCACCGTCACTTCCCACCAGGCCTGTGCCCAAAGCCACCTCTGGGGTCTGTAGGCCCCGGGCCCCTGAAGGACGGGCTGGCGGCCTGGGGGGGCAAACCTGATTATTAACGGAAAAGGGTATTTTTCCCTCGGGTACCAGGGTTTTAATAAATGGAACGTGTACAAGGACACTTAGAAAGAGGTACTGAAGACTTGTCTGCTGCACACCTGTCCTCGGCGGGAGGGCGGTTTACCAGGCCAGATGGGACGCGGGCACATGAACTCCCGCCCTTCCCTGCTCTGATCCCTGCAGTGGCCTTTTTCTGCACGTGGGGCAAAATCTGAATTCCTGCCACGGATTTTATAACCTGTCTGCCCTTTCTCATCCCTGTCCCCTGTGCTTGTCACTCACTGTCCTACCACACTGGCCTCTGGGCGGTTCTCAGACTCGCCAGGCCCTTCCCTCTGCTTGGATGCTCTCCTCCCCCCACCCCCTCTGCCCACCTGAGGACTCTTGCTTCATCACCTCCAATTTTCACTTTCATTTTCCTCAGCCTGGCCCGGCCACGCCCCCTCACGTGGTTCACGCCCCCTCACGTGGTTCTCGCTCCCTAGTCTTTACCTTCCCGGCAGCAGTTTGTGACGGTTTCTTTCTGTGTTTAAAGCCTGCTTCCCTTGCTGGTCTGAAGCTCAGCGAGGGCCTGGTTTCTGCTCCTGCCTCTCCTCTCCTTTCCCCTCCCCTCCCGTGGTTTTAGGAGCAGCCTGGGCAGATGGACTGTGGCCGGAGTGAGGAGGGTGCCTGCTCTGGGCTCAGGCCTAGCACACTTCTCTTTGTGGCCTTGGGGGACCCCTACCTTGAGGGGTGCCCGCCTCCTGCCTGCTGCTCCTTCCAGCGCCTGGACCCTTCCTTGTGTGTTCTCATTGGGAGGCCTGCCAGCTGGCAGTCTGTGGCCTCCACCTTGCACCCTCCTCCCTCCTTCGGGTTTCATTGGGGGTTTGGAGTCTCACTGTGAGGAATCGATGCAGCCCAGGAGTCGTAACCCTCAACACGAAGAGCACCCAAAGAACACCATCATTCCTCATGCCGCCTCCAGGCTGGCCTCCAGGTATGAGTCCCAGGCCTGCTGCACCATCCGAAAGCAGGATGGCCTGCCTCTGTGGCCTTTTTTTTTCTTTTTGCGGTACGCGGGCATTTCACTGTTATGGCCTCTCCCGTTGCGGAGCACAGGCTCCGGACGCGCAGGCTCAGCGGCCATGGCTCACGGGCCCAGCTGCTCCGTGGCATGTGGGATCTTCCAGGACCGGGGCACGAACCCGTGTCCCCTGCATCTGCAGGCGGACTCTCAACCACTGCGCCACCAGGGAAGCCCTCTGCAGCCTTTTAAGTCTTGGGGACAGGGACTCAGCATGAAAGAAGGGAGCTCATTCTCTCGGGCTGCTTTCTGTTAGGTGCAAATCCCCAGCTGAGTCGAGGGTGACCATTTCCACCAGGAGGAGGTTTTCAGCCTGTTCACCCGGGGCAATGCTTTTCCTTCCTGACCTTGTCCAATGTTGGGGAAAGGGAGCCGGAAGGAACTTAGCTGCACAAACTTGGCTGCTCTGAGGCGAGGATTTGCTGTTGTTACTGAACCAAACTTGGGTCCGCTTGCGCACATGCGGTAAAGCCAATCTACTGATGCTGGGTTGTGCTGAAGGAAAGTGCAGGGTGTATTGTAGGCACCAAGCAGGGAGTCCAAGCAGCTAGTGCTCGAAAGGCCTAAACTCCCGGATGGCTTTCAGGGTGGGAGAGGGGGGTTGTGGGCTATGTGATCAGCTCCTGGACATTCTTCTGACTGGTTGGTGGTGGGGTTCAATTAGGTTCAACATCATCAACTTCTGGTTGCAACCTGGCTGGAGTCTAGGAGCTGGCGGTCAGCATGCAGTTAACTTCTTCCACCTGGTGAGAGTTTCAGTCTCTGCAAAACAGCTCAAAGGATTTGGCTCAGAATATTATCTGTAGCCCTTGAGGAGGAACTAAAGGTCTTTGACTTTGTTTAACGGCTAAACTATTATTATTTTGTCCTGCTTGGCTGTTTTCCATTTTTTCACTTCTCTGATTAAGTTTATTCTTTGGAACCTGGGGAAGGCCTAGGAGGCTAAAGTTTTTCTGCAAGCAAGAGACAGGCAGAGGACATGGTGGTGGTGGAGGTCTGTCTGGGAAGGCCCCACAGGGTCCTGCTTGGTTATACTGTGAGGTGATTCTGTCCTGGAGTGGGGGGTGTGAATAGGATGGAGGGAGGGGATGGGCCTTCCGGCTCCTACTGGTGCCTGATGCCTTCTACTTATTCTCCTCTGATTCCCACAGTAGCCGAAGGAGGTGAATTTGATCTCCCCATTTTACAGGTGAGGAAATGTCTTCAGAGAGGTTAATTCAACTGCCTGAGGTAGAACAGCAGGTACTGACAGAGCCAGGTGCTTCAAACCTAAGCCCATCTGAGCACCAAGCTGGAGTGTGTTTTGGCTGTGCTGTCTCCCAGGGGAGTCAGGGAATGTTGAGGCCCTGCTGTGTGCAGATTGTCACACCCCATCAAGTATTTTATCTCGTTTACTCCCCAGGGCCAATCCTTGGCATAGGGAGTGTCACCCCATTGTAACAGGGGACGCTGAGGCTCAGGGAGGACAGGTAGCTCAGCTCCCAGTGGGATCTGGGCTCCGTGTGCGGCTGGTCCCAGAGAGGCCTTCAGAGGCAAAGAGGTAGACCCAGGAGGGGTGCTGCGTGGAGGCTGTTAAGTCAGTGAGGAATGCTTTCAGCTGCAAGTAGTTGAAAATCCACTAACAGTGGCTTAAGCAGGCATTTATCTTCCTCCTAGAACGGGAAGTGTGGGCGTCAGAGGTTGCCGGCCTGCTTCAGCAGCTCAGTGCTGCCAGGGAAGCAGGTTTTTCTGCCCGAACCCCTTTGGTTGTTAGTTTTCATCCTAATATTGGTCGCCTCATGTTTGCTGCGCTTCCGGCAGCCATCCCCATTTTTGAGCAGGAAGCAAGGGAGAAGGGGTAGCCCTGGCTATTTCTTCCCTTTATCAGCAAAATAGAAGCCTTCCCACAAGCCCACTTGGCAGACTTCTCTTTACGTCTCTGCAAGCAGAACCGAGCCACACGGCCCCCCCACTTTTGAGAACTGTCAGGCAAAGCAGCAGGCCGGGCGTGGAGGGAGTCAGAGGTGACAGGCTTACTCCTCCTCCCACAGAATTTGCCACGTAGCAGGGGAGGTGGTGAAAGGTCAAGCTGAGGCCCTGGGCCGCCCCAGTGGCTGAGTTGGGTTTTCAAGGTGCAGTAGGAGTGAAGTGTTACATCCGTGAATGTGAAAGGCCACTGCTGGGTCGGTTTCCAGTGATGCTCTTCCTCCAGCGGGGTGGCTCTGAACACCCTCCTGATCTGAGCTTGGGAGTCTCTGTTACCTGTGCTGAGGGCAGCTTGACCTGTGACTCCCGTACCCTGCCCGGTGTTAGAGGTCGCCTCTGCTCCTGAGTCACTGGGACGCTCGGGGGAGTGTGCGTGGCGTTGGGCAGTGGCGAAGGAAAACAGGACGCCCAGGGACAGCGTGGTGGACTTGGCCTCGGGGGAGCCCAGCTGTTTGCATGGTTTCTCGGCCACTTGTGTCCTGGGTGTGTCTCAGGTGTCACTCCACCTTTCTGGGCCTCACTTGCCTCAACTGTAAGACGCGGGAGCATCGTTCTGCCTCGCTTCCCTGTGTTCATGGCTTGAGGGGTGACAGCTCGGCAGACATCAGCTCACCTTTGACTGACTGAGCTCCGCGTGCCTCCTCTCCCTCTGTAACCTTGGAGGAGGATGAGGTACCATCATGCCCACTTCAGAGGAGGGGAAGCAGGTTCAGAGAGGGCAGGTGACACGCCCATGGCTGCACAGGACGTAAGTGGCAGAGCTGAGCCTGGAACCCGGTCCATCTTGGCGACAGGGAGCTTGTGTTCTGTGTAGCAGACATCAAAGCGTCCAAGCGTGGAGCAGGACGGTGTAGCGTTGGTGTGACTCCGTCTGGCGTGAGGTCTGCCTGTGCCCTCTCAGTAGCCACGTGCTTCTAATTAATTGCAGATTACGTGTGTGGGTCTGTTTGACAGTTGCCTACACATATGATGCCACAGCCTGAGGGTGGATGGAAGCTGTGCAGCTGATGTCCTGATTATTTATGGGTATTTCACATGCAATTAGTCTTCCTTGCCGTCAGTTAACCCCACCACCCTGCTGTGTGTGAGGCCAGTCTCAGCAGGTGCTGGTGTTGCTGCCCCCGGGGCAGACCCGGGGCTTTAGCCAGGTCTGCTGGTTGCACTTGACAGTCCAGCCAAGTGCAGGCAGCCAGCGGGTAGAGCAGATGAGGGGGTTGCCTGGTGCTTCCCGTTTGCTTATTGGAGCCAGAAGCTAGGGAGGCTCATCTGCTACCCATGATGATCACAGCCTCCCAGAGCCAGGAGGGTTCCAGAGGGTCAGCTTGTCTAACCTCCTCACCTTATAGATTAACATCTCAGACCCAAAGTGGGTGTGACATACTTAAAGCACAGCTGGACCAACTGTGGACCTGGCATACTTACCTGTTCTCGTTGTCACATTGCACACCTTTTCCTGTCCTCTGTGTCTCAGCTTGCTGGCCACACTGACTCCAGTGCCACCTCATGTACGTTCCAAGGTGCAGCATGTGAGGGATGATTCATTTGGTCACAGGTGCCAGAAACCAGCTTGAACCAGCTTAAATAAAGTGAGGGAACGTGATTGCCCTCAGACCTCCAGCATCCAGGGGGCGTCTTGCGTTTAGGCAGCACTGGATCCCCAGGCTCAGTTGGTCTCCAGGGCTCCTCCTGAGGGCTGTTAATGGAGTGATGAGGAGAAGCTGGGGCAAGCACGTCCACGGCCTCTGGCCAAGCTGACTCTGCCCAGAATCTGCCGAGGCCTGGTTCTTCTCAAGATGAAAATCTTGAGAATGTTGATTTTGGGGGTAGAATACAGGGCTGGCAGGAGCACTGGCCTCCTGTTTCTGAGATCCCCCGGTGGGGTTGGGAGGAGAGTATCACATGGTAGTTATGGTTGTGGCTCCCAGTGTCAAATGGCTTATGTTCTGATCTCTGTGTCTGTTTCCTTATTTATTTATTTATTTTTATAAATTCATTTATTATTTGTTTTTGGCTGCGTTGGGTCTTTGTTGCTGCGCGCAGGCTTTCTCTAGTTGCGGCGAGCGGCGGCTACTCTTTGTTGCAGTGCGTGGGCTCCTCCTTGCGGTGGCTTCTCTTGTTGCGGAGCACGGGCTCTAGGCGCGCCGGCTTCAGTAGTTGTGGCACATGGGCTCAGTAGTTGTGCACGGGCTTTGTTGCTCCACAGCACGTGGGATCTTCTGGACCAGGGCTCGAACCCGTGTCCCCTGCATTGGCAGGCAGATTCTTAACCAGTGTGCCACCAGGGAAGTCCCTGTTTCCTTAGTTATAAAATGGATTTGATTTGAGCACCTACTTTGTGGGGCCGTTTGGAGGGTTTAATGATACAATTTATGCACAGAGTTTCACCCAGTGTCTGGCACGTGGCATGTGCCCTGCTAGCAGCTGCTATTAGGAAGGTCATTTAATGTCTTGGTTTTCCCACCTGTAAAACAGGGGCTTGGACACCACCCGTTTCTATGAAATAAGGAACTTGGCTCCTTTAATACAGCCAAGCCCAGACCTATGCTTCAAGGTTGGTAGTGGATGAAAAATTGCCATATGCAAAGGGGCAGCTAGACCCTGAGGCCCTGTCTCTCCTCTCCATCGACTTTTCCCTTTTGGGTGCTCCTGTCACACTGAAACCCCATGCCTTCTCTTGGAGGGCACTCTGTCCCCCTTAACACTCCCGCGGTGCCTTGGACGGAGGCCAGGCTGGAATAGTTAATAGGGCTTGTCTGAATGTTGGGGTATAGGTATCAGCCCCCTTTCTGCAAACAGTTCCCCAGAGAAACCACTGTGATTGTTCAGGACCAAGGACAGAGGCCTCTGTAGCTGGCTCTGCAGCCTAGTGGTGAGGAACAGGTGCTAGGCCTAGCAGGGGCCCTAGCTTCCTAGCTGTGTGTCCCTGAGAAGATTGTTTGACCTCTCTGAACCTTGGTTTGCACATCTGAAAAATAGGAACTGAGACAGCATGTGCTTGTTCGGAGTATTGATGGAAGTAATGTCTGTAAAGTTCTCTGGATGTCGCCTGGCCCACAGTAGGCGATTTTGAACGTTACCTGCTGCCACTGCTGCCATGCTGAGTCATCTTCAGCTTGGGGTCTCCTGCAGCCCTGCTTCCCAGCTGTGGCTGCACACTGGAATCAGTGAGGAGCTTTGCACAAAAGCACTGCTGCCTGGGTCTCACCCCAATTCTGGATTAGCTGGTCTGTGGTACAATCAGAGGTTTGGTTTTTGGTTGTTGTTGTTTATTAGCTTCCTAAGTGGTTCTAACATGCAGCCCAGCGTGGCTGGAGAACCATTCCACTAATGTCTGCCATCTGCTCCATCCCGACGTGGCCAAGGCCACCTTCCCCCCCCCCCCCCCCGCACCGCCCCACTTGGGTGCTCCCTTACCCGCTCTAGGCTCTGCCAGGTCCAGACCCTGGAGAGAGAGATCTGGCGGAGAGAGAGGCTTTCCTTTTCCCAGAGCCTGAAGCCTGGAAAGTCACCTCTTTCAATGGAGACTTCATTCTCTGTACCTGTAATCCAGCACCCGGGACAAAGCTTCTGCACCCATGAAGGAGCTGCAGTAGGCAGAATGGGGTGGGTTGCCCTCTTGTCTCGTGATTAAGGAGGTCCATGGACGTCAGGGATGCTGACAGGATCTCGTCAGCCTTGAGAGACAGTTCTCTGGGGAGGAACTACTTCTGATTGACTAATACATACCTGAAGTGGTGGGGCCAGAGGATTCTGCCGGTGGAGTCTTTAAACTAGTGGGGAAGGGCAGTGCTACCAGCATTGTTTTCCTCTTGGTTGGGAATCCTGTCCTGTGATAGGGATTGGAGTCTCCTCCACACCCCAAAGGAAGAAGGCGGCTCCCCGGTTTACCCAGGGGTTATAGATCTGCCTGGCTTCAGGAGCGAGTGGAGGAGACCGGCACGGGTGGGACCCAGCTGGATAGGACATGCTCTGTACAAAGAGATGAGTTTTTGCTGACCCCTACTGCACGGCACAGATCGTGTGTGTGTGTGTGTGTGTGTGTGTGTGTGTGTGTGTGTGTGCGCGTGCGTGTGTGTGTGTGTGTGGGCGGGGGATGTTACTGAGTGGAATCATGCTGTTATAGCAATAGGATGGCCTGAGTTCTTCAGTAGTGCCCACGTGAACACCTGTGTAGGATGTACCGTCTCTCTCTGGGTGCCTGCTGATTGAGCCCCTTTGCAATACAGAGCAGGTAAGCCCTGCTTTCATGGCTTCATATTTATCTAATACTATCTAGTTAACACCGGTATTCCACTTGTCACCTTAACCCAGACACTTCACTGCTTCTGCTACGTATTTCTCACTGGGTCTTTCTCATAAAATACTTTTGCACATAACTAGCATCTCCTTGCATGTTGGTGAAGGAGAAGAGGGCGACCTTGGTGTATGACGGCTTGAGTGCACACCCTGCCGCCCCTGCAGTAGCACCCCACCCGGGTGAGCAGCTGGCTTCTACCCCTTTCCTCCCAACCCACTCCATAATTTATTTTTCAACTATATCTGTAATGTCTTGTTAAAAAATATTTGAAGAGAATATGGCAAAATAATAAGAACTGGCCATGCTGGGTGGTGAGGACGAAGACATTCACCATACAGATTTCTGAACTGTTCCATGAGACGTAGTGATTTTAAGCCACGATGCCTGCTCACTGTGGAAAAGTTTGGCAGTTCTTCAGAAAGTGAGATAGAATCACCACTTGTCCCCAGAATTTCACTCGCAAGCAGAGACCCAAAAGAATTGAAAATGGGGACTCCAGTACGTGTACACAGATGTTCACGGGGGCGCTATTCACAACAGCCCAAAGGTAGGAACAGCCCAGATGTCCATCAGTGGTTGAGTGGACGGACAAAATGTGGTCTCTCCGTATGACGGAATATTATTCAGCCATTTAAAGGAATAAAGTGCTGACACCTGCTACGTGGATGAACCTTGAAAACATTATGCTCAGTGAAAGAAGCCAGATACAAAAGGTTACGTGTTGTAGGATGCAGTTTACGTGAAGTAGCTGGGATAGGAAATTCCACAGAGCTGGGAAGCAGATTAGTGGCTGTCCGGGTTTGGGGAGGGGAGCACATGTGGGAGAAGCCGCTTCGTGGGGGAGGGGTTTTACTTTGGGGTGCTGGAGGTGTGTCAGGACTAGACAGAAGTGACGATTGCACAGTAGTCTGTACTAAAATGCCACCGAATTGTTCACTTTCAAATGGTTAATTTTATGTTATGTGACTTTTACCTCAGTACATTATTTAAAAAAACCGCAATTATCCCCCCACCGCCACCCCACCCGCTTCTTACTGCCCACAAAACTCACTCGGTTCCATTTCTTCTCCTTGAAGCAACTTCACCTTAACAATTGTTTCTGATTTAGTTCTTCTGGTGGATACCTCTTTAAAGCTGAATGATGTACTGATCCTTTTTTTTTCTTTTTAATTTTTAGAGAATGAATGTAGGCTCTTGACTCCTTGATATGCCGAAAAGCATGAAATTAAGACCCCCCCCCCATTTACCCCTTCTAACCTTCTGACGATTTCGTGTGTTCTCAGGTGCTCTCTTTTCTAGGCCTTTCTGAGTGGGGCAGGGCAGGGGTGCTCAGACCCTTTTTGGTCCCTGAGTTAATCGCTTTGGGGTTCTTGGGCAGCTGCCCTGGAGGGTCCAGCCCCTGCCCATTCTCTCCATCTCCTGGGGGTCTCTGCCTCCATTAGAGCCCCACTCAGGCCCCTTCCAGCTCTACACTTTTGACATTCTCTGACGTGGAACAGAAAGCTGATTTTTCAGAAATGGCTCTGTGTTGTTGTGTGCCACTTACCTTGACGTTTTCAAAATAATTGGCCGTCAGGAACTCAAACTTCAGGGCAGAGGGTCTCAGATGGGGGCCTGGAGCCGTGATGTGTTGGGCCAGCCTGGTAAAAACCTTTGTTAACAGCCTTTAAAATCAGATTTGTGTAGAAACGTGGGTGTTGGCTTCTCAGAGCAGGGCTGCGTCCCTGTGTGGGACAGTGGACTGGAGGCAGGAGTGCTGCCTTTGCTGGGCACATCTGCCCCTCTTCCCACTGTCCCCACGTCCCTTGGAGCACATTACTGCATTCACTAGCATTACTTTTTGGTCCTGTCTGCATTTGCTGTGGGGACACCTGCCTTAACATTTGTATTACAAGTCATTATAAACAAACACTGTACGTGTGTGCATGTGCACCTATGTGTGTGAGAGAGTGCACACACACCAATGAGCAAGAAAACCCACAATTACACACATGGAAAAGTTCACAAAGATTTAGAACTTTATCAAGATATTGAAAGAGATGTTTCTTATCCGTTGTGATTTTCTCGTTTCTCATTCTGTTTCCATGGGTTCCTCAAACCTTTCCTCTCCTTTCCAGATTATGTAGAAACAATTGTTTTACAGTGGGAGTGGGGTTGGGTATTGGAGGGGCAGAATTTAATCAGATTCCTGATTTTCCTGGAGGGCAGAGAAAGGTTGGGAAAGTTGTTGGAGGCCATGCACCAGGAGCTGGTTGAGTCTCTAGGGCGTGTGCTCCATTCCAGGGGACTGCTAGGCATGGTGCCGCAGCTCGGGGACAGGCTTTCGAGGGAACCTGAGCAGGCTGGGTCCTTGCCCTGCCACCTCCTGGTTGTGTGGCACGGGACAAGTCCCTTCCCTTCTCTGAGCCTCTTTCCTGATTCATATAATGGGTGTAGTAAACTTTGCTCCTCGGGGATGTTGTGAGAATCCAGTGAGATTGTGTATTTCAAGTGCTTTTCGCCTTGCTGGGCGTACAGAAAACAATGCATAGCAGCCACTGGGAATGTGTCCTGGGGTATTTTAATTTTTTCATTATAACAAATTGCAAGACAGAAACTCTTGGTGGGCAGGGGAAAAGGGGAGGCAGGAAAAAGAAACAGGACAAAAAGCTAGACTGGGCCCGAGAGCGATTTAAAAAGTTATGTTTTGGGCTCAATATAGTTCATCCTTTCTTTTAGAGATAAAAGGAAAGGGAGTGGGTAGGCAGAAAAAGATATAAAAAGCAGTATAAGTTTGGAAAACAGCGGTGTAGGTTAAGTATATATCCACAGAAGAACGCTGTTTATTTCTGTGCATGTGCCCTCGTGAGCCCTCTCTTTAAATATAACTGAGTACGGGCCCCAAGGGAGTGTTTGTAAAGGCTCTCTGAGGTCTTTGCAAAAAGATGCTATATAAAGCCAAAGAATTATTACACAGATCTATGTATATGGGAGAGAGCGCGTGCGTATGCTTGCACATGCCCGCACATGCCCAGATATCTAGTTACGGTCGTCGAGCTTTCTCCCTTTAATCTTGAAAAGGGAGTTGAAGATCAATTGATCTCAAGATGATTTCCCTCCTGGAGGGCCTTTGATGGCTGGAGATGGGAAGGCTCCTACCTCCACCCTCGATGTCACTTTCAGTACTTTATGTAGCGACCTCTGACGCCCATTCTCATTGTGAGAATAGAGCGTTCTCTGTAGTGTGTGTCTTTGTTTCCGTTTGGGTCCTTGGCCAGTGGAGGTTGGCCGCTGCTGCTCTGCTGATCTTGGGACTCGTGTGGTTGGATTCGTGTGCCAAGGGGGAGGGAATGGTTTCGCAGGCTTGCCCCGTTTTAGGTCATGGTCGTGAAATATAAGAATTCGTCCCTTCCCTCCCATGTGTATCCATTCATGAGACACATATTGGAAAAAGCTCAATCTGAGCCTGAAATCCTGTCACTGGGGCAGGAACTTACAGCTGTGAACTGGTGGTTAGGTCCTCTGGCGAGGCCGTGAATTTATTATTAAACGCACTAGATATTTCTGCCTGGCCCATCCCATGCTCAGTTCCTGGAGGTGAGGGGCAGATTTTAGCGGCGGGTGTCAGTCATTCACTCGTTTATTAATCCATTTATTCATCCGCCCCTTGACTCATTCTGCTGGTCTTGTGGGTACTGTGCCCAGGGACTGTGCCGGTCCCCGGGGTCCCCGCTGGCAGGGGCTCACAGGCTTGGGGGTGGGGCTCTGGTAGCCACAACTGCAGAAGAACAAGTCCACCCCGAGGGACAGAGCTTTCATGGGGCTCAGGGAAGGAGGGGTCCATTGAGCTCTCCTTGGCTTGATGGGCTGGAGCTCAGAATCTTCTCAGGTTAGCACAGCAGGGTGGAGGATGTGAGGGCTCACGGGGGCCTGGGTTGTGGGTCCCGGCGTGCCTGCCTCATTCCTAGGGCCGCTCCGTCTCTGCTCTCAGAGAGCTGTCTTGGTGGTACCAGTACAGCAAGAGACCAAGCCAGCCAGTGGCGAGTTTACTGAATCAACAGGGATCCTTTTCAGAGTCTGGGATCCCCTGTGGCTTTGCCCCATTATCAGGCTGAGGGCTCTGTGGCTCATGCCTGGCATTTCAGATGCCAGCCACTTGGCTAAACTCAGCTTCTCTCTGCATTGAGTGGACTTGTCATCCCGGAGGGGCTTTATTGGCTTTTCTCTTGGGTGGGCTTCCTCCTGGTGCCTGCATCTCATGTTTCCCTGGCCAGGCCTCTGCACCTGGCAACAGAAGCTCAGCAAACCGTCCTTGGCTAAGCTCTCAGCAGGTGGATCTTGGTGGAGCGACTTAGAACTGTTTGCTCTTGGGCCAGACGCCTCTGCTCCCATCCTCCTTTGTCGGACACTGTGGCCCATCCCAAACTTCTGGAAGTCTCTCTCAGGGTCAGCCAGCCACCCTCGGTCTCAGCACCACCTCACCCTACAGACGCCTGAAGCTCCAGCCCCTGTGCAGTGCGGGCCCTCAGCTGGCTCGCCTCTGGGGAACCAGTGGGGGTAGAAGAAGATGATCTAGGGCAGGAGGCTGAGCAGGGACAGCTGGAGGGACAGAGGCAAAGCTGAGGGACCTTTGACGAGGCAGGAGGGATCCGCAGTGTCTGAGGCAGCAGCTGCTCCAGTGCTGTGTCGCATTTATTAAAGCTGGGCCCCCAGCCCCTTGGGTTCCAGCCATGGGGCCCCACCGTCGGCACCGGTGCCTGGCAGGCCGCACACCTAACCGCAGAGGGCCCGCAGTGGAGAAGGCTGGCATGGGGAGCGGGGGCAAGAGCTTCTGCATGTTCCCCTAACTTTTGCTTGAAGGGCCAGCTGGTAAATGTTTTGGGCCGTGCGGCCCCTCGGTCTTTGTCACAGTAGCTCAGATCTGCCTCAGTAGCATGATAGCAGCGTAGACAATATGTAAACAGACAGTGGGGCTGTGTTCCAGTAAAACTGGTGCCGAGCCCTGCCCTGTCCGGGGAGGTCAGTGATATTAGCACCATTTTTCCAGCTGAGGGGACGAGAGGTGAGGAAGGACCGAGAGCTGAGACCTGTGGGATCTGGGATTTGATTAGAAGACCTGTGTTCTTTCCACTCTGCCTGTTTGCTGCCCCGAAGAGCTTAGGAGCTTGGTTTCCACAGTGGACCAGTGTTTTGTTAGATTGGCCCTCAGTGTGCAAAAGTTTTTTTTTTTAAAAAAAGCAAAACTATCATTTCCTTAATGGACTTGTTCTTTGCTTGCATGTTAAGATGGGCTTGTGCTGCTACATATGGCATAAATGTTTGTTCCCATATTTATATTGTTTTTATTGCTGCATTTCACGTTTAAATTTTTCTGTCTGAACTTTATTTCCATATGTAGTAGCTGCAGAGATTTAAGTCTTGTTTCTTGCTCCCAAAATGGTACCTTGCCTTGGCAACATTTATGGACAAATCCACCCTTTCTGCAGTGATTCAAAATGCTCTGTATCCCAGACTGATTTCCTCCGGTTAACATTCTCCTGTGTTCTTGACTGGATTTGCTGTTCAGTTCTCTGAAGCCGGGCCACGAGCTGATTTCGAGATGGATCGTTCTTTGCCTTTCAGCCTTAGGAGAGGGAGACCCCGATTCAGCCGGGCTCTGCAGAGACTGCAGTACAGAAAGGCTGCCCTGTTTCCCTCGAAATGTGTGCTGAGGCAGGTAATAAAGAGGAAGGAAATCACAATGATAGAGACTAACAAATAATGGGATGCGCGGTGCCGGGGAGAGGAGAGAAAATTACAAGTTAGGGAGCGCCTCTGCCAGTGTGTGTCCCTGGAGCTTGGAGAAGTAGAATGTTTATGTGATGTATGGAAATCAATCCCAGCATTACCTATGCAAGGAGAGTCAGCAGAGCGACTGCATAGAAAGTTAAAGCCTGTCAAAAGGGTGATTTTTTTTTTTTTTTAACGGCGGTGCGCGGATACCAGCTCTCAGGCCGTTGCCTTTTTCACCGTTAACCATGAATATTCTGTGATGGTAACTTGGGGAAGGCGGAGAGGACAGTCTGACAGCGATGGATTTTTTTTTTTTTTTTTTTTTAAAGATTTGAGGTATCAGAGTACTGCTTTACCTGTATTTGTGTCCTCAGTCATTTTGATGTCCAAGAGGCTGGAGAGGCACAGCGTGTGGGACGGGGGAAGGAAGGGTTATGACAGGATGATGGTGTGCATCAGTCAGCGATGGCCATCCCCCTGCTTCTGTGGCTTCTGTGCAGTGTGATTGTGGCCCCTTCAAGGTGAACTTGTGGCCAAGACGTCTCATCGCAGCTACTCGTGGCTGTTCTTTGCCCAAAGAGCATTCATACCTTTTCTGGGTCCTCCTGGGAAACACTTCCTCCTCCAAGTTTTCTTTCCCCTATGGACTGTACGCTTTTCAGCTGCAAAAGCCTGGGTGGTGATGTTTGGGATCCCTGCGTGCTGTGCCTAAAAGTCCAGAACCTGACCTGACACTTGCAGTCTCCTCCAGTTGGCACCTCACTCTTTGGGTCTGATTTCCCACACTGCCCATGCCGAGCTGGTTTGATGGTTCATAAAATTCTATTGTCTAGTCTGCTGCTCTAGGGCATAGACCACTTAAAAACATTCCTTTTTATTTCCCAAGGTTGAGGTACACAGGAGCTCAGTAAATCCTGTAACTCCTGAAAATGTGACCAGTGGAACCCACTTGTGCTTGGATGGTCACTGCTGGCGCCCCCCCCCCCCAGTCTTTCCGGCCCATACCATTGAAGGGAAAGGCACTAATTATGGTGATCAGTAACATTTGTTGAATGCTTTCTATGTGCTGGGGGTTGAATCCTTAACAATGTTTCTGTGAAAAACAAAAATGCTTCTGTGAGATAGAGACTGTAAAGATCCCATTTATAGATAAGGGAGTCAGGTGCTCAGAGAGGGTGGGTAACTTGCCCAAGGTTACCCAGCTGCAGAGGCAGGATTCGAACCCGAGTCCTGACTCTAGAGATCATGCTCTGAAATACAGGACCCTGAAACCTGCATTCGCTGCAGTGTGAACACCACCGGCAACTTCAGTTTCCTCCTTCAGCATCCCACAGGAAATGTGGCTTTATCCCCTTTTGTATTTTGCTGAGGCGGAAACCTGCGCGAGGTTACCAGGCAGTAGGTGGCTGAGCTGGGGCTTGAACACAGATCTCCCCAGCCCTGGGACCTGTTGGTAGCAACCTTCCATGGGTCCTGCTCCTGTCTTTGGAATGGAAGCTACTGGAACCCACACCTGACCTTCTTCTTGCCCCTGGCAGGTCCCCGCTGAAGCACTTTATTTTTCTCCAGCTCTTGGACCTGCTCAGGGCAATTTCCACAATTTTTGGCCTTAGAGAGGGTTTGGAAGGTGACTTGGGGCCCCGCGGGCAGCTTGGCTTGTCCCAGTGTGGGTTCCTGCACTTTGTTTTTGAGTGTCCTCATTAGGTGGTCGTGAGAATTGAAACGAGGCTTTGGTGCTGACGTGTTACTAGACACGGAAGTACCCACCACGTGACAGCTGGTACGTTTGCCCTCCATTTTAGTTGTGTTGTACTCAGATAGGAATCGTCTCTCTGCATCACTTATTTTCCGTAGACCTTGACCAAGCTCCTGGCATGTGGGAGCTCTGGGGACCCCAGATGCATGGCATGCTGTGCGCCTTTAAGGAGTTGTGAGATGATTGCAGGAGACAGAGGCAGTTAGCTACTGCACACTCTGTAGATTGCTGAGGGGTAGGAGAATCACGGAGGGCTTCCCAGAAGAGGTGCCTTTTCATCTGGCCTGAGTAGATGGGTTTTATCATATTGGGTTGGAAGGGATTGGTGAACACAAGGAAATCCATGAAACAACAGTGTGTTGGAATATCATTCAGCCTTAAAAAGGAAGGAATTCCTGCCATAGGTGACAACATGGATGAACCCGGAGTACATTATGTTAAGTAAAATAAGCTGGACCCAGAAGGACAAACACCGCCTAATTCCACTTATATGAGGAATCTAAAATAGTCGAACTCTGAGTTGCAGAGAGTGGAAGGGGGGTTGCGGGGGGCTGGGGCAGGAGGGAATGGGAGATGCTGTTCACCAGGTGTAAAGCTTCAGGCAAGCAAGACGGGTCAGCTCTAGAGACCTGCTGTATAGCATTGTGCCCGGGCATAGCCATTAACATATATGAAGAGGAGAGAGCTCGTGTGAAATGTTTGCACCATAATGAAAAGCTCTGTTGGGTTTATTCAGGGAGAGGCGCTCACGTTTGTGGGGAGGGACCAAATAGTACAGTCACATCACTCGGGGAAAGTCCCTCGAGAAGGCTCTGTCACAGGCTCCTGGCCCAGGTGGATTGCTGTCTGCAGTAGAGGCCAGGTAAAGGGGTTGGTGACGTCTGGTGACGCCAGGAGAGGGCATGACACCAACATCTCAGCATAAGGATCGTGTTCATGGGCAGTGAGCTGCTCCCTCCAGGACAGGCTCGGCACAGCCACGGGACTGAGGGCCCTGGAGCACGACCCTCCTGTCCTGTCGGGTCCAGGGTACCCGGTGCCAAGTGCCCTGGTGGTGGGTGTGCGTGTGCTGGGCACATGTGCTCTGCCGAGCGCTCATCCCACTTACATCCAGTGCACATGGCTCATCAGTGTAAATCAGGCACGCGTGTGCCATGCGCTGCAGAACAGAAGGCTGGCATGATTCCCTTGATTAAGAGGAGATTTCACCAGGGGTCAGTGGCGAGGGAGGATGAGCAGGCAGAGCACAGAGGATTTTTAGGGCAGTGAAACTATTCTGTATGATACTGTCATGGGGAATACATGTTGTCACATAGTTTTCCAAACTCGTGGAATATGCAACACCAAGAGCGAAGCCTGATGTAACTGTGGGGGATTATGATGGGTCAGCATGGGTTCATCGGTTGCAGCAAATGTCCCACTCTGGTGGGGGTTATTGATAATGAGGGAGGCTGTGCATGTGTAGGGGCTGCTGGTAGACGAAGAAACCTCTGTACCTTCCTCCCGATTTTGCTGGGAACCTAAAACCGCTTTACAAAATAGTCTATGTTAAAAAAAAAAATCACTTCTTCTAGTCTCGTGTTGCAATGATGACTATCCAGCCCTTTGCTCCCATAAGAAGTTTGGGCCAGTTGAGAACTCCAGAAGAAGTCCCCGTTAGAAGATTCAGATTTCAAACAGGCCTTGGAGTAAAGGAGCATTTCCTGAGGCTGCGTCTCCAGTACCTGGCTGCAGCCTTGCCGCCTGCTCTGGGTTTCTTGAAGATAAAAACCAAAGAGACACTACCTGGCCTGTCTTCAATGATATATTGTCTTGAATTTTTGTTTTTTTCCCCCATGGCTGTGGTGTCATGGGATTAAATTATTGGCTGTTTTCTGTTTTTACAGATTTATCAGTGTTTTTAGTTAGAAATGTGAAATCTAGCATTACGTTGAGTTCTTCTAGATTATCAGTGCTCCCCACTGCCGTCCACGACAGGCAGTGCCCTGACTTAGTTAGTACTGTCCTGTCTGGTCTCTCCTCTGAACCTTACAGCATCCCAGGGAGGTGGGAAGGTGGGTGCCGTTCACCCCTTGTGCCTGACAGGAAGGCTCAGAGAGGCTGAGAGCCAGGGCCCTCATTACCTGGTCATGTTCAGAATGCAAAGTCAGACAGACTCTGTCTCCTCGTAGGCACACGTGAATGTGTGTGGTTTTCCTCCATTAAGAAATCCTCTGTTAAGGATTAGGTAAGTCGGGAGCCTGGCTCTCCCCTTGGGAAGGTGCCTTGTAGCCAGTAGTTAGGTGCTCAGTAGATGTTTACTAATGAATGAATGTGTGAGCTGGGGGGGCCGTTGTAACCCCAGGCAGCCCGTGGCCGGGCAGGTAGCACATGGGGACTTTATCTGTGTCTCTGTCAGCTCCCTTCCCCCCTGGACTGAAGGGCAGCGGCTTGGCCTCTTTCCTATCTCTTTAGGCTGATTAACTCTGCTGAGGATAAAATAGATGACTAGTAAGGGCCTACTGTAGAGAACAGGGAACTCTTCTCAGTACTCTGTAATGAAGTATATGGGAAAAGAACCTAAAAAAGAGTAGATATACGTATATGTATAACTGATTCACTTTGCTCTACATCTGAAACTAAAACAACATTGTAAATCAACTCTACTCCAATAAAAATTAAAAAACAAAACAAAACAAAAATCTCTGCTGAGGGCCTAACCCTCCTTCCCTCTGTTCTTCCTAGTCTCGCCCTCTCTGCTCTTTCTAACCTTTAGTAGTATCTTGACTGGAAATGCTTTTTCTGCCCATTGTTTCCCTTTTGCAAATTTTCAGACCTTGCGAAAAGTGCAAAGGATCCTGTGTGGCTCTGGTCCTACAACCTGTGCCAGGAACTGAGCCCCAGGGGTCCTGGTTGCAGCCTTGTTACCTGGCCCCGTGCTACTCAGCAGCCTCGGTTCTGGACACAGCACACACATCCCACGGGCCAGGGTCTTCTCCCCAGCCAGTTGGAGGCCTCGGTTTCCCTCCTGGCTCTGACATGTAAAGGTGTGTGGTTGTGTAGCTTATTTAACTACCTCTCAGGTTCGTTCTTCTGACTTAATGTCGCTATGCGCTGTCGATGAAATAGTAGCTCTTACATCCCTGCATGTGAGTGGTGGTAATTATCGCTGTTTCCTGGGGTTGAGTGCAGAGGTTGGAATTGGACAGATTTGGACTCAGATTCCAGTTGTGTCTTTACACTTCCTCCCCCTGAGCCTGTTAGCAGACCTGTAAAAGGGACTCAGAGATAGCTTCCATAGAGTTGCCCTGCGGCACCAAGGAGACAGTGTACCCGGAGCGCTTAGCTGGTGGGTGTTAGAATTATCATCGAGTCCTTGAGCTTCCAAGCTCCCTGAGGGCAGGGCCACGTGGGCCTCCCCGCCTTCCTCGGGTCACCCTGCCGTCCTCATGTGACTAAGCTCACGCCTGTCCCTGCGCCTTTGCACGTGCCTTGTGCCTTGTGGAGTGTTTCCCTCCACAGAGCAGCACGCTGGTTCCCTCCCTTCCTCGGGCCTGTGCTGTCATGTCTTCCCCCAGAGAGGCCTTCCCGGAGCACCCCAGGAAGTGGCACCCTCCCACCACCCATCTGTGTACCGCACCGGGCTTTCCTCCTGGCATGTCTTGTCGCCACGACTGCTCCATGCTGCTTTGCTTGTCCCCCTTCAGGGGAGGAGGCCTGCCTGCTGCAGGTAGAGACTTTGGTCTCCTCTGTTCACCCTCTGCCCACAGTGCCGAGAGCAGGGCTTGGACTTTGTAGGTGCTCAGTAAGTTCGCATCGACCCAATGAATTCTGAATCTTCCTTGGTGACACCAGGAGAGGGACACCTCAGACACGCCTCCTCATCAGCACCTTAGGAGGCCCAGTTTCTCACTGTGTGACCTGCAGGTTTCATGCTGTCACAGGTGCGATGGGGAAGCCAGGGCCTGGACCTCCTAGTCGTGTCCTTGTGATGCCCACGTGGCTGCTCTGGGTCAGAAAAGACAGGGAGGGTCTATTTTTTGTCCCATCTCTTCTGAACAGAGTGGCTTCTGGTGTCTGACCCAGAAGCTGAGGAGGAGCCCCCATGATTCCCCTCCTTCTCTTTCTTCCCCTGGGACCTGGGCTGTGGGCTTTTATCTCCTCTGTAGCAGCCTGAGGGCAGCATGGGTCCTGGGACCTATTTCTTGCCTCAGGGTCTTTGGTGGGCCTCTTTGTGCCTGGGCATCCTGAGTATAAGGGGACCGAGGGACCTGCCTATTTATCTGTGTCCTCTTCCTCCCCCATTTCCCCCTTCTTTCCAATTTATTTGTACCCCAACAGTGTGGGGTAGTGTTTCTTAGGTGTGTGTAAAGGACTAAACAAGATAGCGCCAGTATGGGCTTTGAACAGAGCTTGGCAAGTAGAAGCGTTCAAATTTTAGCTAAAAAAAAAGAAACCAAAAACCATACTTCTTCCCAAAAGAGGACTTGAAGCAGCATATTAAAACAGATTGAAAAAAATAGAGTGAGATGGGTTATATGTAAATTGGCACCAGGTGGAAATACAGGTTGGCGATCAGAGGGAGGGTTGGGACACGTCGTGGTGGCCACAGGGCCACGTGCACTCACTGGACTTGTAACTTCGGCTGTGAGCTTCCTCACAGCCAGTGCCAAGAGGGACATAAAGTTCACAGGGTTCCTTAGGGAAAAAAATAAAACAAAACTGGCTCTCCAGGAGAAATTCACAAGTTCCTGGTCTTGAGATCTGAGTGTTAAGGTAAACAGTCCACCGTGGGTGGACAGTGACAAGTTTTTGATGTAGATAGGAAATGTGGGCGCTTACTGATTTTAAAGGGGTGATTTTCTATCACTGAATGCTTTCCAACGTTGAAGATGTCAGGAGAGTCACTCCTATAGGTAATTATGGACTGTGCATTGGAGAGGCCCCACCCCCCTTCAGAGTCTAGGGGAGTCAGCGCAGGAAAACCAGATCTCTTAGTGAACTTGAGAATTTCTGTGTCGGTATGGAGTCAGTTGTCATGTGATCTGCTGTCTGATCTGCGGTTGATAAACAGCTGTAACTGGGAACATACTCTTGTTCAAAACAGTTGCTGTCCGGTAGCAGAGACTTGGAAAAGCGCTTAGAAATGACCAGCCTGTTTCTTCTGCAGCGGCTGATTATATTCACTAAGGAAACGCCTCCACAGTTATTCTCATCCTGCTCTGCCTTTGGGTTTTGTGTGGCTAATGAGAGTGATTGACTGAGCCCACTGGATCTCTTAGACTGTATAGGAATTATTTTTGAAAGGGAAAAGGGAACTTGTCTAGACAAGTGGCCCTAAATAGCACATAATCCAGACCGGTGTGGGGCGGTGTAGCAGGCGGGATCTGCTGGTTAATTTGGACTTGGCTTTCTTCCTTAGGTGAACTGCGACAGGCCATCGTGGCCATGATGACCAGGAAGGATGAGCTGGAAGAAGAGAACAGGTATCGAGAGCTCCGTGCTTGAGGGGCAGTCTACCGTGGACATTCTACATCTGGGGCAGAGAGAATATCACCGTGAAGGAAGTTTTGCTTAATTGGCAGAGTTGTGACCAGTGATTTCTTATTTTTTGGTCAGATGTACCACTTTAGCATATATATTGTGGCTTGAGTGTTAGCAAGGAATGAAAACTATATGATCCTTACACTGTCTTAGAACAAACTGAGAATTTGTAAAGCCGTCTTTTTTATTTTTTAATTCTTTTTTAAAAAAACAGCCTTTGAGATAGAATTCACATATCATTCACCTATTTAAAGTACTCAACTCAATGGGTTTTAGCATATTCACAGATATGTGCGACCATCACCAGAATTTTAGAACATTTTCACTACCTCAAAAAGAAGCTCCACCCCCATAGCTGTCACCGTGCGACCCTCCTTAAGTAGTGGGTAACCTTTAATTCAGGGTCTACCCGTCACGTTCCAAGCACTAGAATACTTAAAATTTTCTCAAGTCAGGGACACATAGGGCAAAATGGCATTTGGAGTCTTTTGACTTCCCCAAAAGCCTAGTTGCAGGCACCGAGAGGCCAAAGGGTCTTACTCATTTTGATTCCCTGTTGAAACCAGGGCTAGATACCAGCCAGGTGTTAGCCATGCTGCTCCTGCTCGGCTGCCCAGACGTGAGCTGCTCCACTGCCAGAACCTCGTCTTGGCCACAGGGTGCTCAGTAGAGGGGTTTGCACGCAGTTATCTGCCGAGGCTCTGCGAGCATGACGGGCTGCCTCCCTGCGGGCCAGGGGACGGGTGTGTGTGTGAGTGTGTGTGTGTACGCTCATGTCACCCTCTTATTCTTGTGCTCAGAGCAGGAATTGTGTCCCTAGTGACATGCAGTCGTGATTCTCCTTTTGAAGCCTCGATTTGGGCCCTGCTTGACAAGCTTCTCCCTCATCCTTTATGGAAACATATGAAAGCAAATAAGCGTGATTTGGAAAACAAAAGAGTTTTTTAAAAAAGGAATCTTCAGACAGTGCTATTTTGCAACGAAAATAAATTCCAGTGACAGGCTGTAGACAATGTAGGATGCTTTTTCCTTGATCCAGCTGGGGCCATTATCTTGGAAAAAGCCATAGGTTTTGTCTTACCTTGTAAAGAACAGTCATCACTGTCTGGTAATTTCTTCTCCTTCCCAGCGAGAGAAAAAAAATCACACTGTGTTTGTGTTGGGGGGTTTCCAGGCCCCAAGAGGGGAATTTTCTCAAAACTTTCCAGGAACACACGTCTTGGCGTGGGGGTGGGGTTCAGTGAGCAGTGAGGGTGGGCAGGTTCAGACACTTGTGCTTGTGTTCTGACGTCACGTGGCAAGTGTCCTCTAGGTTTAGGATGTAGCTGCGCCAGAGTTAGTAAATGTTCTGTAGAAATAGCCATCTGAGGCCCAGCGACGTAGATGGTCAGAAGAACCTGCTTGGCTCATTTCTAGGTGGTAACTTGTGATTATTTCTGGAAGAGCTTCTGTCTTCTCTGCTGTTTAAGACCAAGGATGACAGATACGCAAGTGAATGTGTTCTGGAGGTTAACACACTCCAAATATAATATAAAACACATTCTATGCAATGTCAGATTGTATAGCTCCATGGGATACTCTCTATGCTTGTTTAACCTGGAGGTGGCGATGGAGCAGGGGTAAGGTGCGCTTTGTGGCAGGAGAAACGAGACTCCCGTTGTCTGTCAGATAGCCGGAGCCCGTCTTCTGCTTTTGTGGTCTAGGTGGTTCTTTTGGCCTGTCCTGGCATCCTTTCCTTTGTTGAATCTCCTGCGCCGTGCGGCTGGGACAGGATGTCTCCGTTGAATGTGCTGCACCTCTGCGTGGGATGTCTTGAAGGGGGCTTGCCTGGGATTGGTTCAGCTCATTGCTTTCCCTTGATGTAAGCTGCCCACAGGCTCTCAGGGCCACAGAGCCAGGCCACAGATGGTTCCCGGGGACTCATCCTAATTTTGCTTCAGAAGCTCTTGAGCAGAGTTTGGTATCTCCTCAAATCAGTTTATATGAAATGGACTTGAACTGCAGTTTATGCAGAGCCTTGTGGAAGATGAATGAACTAAGATTTGACTCCATGGACTCTGGGTTGACAGCAGGTGGGCCTCCTCTCCCCAGGTCACTGCGGAACCTGCTTGACGGTGAGATGGAGCACTCGGCCGTGCTCCGCCAAGAGGTCGACACCTTGAAACGGAAGGTGGCCGAACAGGAGGAGCGGCACGTCACAAAGATCCAGGCGTTGGCAAGGTAGGGGAGGGCAGAGGGACTGGGGGGGAGGCTTTGTTCAAACCCCAAGCACACCTTTCATCAATACTTTTTAACTAAAAAAAAAAAGTGACCAATGGAAATAAAATTTATGCATCTGAAATTTAACTTACTACATTAAATATTGAATAGTATGTATGCGCGTGGTTCAACATCCAAAAGGTACAGATGGTTAAACTCCGCCACCCCCAGCCACCTGGTTCGCCCCTGGAGGTGGGCAGTGTTGCCGTCCCAGAGATGCTCTGTGCATTCCGTGAGCAGATGCGTACATTCGGACGCACAAACTTTTTCTTCCTTTCACTTCCCTCCCCTCCTTCCTTTCTCTTCCCTCCCCTCCTTCCTTTCTGCCTTGGTACAAGTGGTCACGTATCCTACACCCCACTCCCTCCACAGCTTAGAGATTGTTCTGCGCTGGGTACACGGAGCTGCCATCTTTCTAACAGCCCCCGATACCTCATTGCCCGCCTGCACCAGGATTCATTTGGCTGGCACGCCAACAGCCAGGCACCCCGGTTGTTTCTAGCCGTTCACCTCTTCTAATAATAATAACCTTCGCATTTGTTATTTTGTCCCAATATGACTCTGCTTGCCAGAGAAATTCCTGGAACTAGAATTGCTGGGTCAAAGCGCAGTGCCTTTCTGAGTTGGATAGAGGTCGGCAAGCTGCCCTCCAGGGAGGCTGGGCCTCACCCAGCACAGCCCTGCCCCCCGGGGCGGATCCGACTTTGGGGTCTTTGATAAAATCACAGGTGAAAGCAGCGCTGGCAGAATATTTTTCACTTGCATTCCCCTAATTCAGAGTACGGTTGAACCTCTTTTTATCTGAGCCACCTTATTATATTTCCTTTTCTGTGACTTTGTTTATATCTTATTAATGATGAGAACTGTAAAGCAACCGCCCCCCGCCAAGCTCCAGCTCCCATAATAACATGCATTTTTACTGAATTTGTTCACATGCAAACGTATTTTTATGTACTGTACTTAAAATCTGCAGCCTGTCACTTCTCAGGCCACCTCCCTCCACCACTGAAGCTTCATGGTCACCATTTCTATATGCCTGGATGTGGCATTTCATTGAGTTAATGCACCATATTAAAGTCAGCATTTCTGATTGCTGGACACTTGAGTTCCAGTTTTTTTCCCCATTTTAGGTAAAATAAGCAGTTTATCAGGTCATTCTTTAAAACTACTTTAAAATTAGACCAGGAGATAAACCTGACTTGTGTGCAGGGGAGCCCAGGGTTAAGTAAACCGACAGAAGCAGCATTTACCATCCTCGTGCTGTCAGCAGATGTGAGTGGCACTAATGTAATTGCTATATACATGTAACTGAAAGTTGGCACTGTGATCCCATATTTAATTTTAATTTGAACTTCTCTCCTTTTTTCACATTTGAAAATGACATCTCAAGAGCATCACAGACCATTAAATGACTATGATAAATACAGTCCCAGGTGCCTAACTTGGCATTTTCTCAACCGGACCCGCATCTTACCTGGCCGTGCTAGGGTTCTGTGTTGTAATTGCGTTTTATGTTGTCATAAAGACTGAAGTCTGTGGAGTCTTGGGTTCTGAATCATCGAAGAAAGACAGACTTCTGTCGCCTGTCATTTTTATTGTGTTAGGAGCCAGCTCAGCCTTGAGTCCCTGCTCCATTGCTTGCAAATTGTGCGTTTTGGGTGAACTGCTTCACTGCCACAAGCATGCGCTTCCTCGTTTATGAAATGGAGAGGATGATCTTATCCCCCTGCGCGGGCCCAATGAGGAGGAGTGTGTGTGAAAGTACATAAGGCGCTGGGCAGCGATGTGCTATTGGAGTGTGTTTTACAGTAAATGTATTTTGAGTATATGATAATTTTTGGGTAAATTTTATTTAGCCCATGAATGGAATAGAAAAAAATAACTTCTTAACTGAGCAGGTTTGTAATCTGAAGCCTCCCCATTTAAGCAGTGGGTAGCTGAGCTTTTAAGGTGCCTGGAAGTTTGCAGTTTGCAGGTAGAAGGAACATGTATAAAGCAGGCAGACACTTCAGAAGGAGAAAACAGGAAGAAAGCGAACGGAGCAGTGGGATGTGTAAGTTTTGAAAAACTCAACTGCTGACGTGTTGCGGACAGACTTGACCTCTGCCAACTGTCAGAACTTTCTCCGGGCTTCTGGCTGCAGGAGGAGCAGCTGTCAGTGTTGTCAGGTGGTGGACCCGCTTGGTCAGTTGTGGCTTGGGGGCTGGGGGGTGCTGTCACCGAAGGGACACAGGCAGGATGTGCAGGGTCACAGGCTGGAGGCGAGGCCCGCATGCGTGCACCAGGGCTGCTCTGTTCTAGGTCCCCGTGTGTCCAAGTGGCAGGTTTCATAATGCGGGTGGTTTAGCCTAGTGGTTGGTGGCACGGATTCTGGCGTTGGATCCTGAGGGTCCTATCATGGCTCTGCTGCTTAGTAGCTGTGGGACCTCGAGCAGGTTACTTAACTTCTCTGTCTCTGTTTCCTTGGCTATGAAATGAGGATAAGAGAAGTCTCCACCTCGTAGAGTGGTTAAATGATAAAAGGACAGACCATATGTCGGCTCCATGAATGTGCTTCATAAATGCTCAAAAATGTTAACTATCATTATCATTTTTCTCTAGTATAATAATTATATTACTAAGAAACCTTGCCTAATCAATAGTTGTATTTTAACGTCAGTGGTGCAGAAAGAATTAAGAATTAGGCTATTTCCGACTCAAGAAAGTGAAATTATTTCTGCCGTGAGTATGCTAATGCTAAGAAGCGTGTTTGGGTGTATGTGGGGCTTACTGGCTCTGAGTGTAGAATTGTAAAAATGGGAACATCCCTGAGCAAACCTAGCGTTTTAGTACACGTTCATTTTGCTCAAAATTAATGGCTTTCCTTTTGTGCTATCATGGCTCAACAAAGAGCAAGGTCATATAACCAGCCCAGTGCCTTTGTGGCGCCAAGCAGCTGCTCCTTGCTGGGCGGAGGCATTGTAATCAGTTGCTGTTCAGGGTCGGTAAGTCTCATTCCTTGAATAATTGATTGCCTTATTTCCTGTGGAATTAAGAATACTCAAACTAAACAGCAAGGTCCTATGGTATAAGTACAGGGAACTATATTCAATATCCTGTGATAAACAGGCTATGAAATGGAAAAGAATATGAAAAAGAATATATATATACGTATAACTGAATCACTTTGCTGTTTAGCAGAAACTAACACAACATTGTAAGTCAACTATATATACTTCAAAAAAAAAAAAAAAAGAAAGCTCAAGCTATGAGACAGGTGTTAGCAGAAAGAAAACACACATTTACCTGAGCAGAAGTACCTTTGAGGGAAGCAAGTGGACAGGGTTGTGGGCTTATTGCAGGGACATTTTCTGCTTCTGCTCTTTGTATTATTTACCCCTGGCTGTGTAACAAATTATCTCCAAACTTGACAGCTTAAAACAGTGAACGTTGAGGATCCTCTACGGTTTCTGTGAGTGAAGAATGTGTGAATGGTGCAGAGTTTTCTCATAAGGTTGCGGTCAAGCTGTTGGCCAGAGCTGCGGTCATCTGAAGGCTTGACTGGGGCTGGAGGGTCCACTTTCCAGCTCCCTCACATGGCTGTTGGCGGGAGGCCTCAGTTTCCTGCCATGTGGGCCGCTCCACAGGGCTGCTCACAGCCCAGCGGCTGGCTTTCCAGAGTGAGTAACCCAAGAGCAAGGGAACACACCCAACATGGAAGCCACCACAGTGGCTTTTGTATCCAGTCTCAGAAATGACACACGATCACATCTGCTGTATTCTGTTGTCACACAGCTCAACCTGGTTCAATGTGGGAGGGGTCTGCACATGGATGGACTACCAAGAAGCAGGGGTCACTGGGGGCCACCTTGGAGGCTGCCTATCACACCCACCCTGGGACAAACACTACCCCAGTCTTCCTTGGCTGGCTTATCCTTCTCCTCATTCTGTCCCAGTGGTTTGGCAGGAATGACCCCACCACTGCCCCACCTGCGCTCCACAGCAGGACGGATGATGCCGGCCTGGTCAGTCAGCTTGTTCCATCCCTTGGCCACGATGATTGGGTCACAGGATGGCATGTGGCCAAGCTGATCTGGTAAGAGCCAATTCTAGCATTCTTGGGAGGATATGATGGAAACCAGGGGTTGCTGGCAGCTGTCCTTGCTGCCGTGCGGGAAGATCCTGACCCCACATGGTGACAACACACTGGTGGAGGGAGGGGGGAACCAACAGGTCCTAATGATACTGTTTGAGCTCCTGGATCCCGTCCTCCCTGAATCTGCTTTTCCTCTGGACTTGTCAGTTATGTGAGCCGATAAATTCCTTTTGTTACTTGAGCCAGGTTGTGACTGGTCTCTCTGTTGCAGTCCTGAGTCCCGACTAACCAGGCTGCCTTGTGTGGTTATTAGGGGATCAGAGCGAGTTGTTCTCTCTGTGCATGAGTAAAATCGCTCCCTCAGTTACCAGCTTGCCAGGGCCGTGATGCAACCTCCTTGTTGTGATTACCGAGGAGGTGAGGAAGGTGTCTCGAGGAGAACCCGCTGGATCATTCCACAGAGCACTGCTCAGGGCCTCTCCTGCCTGTGTCTCATGTCGGAACCAGCCTTCCGAGCGCCCTTTTGTCACGGCTTTTCTCCTCCTGAGGCGGTCTACTAGATGTGTGACTGGGGTCATTCCCTCCCCCTTCTGAGACTCTGGTTCTTCCTCTTTAAAAGTTTGCGGGGGTAGTGGGTGTGGGGCCCTGTCCACACCGCGTGTGCAGAGACGTTAAGCAAGATGCTGTGCGTGTGTCTTGGTCACTGCTGGTGTGGAAGGGCCATGTCTCATCCTCAGCAGGGGAAGCAGCACAGGCTCCTGGCTCTGCCACTCACTAATTTCTCAAATCTCCGGTTACAACCGGGGCATAATAATCTTTACTAATATTCATGCTTTTGATGGCAGAAACCCAAACCAAATTAGCTCGGGTCCGCAGGGGAATTTTGTGTTGCTGGAACGGTCCCTGGACCTGGGTGCTCCCGTGAGGTCAGTGCTCTTCCCCCCTGCTCTTGGCTCCGTGTTAATGTCGGTCTTAGTGCCTCTGCACTCAGCAGCAAAGATGACCTGTGTGACACCAGGCCCCCTGCAGGATCCAGAGAGAAGAGACTCTTTCTCCAATGTCCATATGTAACATTTCAGGAAGACTCTTCCTTGGGCATGTCGTGGCCAGGAGTGAGCAGAGGCCATGACTGACAGCCTTGCCAGGTCCCCAGGGCAGGTGGGGGGCAGATGAATCCTGTCTGTTATGCTTCCTCGTAGGATCGTGGGGAAGATGACACGAGCTCACGCTCCTAAAGCACTCAGCGCAGCTCGAAAATTATCGCAAGTGCTCAGTGGGCGTTCCCTGATTTCTTCTTCCTAGCTGCTGCCTTGGCCAGGCATGGCGAGGGATGCTGAGGCTTGGCCAGAACCTCGTGGGTCCTTCCCTTGACCCATTTTCCCCTGCAATGAGCATCTTGGAGCCTTTGACTGCTGGCCTTCATTTACCTTCAGGCCCTCCTGGTGTTATTTTTCCAGCCCTGCCGGCCCAGCATGTGTCCCTTTGTTTATTGTCCCTGTTGGGCTGCCGAGCAGTGATCTGATGTGACAGCGTTCTGCATGTGAGACAGAACTGGTCTGCACGATCTGTAAGTGAGGCTGGACCAAGGACCTTGGGAGCCCTGCTCATACCACTCCGTCCAGCCCCCTGGGAGGCCTTTATTGGCTTTCTATGAAGGTTTTAAATCTCTGTTTCTGCCCTAAGGCTCAGTCTCTTGTCTTTTTTTTTTTTTTTAATTATTGGAGAAAGATGAAGACTGCTTTTTGTGAAAAAGAACAATAAACATCTTGTGTCCATCTAAAGACATTGATTATGTTTTTAATCAAAAGAGGCAAATGGTCAAAGTTGAGAAAGTCAAACATGGAGGATACTGGCTTGAATTCTGAGCCTGTCGTGGGTTAGGGATGGCATTTGGAACCAAGAGTTGGTTCTTTTCATCGCCACCTCCCAGTTGGAATACATTCTATGACAGGGAAAGCCAATAGTAGGTTTCATCCTGTTGCCAACTCTGGGAGTGGCTGACTGGGGTTTTGGGTTGAGAAGGATTCTGGGGTCTCATCTGGGCTCAACAGGAGGGAGTGCTGAATTGGTGATGTCTGTCATGGACAAGAATTTGCCATCCCTACACTAGTGCTGGTATAAAGTCCTGAAGCCAAGAGGGCAGAGTCATACATGAGACTGAAAAAGGAAGAATTTGTCATTCTTTTATGATGTCCCATTGTTCAGTTCTGTCTCATGAAAGAAACATGCTCTGGAGGACTGTTTCAAACCCATTACGTAAAACAAAGCAAAACTGCAGCCAGGGTGAGTAGAGATCAGAAATAAGGTCCAATTTTTGTCTATATATATTTCAGAAAATTAGCACTTGGTTTGTTGTCTGATTCTAAAAGCCCACGGTTGAGAACTGAGAGTTGGGAAGGCGACTGAGAGTGGGGTTCTTTCACGAGAAGAAGAGTTGCTATAGTGGACATTGTATTGTTTCCTGAAAAGCCCTCCCCTACATTTTTCCCACACTGGAGAATCATCCATGGCTTGGTTTTTCAATTTTTTTCCTCTTGGTTGGTGGTAGGGGTTGAACTCTCCCAAACACCAAGGGTCAGCCCTGATTTGTCTAATCTGGTCAAGATAATTCCATCTCCTTTCTGAAATGATTGGTTCAGGTAACCATGGCTTGACCCAGCTAGGTGTGGCGATTGGACTTGGTTCAGGAAATGGGCACGTGATCTAATTCTGGAGATGTGGTTGAGGTTTGCTAGGGCTTTGGAAGAAGGTGGTCCCTTGGTTGTTGGATGGCTGGAGTGGCTCCCTTTAGAACATGTGCTGTGAGGGTGTAGAGGCTGGAACTGCTGTAGCCCTTTTACCACCACGAGGGAGACAGCCTGAGGGTGAAGCTTATGCTACAGCTTGGAATGGAGAGGAGGGGAGAGAGAACTGGTTCTTCCTTATAGTATCAAAGGGCTGTTAGATCAACCTCCCCTGGAAGCCAGATTTTCCCCTTGTGTTAGCCAGTAAATCCCCTTTGCTAGTTAAGCCATTTTGATTCAGGTTTTCTGTTTCTTGCTTCATCAGGAACACTCACTGACACAGAAGGCTTTGTCCACCATCTCCTGCCCCACCACTGGCTAGGTCACATCCCTCTGTGGCTGTCCTTCCATGGGAACCAGTGTCCCACTATAGTTGTATTAGTGTCAGTGTGTCTCTGTATTGTGTTTGCTTTTAGGCTGTAAGCTCCACGAGGTCAAGGACCATATGCCTCTGTGCTTTACCTGTTTGTCTTCCTTGTCTCTGGCATCACACCTGGCACACAGTAGGTGCTCTGTAATAGTGGTTAAATGAGGGAGGGCAGGGACCATGGGACCAGTGACAGTGCCACTTGGTCCGAGTCTCACTGAGGAACGTCAGCTCTTTGGTCTCCTGACAGCTCTCCTCCTGTTAGTGCCTTCCCTCAGCACAGAACTGTCACACTGAGCTTAGCTTCAGGTCTGTCGATGGTTGTCATTTGCCCCACGGTGATGTTCTGGTCAAGCTTGGTGACTTGTGGCTTTCTGGAAACCCCTCAGCTGTCTACTTAAATCTTATTGATTAAGATAGGTAGGTAGTGTGAGGTCTCTCAGTATGAAGTGATGGAAACCCGCTGAAAACTGGTGCTGTTGATTGGCTTGTATAACTGAAAATTTCGGAGAAGAGCTAGCTCTCCGCCCAGCTGGACCCAGGGGCTTGGCAGGGGGGTGCCTGCGGGACCTGCTTCCTTCCGTGTCTCCCCTTTCTTTCCTTCGCTCACAGCTTCATTCTCAGGCCTGCTCTTCTCTCGTGGTGACAAGAGGGCCCCCCGGCAGCACTAGGCAAAATCCTGTCGGCTAGGCACCCAGTGGAAGGAGAGCATGTCTTCCCGAAAGCTGGGGAGAAAGTACCGGGATTCACTCTCAGTTCCCCAGCGGGATGTGTTACTTTTGCTGCTGGGCCTGGGTCACGTGCCCACTGGAGCCAGGAGGCAGCTCGCTTTTCCTCACCTAGCCACGCGGAGCAAGAACAAGCGACAGAGGCGTTTCCTCAAGAGGACAGTCGGGGAGCGTGTCCCATCAGGTGGGGGTGGGTGGTGGGGAGGCAGAGCGTGAGCGACCCCTGTGGTGGGCACAGCTCCTCGTCACATTTGCAGACTGTAGGTTTCCTGCAGGAGAGGTGTTGTCGTTCTTGAGCCAGCCCTCCCGTGAGTGATGGTGAAATCTGGGCTTCAGGTCATCCCAGCGTCTCTGCGTGTCTCTCCTTGGTGGGATGTTTACGTCGGATATAATCTGGCCTCGTCAGCCAGCACCTAGTCCAGCCACTTTGGCGTGGTTAGACGCACAGCTCTCAATTTTAGCCCAGTATCCCTTAAAAACCCACCCCTTTACTATCCTGAAATGAAGTTCACAGCTAACATACCCTACCTGCACAAATAATCTAACACCCTAACTCTAATATGAAGGAGAAATAATAGGAAAGTAATTTATAATATCAATACAAAGTAGATTCCAATATATATTAGCTGGGCATGAGCTTTGCTAGAAAATCATGATGCAGTTAAGTGCTCATACCTACTTAAAATGCATAAGTTTGGATTTAAAGGCGGTAAGATCAGAAGTCACTCTTTAGAAGAAGTACAGAAAATGAAAGAGCAGAGCATGCGTGGACCCCAGGGTAAAAACTGGTTTATTCAGTGTATAGTTAATGAATTCAAGGACAGGCTGAGATTACAAACAAGCTTTTCACCCACGTAATGGGCCATCGGGACCATTGAAAGCATGGCAGGATGTAGTTTGCTCTTGGTTGTGTGCAACTGTCTTGTCTTTCAGGACAGTTCGTAGCCTTAGTTCTCCCGGTGCTGGCAGCACATTATCATTGTGGTGACCGAAAGCATCTCGACACTCCGGCCTTGCTTAGGCTTCGCTATGCTTTACAGTCACGCGGGGAGCTTTACAACTGTGTCCACTCCCAGTGAGAATCACCGCTTTGGCCCTTGCTGCAGTGTTCTCATCTTCAAGTTTGTAAACGTACCTTCAGAACTGTGTGTTCAAGAGCCTTGTGGTCCATGTTCACGTGGCCACTCTTTTAGAATCCTTGTCCGGGGACCGAACCCTGACCACACGGAATTCTCCGTTGAGCTCCTGGTGTCCTGGCCCACCCTGCCCCTCCTGTCCTTCACTTTTCCTTGGGTACGAAGCGGCCTTCCCCAAGGTTGCTGGCGCTCGCGCTCCGCTGAGTCTCACTAGCTGAGTGAGTTGTGCTCTTCGTCATTCTCCCGCATGTCTTTGTCAGCAGCTGACAGGTCCCTGTGACTCACACCAGAGCAGCCAAGGAGAGCGGAGTGCGTGGGGGCGGGACTGGCGTGTGGGGACAGGGGTGAGGACAAGACGCGCCTGTCAGGGCAGGAGACACCATGGCACAGGAGGAGGAGCTGGTTTCCTGAGGTTTAATGCTGCCAGGATCCAGGGAAAGATGGTTGGTTAGTTAATACTCATTTGTTCATTGGTTGATTCACTCATCAAACACCTATTCTGTGTGAAGCTGGATCAGTCAGAGAAACCAGAGACAGCTGACTAACCTCTAAGTGCTGAAAATCAGGGGAGGACTATATAAACACAGACTTTAACCTTTTGGCCAGTAATTCCCTGTGCTCCAGTTGAGGTGGCCATTCTTGGAAGGAAGTACAGGGCAAGCCTGGACTTGAGTCCAGCTTCTGAAGGCCGGGACTAGAGTAAGGTGGGTGAGGCCCCTAGGGTGCAAAAAAAGGGAGGCGCTCGCTCTGAGGGCCCTGCGAGCGCTCCTTCCACTTCCAGATGTGTGATCTCAGCTGGTCATTTCACCCCTGATGCTTCTCATCTAGAAAACTGCGACATAGTAGTCTCTCTCTTCCAGGTACTATCAATACACAAAAGATAACGCACGAGAAGAGCTCCGCACAGCGAGCACCCTTCATAAGTACTTAGTAAAAGCCAGCTGTGACTGTTATTACCGGTTTTGCGCAAGTAAATTATCCCTCCATTCAAGGCTGCAAAGAGCCACTTTTGGGAGTTAATCTAGCCCGCCGTTGCTCGGATGTAACTAACTATCTAATAAAGAGTTCTTTGGGCTGAGGAGCTAAATGCCTTATTTAGACTTGGCTGTAGATACATTGCAGTCACCAGGGGAGCTTTTTTAAAAAAAAATTTTATTATTTATTTTTGGCTGCGTTGGGTCTTCGTTGCTGCGCGCGGGCTTTCTCTAGTTGTGGCGAGTGGGGGCTCCTCTTTGTTGTGGTGCGCGGGCTTCTCATTGCAGTGGCTTCTCTTGTTGCGGAGCATGGGCTCTAGGCACGTGGGATTCAGTAGTTGTGGCACGTGGGCTCAGTAGTTGTGGCTCGCGGGCTCTAGAGTGCAGGCTCAGTAGTTGTGGCGCACGGGCTTAGTTGCTCCGCGGCATGTGAGATCCTCCCAGACCTGGGCTCGAAGCGTGTCCCCTGCATTGGCAGGCAGATTCTTAATCAGTGTGCCACCAGGGAAGTCCCAGGGGAGCTTTTAAAACTGCTACGACCAGGCCACTGTCCAGATGAATTACATCAGAATCTCTGGAGGCAAGACCCAGACTGCTCAGGTGCAGCCGAAGTTGACAGCCCGTGACTCAGAGCAGCGCATCTCAAACCGTAACGTGTCCACCAGGCACCTGTGGGTCATGGTGGACCTCGGACTCCTATTCCTCAGGCCTGGGCGGCGCCTGAGAGCGAGTATTTGTAACAAGCTCCCGGGTGGTGCTGATGCTGCCCGAGGCCACACGCCGCTATGAGTGTCCAGGGCTCACACAGATGCTGGTGATGATCTGAAAGGGGAATTTCAGTGGTTCGAAACCCCTGGGCTCTTAGAACGATGTGAAGGCACTTGTGATTTTTAAAAAATCTCAGAACCAAGTTTGGAGTTAGTTTTTGTTTGTTGGCTTGTTTGAAGAAGGCAAAGCATGCTATGGTCCACTATAAGAATTAGCACTATTAACATTTGTCATGTTTGCTTTTCATTTTAGTTTTAACTGAACTATAAACAACATGCAGGCTTGCTTTTTGTGGGTTTTGGAGGATCTGCATGTGGGCTTTTAACACGAGCCCATCATTCTGCAGCTTGCCTTGCTTGCCCACCGTCAGGTTGAATGCTTTTTGGTTAAGATGCCCACAAGGGGGATTCTGGGATGGAATTCAGTCATGACTGGCCAGTGTGAGATTTCTTGAGAAAGCTCTTGTTTCTGTGCTTAGAAAAATTACTTTTGGGACTTCCCTGGTGGTGCAGTGGTTAAGAATCCGCCTGCCAATGCAGGGGACACGGGTTTGATCCCTGGTCCGGGAAGATCCCACCTGCTGTGGAGCAACTAAGCCCGTGCGCCACAACTACTGAGCCTGTGCTCTAGAGCCCGCGAGCCACAGCTACTGAAGCCTGCATGCCTATAGCCCGTGGTCGGAAACGAGAAGCCACCACAATGAGAAGCCCGCGCATGGCAACAGAGACCCAACGCAGCCAAAAATAAATACATTAATTAATTTAAAAAATGTTGGAAAAGATAACTTAAAAAAAAGTTACTTTTAAGTTGTAAAAGCAACATAACAACTTGAAATGAAAAAAAAGAGTCCCAAATCTCACGACCCTAGCATGACAGTTATTTCTTAGTTCATTTAAGTACAATTTTTACACGGTTATACCACCATTAGTGTGTCCATGCAATTTTTTTTTTTATAGAAGCATAGTTGATTTACAGTGTTGTGTTAGTTTCTGGTGTACAGCAAAGTGATAAATTTTATGTATGTGTATATATATATATATATATACACACACACACACACACACAAACACACACACGTATATATATATTCTTTTCCAGATTCTTTTCCATTATACCTTATAACAAGATATTGAATATAGTAGGACCTTGTTATTTATCTATTTTATATGCAGTGGTGTGTATCTGTTAATCCCAAGCTCCTAGTTTATCCCCCACCCCGCTCCCACTTTCCCCTTTGGTAACCATAAGTTTGTTTTCTATGTCTGTGAGTCTGTTTCTGTTTCATAAATAAGTTCATTCATGCCTCATTTAATTTAATTAATTTATTTTTGGGCACATCATGCAGCATGCGGGATCTTAGTTCTCTGACCAGGGATTGAACCTGTGCCCCCTGCAGTGGAAGCGTGGAGTCTTAGCCACTGGACTGCCAGGGAAGTCCCTCTGTCATATTTCAGATTCCACATAAAAGTGATATCATATGATATTTGTCTTTCTCTGTCTGACTCACTTCACTTAGTATGATAATCTCTAGGTCCATCCACTGTTGCTGCAAATGGCATTATTTCATTCTTTTCTTATGACTAAGTAATATTCTATTGTGTATATATACCACATCGTTATCCATTCATCTGTCGATGGACACTTAGGTTGCTTCCATGTCTTGGCTATTGTAAATAGTGCTGCAGTGAACATTAGGGTGCACGTATCTTTTCAAATTAGAGTTTTCTTCAGATATATGCCCAGGAGTGGGATTACTGGATCATATGGTATCTCTATTTTTAGTTTTTTAAGGAACCTCCATACTGTTTTCCATAGTGGCTACACCAGTTTACATCCCCACCAACAGTGTAGGGGGGTTTATACAGGCAATTTTTATTTTGTTTATAATATTTTCTTGTGTTTCCCTGTAGACTTCAAGCTATGTTTAAGTAGAGATTTTTACCCTTAGAATATAAAAGAAATGCACAAATTACAATCCTTAAGTCTGGGAAGAACAGAAAAGTTTAAAGAAGAAAATCACTTGGACACAGTTACTGTGTTTTATTCCAGTTTATTTTATGTGTACATTCACTTTACATAATTCAGATCATTCTGAATCCATAAGTTGATGGTCTGCTTTGAAAACCAGTAAAGTATAAGTAAATGTAAGTAGAATATCCCTATGCTGTTCGCTTACGTGGATGTTACTGTTGACGGCCGTGTAGAATTACATGTTGGGTTATGTCCTTGTTTCTCACACCATTTCTTTTTCTAACCATTTCCCCCTTCCCCTCTTTTTAGAGTTAGTATTTTCATGAACATATTTTTTTGTCCACTCCTTCTTTTATTTAAAAAAAAAATCTTGAGCTGGATTTCTAGAAGTGGAATTCTCATTTTAGAAAGTATGAGTACCTGTAAAGACTCTTATTTTTTTTATAGTAATCTTTTATTTATTTTTATATTTTTATTTTTGGCTGTGTTGGGTCTTCGTTTCTGTGCGAGGGCTTTCTCTAGTTGCTGCAAGCACGGGCCACTCATCATCGCAGTGCGCGGGCCTCTTCACTATCGCGGCCTCTCTTGTTGCAGAGCACAGGCTCCAGATGCGCAGGCTCAGCAGTCGTGGCTCACGGGCCCAGTTGCTCTGTGGCACGTGGGATCTTCCCAGACCAGGGCTCGAAACCGTGTCTTCTGCATTAGCAGGCAGATTCTCAACCACTGCGCCACCAGGGAAGCCCTGTAAAGACTCTTGATTCCTATTGCCAAAATCCTTTCCAAGAAGAGGCGACTTGATCCCCCCTCCCCCATCAGCCTATGGAGGGCCTGCTTCCTTGGCATTTTTAATGGCTGTGTAGCACACCACAGTTTACTTTGCAGTTTTCATGTGGGTTAGTGTTTAGGCTGCTTCTAGTTTTCTGAGATTGTAGATAAAGGCTCGGATGATATCCCCTTGTCTGTAGCTCGTTCTGCCTCTGTCAGTTTCTTTCCTCAGGCTGTATTCCAGGACTGAGGTCATGGGGCAAAGGATACTAAGGCTTTAATGGCACAAGTTATGTGGTTCTGGCTCCAGGGTGAGGCAGGAGGACCCACCCACTAGAGCTTTAGCTGGTTCCATCATCATTCGTCACCACTTGGCTTCTGCTTTTGGGCTGTGGAAGGTGCAGGTATCCTTGGCATGAGTGATTCCCCAGCTGATTTTTCTTTTGGGAGCAGAGCCGTGGGAATCCCTCACAGGCCAGAGAATGGAAATGCCAAATGCATTCATGTCTGAACTTAGAACCATGAACGCTGGAGAGCCGTATACATTCCTTCGTGACCCTTTCAGAAGTTTGTGACCTGTGTCAGTTTCCTAGATACTTTTTCCAAATGAAAATGATGGGCAGGAACAGACAGAGGAACAGGAGCCCTGTACCATCTCTTAAAGCAATCGCGCGCAAGGGAGAAAGCCACGTGCTTGTTTATTTTCTCTAATGCTTCTCGAATCCAATCAAAGACTCAGGTTTTGTTGACGAACTAAAATTTTTAGGGAGTAAGCAGCAAGGTATATTTGCACGCACATCTGCATTTTGAAGCACGTGCCACCGTGGAATGGTTCAGTGTCAGAGCCGTTAGTAGTCGGCGCCAGATGTTCCCCACAAAATGTGCACCAGACACGGAATTGGGTGGTTCATCAAGATGCAAGAAACAGGCAGCTGTTAAGGGAAAAGGGAGGTGGTTGTGTCTGAAATGTTTCTTAAGCCCATCACTTTTCCCCATCAAAGCACAGAGCAGGAGGAGATAAAAAATTACCCAAACCAATCAACGTGATAGAACTCTCATTAAAAGGTTATGATAATTGTCTGCTGGGGAGGGAAATGTGTTTGCCATTCATCAATGCTCCATTTGCTGTCTTTTTTTTTTTTTTTTTTTTCAATACGCGGGCCTCTCACTGCTGTGGCCTCTCCCGTTGCGGAGCACGGGCTCCGGACGTGCAGGCTCAGCGGCCATGGCTCATGGGCCCAGCCGCTCTGTGGCACGTGGGATCCTCCCGGACCGGGGCACGAACCTGCGTCCCATGCATTGGCAGGCGGACTCTCAACCACCGCGCCACCAGGGAAGCCCCTGTTTGCTGTCTTTTCTAATGAGAGGTAGGTAGAAAAGTCTAGAGGAGTAAACACAAATAACAGAATGGCTTTGAGGGATAACAGAAGAGCCCAGGAAAGGAGACCAACGGGGGGAGAGATGATGCTACCAAGCAGACGTCGGTGTTCGTGTTACTTGAGAGAAATGGTTGGAATTAAACAGCTAGACCTCACTGATCCCGGGAGCTGGGACCCTTTGCTCAGTTTAACGCCCTGGCTTCTTCCTCTTTGCCTTGGAAGAGGCAGAGTTGGTAAGCTGGTTCTCCGTAGAAAATAATTTTTCAAACCTTGCCTTTCCGGTACGATTCACAAGGTGGCAATTTCCATGTCACTGAACATGAAGTCTGGGTCTTAAATATAGCCAGCATGTGAATGCCCTGCAGGCGGTGACAGTGGCAATGACATCACTGCTAAGCAACTTCTTGTTATTTTGGAGCCGGGGAGGGGAGCAGCAGGAAGCTCAGTGGAGGGGAGATATTCTTGGCAGCAGCAGTAATGCAGTTTAAAGAGAGACAACTGTCAAGTCTAGTGGCTCTGGAAGTTTGCAAAGTTTATTTGTTCCGCGAGCAAACAAAAGTTCACCGAGTTCGTCCCGGGTGCCAAACGCAGACAAGGCACAGACACAGACATGTGAGATGCTCACCTACCATCACGCGGCTCACGCCAAACAGCCATCACAAAGATGTTTTATTTTAAGCAGAACTGTTTCTTCAAATGCAGTCTTTCTTGGGAGCTCCAAATGTAACCTTGCTGAGAGCTGAGCTGCACGGTTGGAGCGGAGGGCGGGGGTCCTGGAACACCACCTGCTGAACTACTAAACCCCCATGTGAGCCGCACCGAAAAGGCAATTTACAAACGATCAGCTAGTGTGGAACAGGTTTTCCTTTGAGTTTGTTTCTCTTGTTTCTGGTAACGTGGAATAAGGAGTTGTTAGGGCTGAACTAAACCCGCAGATGGTCCCTGCAGCTCTTCTCCATCTTGTGAGGCTGTTTCGTTTCTCAAAGTGGTTTCGCTAGGAGTGGAGTTAACTGTGTCTTATGAAATATTCTTGTTTTCCTCCTCATTTAGTCATTGGTCTGTCAAATCTCATAGTGCAATCTCTCCCCTTCCCGTCATTCTTTTTTCTTTTTTTTTTTTGTAGCATTTATCATCTTCTGATATGTTACTTGTTACAGTCAGGTGTTACTGCATTTTTCTCTTACGCTGTAGGCCTTGTGGGGGCAGGGAGCTTTGTCCCATCTGTTCACAGATGGATCTATCTTGGGGGCCTGTGCAATGCCTGGCACATAATAGAGCTCAGAAATTTGTCAGATGAACAAATGAGTATTTGTCAATTACTTCTCTGTTGTTGCTCTGCTGTGTTTCTGGCTTAGATTTCCTTTATGGTCTAAGATGGCTGCTAGAGCACTAGCCATTACATCTACATTCTCAGCAGCAGGAAGGGTGAAGCAGGGGAAGGGTAAAAAGAGTGTGTGCCAACTGCTTTTAAGGAGGTTACGTGCAAGTCACTCAATATAGTTTCTCCTACATTTCAGTGGCCTGTACTTATTCTGTTAGGGATGCTGAGAAATGTGTTTTTGTTTTTTAATAGGATACATTGTCACCCTAAATAAAACAGAAGAAGGGAAGAACAGGTATTTTGGAAGGTGCATAGCGGTCTGTGTTCAGTGCCTTGCACACTGTAAGCTCTCACAGAACTAAACTAAACATAGAAAACCCCACTTCTGTTGTTACATAGAGTGACGAGGTAGCTTAAGTTCTGTTCTGTGGTCATCAGTATATCAGATTGACCCCGTGGTGATTAACAAAACAGCTTTTGAGTCAGAAGGACCTTGGCTCAAATCCCTGTATGAGCTGTGTGACCTTTGGCAAGTTACTTTAGCTCTCTGAGCCTCAATTTAAAAAAATCTATAAGATGGGGATAATATAAAACTTCCTCAAGGGTGATAGAGAGGATTATGTGATATAATGCAGGTAAAGAAACGTGGCCTGGTGTCTGAAGCCTGGAAAGTTAATAAATGGAAGTTGTTATATGTCATCCCAAGACTTTTATCACTGTCGTCAGTCAAGTGTGTTTTCTAGATGTCATCCACAGATGACAAAGACATGATCTCTGTGTTCCAGAAGCTCACACAAGGGCATTCCAGGAAGAGAGAACTGTTTGTGCAAAGGGAGAGAGGCAGGAAGCAGGAGGACATGCTGAGAAAGCTTCAGGTAGCTGCAGCACAGCATCCTGGAGTCTGGGGTACATGTGGGGAATGACTAAGGAAGGGTCTTGAAAGGCAACCTGGGGACAGAGTCCAAAGGTCCCAGTGAAGCGTTTGGTCAGTGGGGAACTAAGGAAGGCCTTTAAGGAGGAGGGTAATGCATCAGATCTGTTCTGTGGACAGTTCCTCTTCCTGGGCTCCACAGAGAAGTGGATGGAAGAAGGCCAGCCTTGGAGGGGAGAGTCTGGGCTCCAGGTGCTTTGAGCCATTCAAGCAAGAGACGATGCTCGTCACATCTAAGCCGGGCCAGCAATTCCAGAGAGAAGATGTGGCGGGTGAGACAGAGGGTGGCATCAGCACTGGCTGGTGGGTTGCTGGTTGTCCCTTTCTTGGCTTAGAGCCTGTTTTCCCAGTCGACGTTGTTACGTGGGGGTGAAGGGAGGATAAACAGCATGTAAACGAAGTACTTCACATGCCCAGCGTAGCTTCTCGAGGTAGCAGACTAGCTCCAAGCCAGGTCCTTGCTGGCACCAGTATGTTTACTGCAGACATTTACTTCATTCCTGTACCTGTACATCTTTGTTAACCTGAAGCCGTCAAGTGTCAAGTCCTTTGAAGAGTGAGTCAGCATTGCAACTTTAAAAACCTGCATCCGGTGCCCAGGAATGACCGCTAATGAGCTAATTATTGCCCATCAATCACGTCTTGAGATCGTGTGTGCAAACTGCATCCCTTTGTGATTACCACGGTCACGGGGTCAGCTGGCCCCAAGCTTTCGAGAAGGAGGTTGTCCCTGGGTCACCAGTGGGGGTCAGACTGTGATTTTTGGTTCATTTGTGCAGATTGGGGCTAATTTGTTTCGGCTGCTTTATCTGAAATAGAAATTGCTCAGCAGAGACAAGAGATGTGGACATTTAACAAACAGATGTGCTGGGATGGGGAGCGTGAGGTGGGATGTGACCTGGGTTTTCCTCCAGGTTCATTGCTGAGGGGGATATGACCTTGGCTTTGAGAGGACCTTAACCAGGCCAGGATGCCTTTTCCCCCTCTGCCACATGGCCGTAGAGTGAAACTTTTAATAACGGATTGCTTATGTTGCTTATTTAACATTTTTTAAGGCATCTTTCAAATACATACTAAAGTAGACGGAAGAGTGTGACAAACCCCCATGCACCCGTCACCCAGCCTTTGCACTTACCCACATTTTATCACTTGTTTCCACCCCATCCCACTGTCTGCTTTGTTTTCTGCTAGAGTACTTCAAAGCAAATCCTAGATATTATGGCACCAGTAAATGATTCATTACATAGGAGTCTCTAACAGATACGGATTTAAAAAACATAACCACATAGAACGCTATTATCACACTTAACTAAAATGAGCACCAATCCCTTGGTATCATCTAGTGTGTAAGTTCAGAGGTCCTCGGGTTGTCTCAAAGTTTTACAGCAGCTTCGTCTGAATTAATTCTGAATTCACTTTCTAAAGTGTAAATCAGCTCCTGTCATTCCCATGCTTAAGACCCTGTGTTGCACACAGAAGAAAAAATCCACACTCCTTCCTGTGGCTGAAGCCCCGCGCCGTCTGACCTGCACCTCCCACTTCCTGCCGAGGAGCTCCACTGTTGCTCCCGGAGCACCATCCCCCCCAGGTCTTTGTGTGGCTGCCCCTGCCCCTCATCTCTGAAGAGAGGGCCTCCCCCTTCCTCCCCCAGGCATCTTCTCTTACCCTATTCCTCACACTAACTGTTGTCGTCCATTCCTCTGTGTTTTTGTTGGGTACAGACCTTCCGCTCATGGGTGCCGGTTCCCCAAGCTTGGCCACCGCTGTTCCCCCAGTGCCTGGCACCCAGGAGCTGCCCAGCCAGAGTTTGTGAAGTGAGTGGACGATGTACAGCACAGCCCCCTCTGCAGTGTGTGACCTGGAAGCCTGCAGCACTCACCTCTTGGGGAAAAGTACTAAAAAGGGAGTTTCTCCTCCTTTCCTGTTCCTCTTCTTTTCTTTCTGTTTTGTAATGGCAGTGTTGGCAAGGGCGGTTCAGGCTCTCAGAAGCTGTGCCCGTGGTGGTGGTGGTGGTTCACATGAATAAGACACTCTAGACACCACGTCATAGAATCCTTGGTTTCAAGAACTTTTTCCTTTTAAGAGGAGGTCCCAAACCCGCCTTTGAATCATCACTTCCCACATCCTGGACAGGAAAGTTCTTTACAGGTTGGGAAGCCAGCGTACCTCCAGGCGGTCATTTCAAGGTTCTGCCTCAGGTGGCATCTGGAGAGGAGTCACTTGCCTTCCCTGAACCTCCTGTTGCTCGTGCATAAGTGGGGCGAGCCATCACCCCCAAACCAGCAGGCGGCCAGGCCTTCCTCGGGCTCCTTCTGTGCATCCTGCACAGAGAGACCAGTTTCTTTTAATTGGTGACTGTGTCAGGCCAAGAGATGAAAGCAGCACAGGCCCCACAGGTCCCTGGAACAGATGCTGCCCATTAATTATGGGCAAAATGTATTTAAAATTAAAAAAAAATTTTTATACAGTTTTTTAAAGGTAACTTTCCATTTACAGTTGTTATGAAATATTGGCTCTATTCCCCATGTTGTACAATATGTCCTTGAGCCTGTCTTACACCCAAGAATTTGTACCTCCCACTCCCCCACCCCTATACTGCCCCTCCCCACCATCCCCACTGGTAACCACTAGTTCTCTATATCCACGCGTCTGCTGCTTTTATGGCAAAACATATTGTGATAGCTAGCTTTTCAGTGTTTTCTGTGCATCAGGGATTGTTCTGTCTCATATACATCTGCTCAGTTAATCCGCACAGCAGTCGAAGCTGAGTACTGGGGTTTTCTCAGGACCGATGAAGCAGCTTGCCTGAGGTCACACGCACGGTGGCAGGGCTGGGGCTTGAACCTCTGTCTGCCTCCAGACCCTGTTGTCAGGCCCCCTTGACATCCACTCTTCCTGGTCATCAGATGGTTTTTGTCCTGTGCAACTGTCACTTGTGACAAGTGTCTCTTGTCATGTCTCTTTCTGTAGGGTTTCTTGGTCCCAGCCCTGGCTGTTTTTAGTCAGTGAGAATGATGGTTTAAAAGGGGCCACGTCCTTCATTTTCAGCTGCAGGGAGGGACATTTCATCTTCCAAAATTGCCTGATTCTGAACCTTCTATCTTGTTCCCCTTTCTAAACTACTCGGCCAGGCTCATGCCAGGTTACAACGTGGGCCAAAAACTTGCCCACATTTTGCCTTTCCCTGAATCTTTATGGCGAATGCATGTTCTTCAGAAAGTTTTATGTAGCGAGACATTGTGATAGGAAGACCAATTGCTGAGCTTTAAATCGAAGAAAAACAGAAGGCAATTTGTCCGATGTGTTCCAGTTCTGTTCTTCTGCCTTCTTCGAGTTTGAATCATGATTTCCTTTCACTTTGAAGGTTAAGCTGCTGGGAGGTGGTTTCTCGGGGGAATGTTCTAGTAAAGCATTAAGAACAATTACATGTAAAGTCCTTTTTTTATTTCTACGCATTTTGACATGTAAATAATTGGAAGTGTGGTTCTCTTTTGCTCTTCCTTAAAAGACTTCTAAAAGCACTGGAATGAAATGTGTTTTAGGGGGCACTGGGCGCAGGCTGACCGTAGTTGCCCAGAGAGAGAAAAAACGTACTTATTTTTGGAGGTTGAAGCTGATGGCCTAGGCCCGAGTGGTCTTGATATAGGGCAGGCCGTCCCCTCCCCTCAGAGGCCCCTGAGTCGGAGCAGGCCATTCTCCTCCTCCTTGCCTCACTCTGGTTTATGATTGCGTATTTGTGTGCATCTGTGATGAGAGTGCGTCTCCTCTGCAGGACTCGGAGTCCCGTGAGGGAGGGGGTCCTGGCTCCTCCCCTCATCTCTGGCTCTTCATCCTCAGGCCTGAACCTAACGCACAGCGGCTGATTGGCGTCTTTGGAATTTGGAGGATGATCGATTAGGCTTTCCCTCTTACTCCCCACCCCCTTGCCCTTCCACCAGCGATTCTTCCTGCTGGATGCCCTCGTTCTGGCTTTTCACCTGTCCACTTCCTGTTGGTGCTGGCTGGCTCTCCCTTCCCCACCCCAGGCCGCGCCGGTGCTTGTTGCCATTGTGCTGATCAGAAGCGAAAACTCCATCCCAGAGGATACGGATTCGGTTGGGAGCTTGGAAATATTCTGTGTGTGATGTTTGTAGAAAAACATTGTATTAAGTCAGGGAATGCAGAACACGTACAATTTATCGAGCCTTTGGGAGGAACAGCTGACATTAAGAGTTTATCTTCTTGAGAGCCCAGGGGTGGGGCGAGCCAAGGATATAGCCACTAACAAGTGGAGGAAAGGGTCTGGCTTGGGTGGAAGTACCCCAGACCCCTCAGTGGCCTGGTACAGGCCCACTTCTCCAGTGAGAGGCGGCCTTGCTTGGGTTTGAGTAGAGGTTGGTGCCGCGCTTCGATGGAGGATGAAAGGGTGGCCTGAGCGGGGTGGCTTGGAGCGCCTTGGGCCCGGGACGTTCTCTGGTTTATCCTGCTTGCGTGGCCACACCAGCCACCAGGCACGAGGCGATCTGTGCTTCGCAGTCAGGCTGACCTGGGTGGAGTCCTGACCCCTCACTTCCAGCTGTGTGACCCTGGGCACCTTTGAGCCTGGTCCTTCGTGTGTAAAATGGGGGTGTGAGGATGAAACGAAATGGAGCCCGTAGCCCTGTGCTCAGACCTGGTTATTGGCCCTGAAATGTAGACCCTGCCCCACTTTCCCCAGTTTGTGCTCAGGGAATTGTTAACTTCATCCCAACTCAAAGCGAAATGTTTTTGTTCTGTGGGGTTACGTTGTTTCCCTCATCATGGTGGGTGGATTCAGAATGGGATGTGTTCAGTCCTCCTGTCAGGAAAACTCTGGAATTTATATGGCGTGGGTGTTGGTAGAGAGCACATCTTGTTCATTATCTTAGCAATTAGCCCAAACGGTGGTTCCAGGTGACCCCGATGAGGACACCAGTCCAACAAAGGGCTTTTTTGGTTCCAGCAATGGCTGGCTTCTCTACAAGGGCGTGAGGATTCCCTGCCAAGTTAGTCCGCAGCTCTGCCTAGTCCCCAGTTGCAGGCAGAGGCTGCAGAGTATTACTGGGAGTTGGCTGCGTTCCCCACCCCTCCGTTCTTTCAGAGCTGGTGACTCAGAGCGCTGTGTGTTTGGCTGCTTCTCTGAACAGAGGCAAGGCCTGAGCTCTGGTAATCAGAGAGCCCAGCACTGAGCAGATGCAGGAGGATCTGGAGAATTCTCACTATTTCACTTGCTAGGCTTTGGCTTCAGATGCCTTGGACTAAACTTTTCCCTCCGAAGATGGAGAAATTTCACCAAATGTGTTGATGAACACATCATCACATTTGTGATGTAGGCCCCCTGGATCACATCTCCTTGGAGACAGGGTGGTGTATTAATTAGAGGAGTTTATCTCACCAGTAGGAGAATAGAAATCTCCACTGACTGGGAGAACTCACGCCTTGTGGGTATGGGACTCCTTGCCCCTGGTGAACACCTGGAGGAGGGATGGAAATACAAGGTCATTTGCTGCTACTGCTGCATCCCATGCCCGTGGCAGACACGGTTAATCAATCTCTGCTCTCTGCCACAGCCCCAGAATCCAGTATCCCTAGTATCTAGTATCCCCAGAATCTAGTATCCCTAGCATCTAAGTGCTCCAGTAACTAGGTAGTCACTTCTGATCAGAGTTGGTTCTTCAGTGAAAATCTATTCTTTGTCTTTCCTATCTCTGTGAACCCTTAGAAGGGCCCTCTCTGGAAAGGGCAGAATAGACAAACATCTCAAACAAACGGTTCTGAGACCGTGTGGGGGTGACGAGGCTCACCACAGCTAGGGGCGCCGAGATCGTGATGATGGGCGGGTGTGGTCATGATGCCAGTGAGACTGCGTGTCCCCAGTTGGTTCTATTCCCAGTTCTGCGGGCCCCCAAGAACCTGCCTCCATGCCACTTCCTCTCCGTATTTGCACTGCAGGTGGCCATCACAGGAATAAGTGTCAAGTTTACAGTGAAGAATCTCTTGTCTGGGTGGAGAATGCTGGGCCTTCATTTGGTTTGGGTCCATCCTCTCAGTCCTCTAAGCCGGCCTCCTGGGTTACATAGTGTATGTGCTCTGCTGACCAGCCCACCAGCTTTGAAAGGTCACAGCCAGAAAGATGGTCGGAACGAAGCAGTTAAGAATCACGTGATGGCCAGAACAGGCAGATTTACTGGGATGGAAGGATGACGGGTTGTCAGGCGCTGGGAGTGGGGTGGGGCAGCTGGGAATGACTGCTGACAGATACGAGTTTCTTCAGGGGTGATGAAAATGCTCTGGAATTAGCGGTGATGGTTGTAGAACCTTGGGAATATACTAAAGACGACTGAATTGTGGTTTTTAAAAGAGTGAATTGTATATATCTCCATAAAAGTAGAAAAAAGTCCATGGGGATTTTAAGCTAAACAAAATCAAATGTTCATAACAGCTACCATTAGTCAAACCCTTAAAAAATAACTTTGCACAAGGGTTAGTGCCATTCCCTGGTTCTTGATGACATTAGAACGTCAACCTGGGCATGGTGGCTTTCTCTTTTGGGTCCGAAGCAGTAGAGACTTGATTGCTTTCATCTCTGGCCCTGTGCTGGGAACAGTTAATGCGTGTGTGATTTTAAGATACGCAGTCATCCTTTTCTTGCTTTCCTAATTCCACTCAGGAATGCTGACGTGTTATAAGTGATCAGAGCACAGGCCAATTATATTTTTGACAGAGATGCAGTAACAACAATGTCATCTTTCATTTACTTAATACTTTTTCTCCGAAGAGTGTGTCTGTCTGGTACATCACAACAATCTTGGGGTTGATATGATTAACCCCGCTGACGGCCCTTGAAGTGACGCGAACCTTTTTTCTGACCTTGATGTACGAAGGGTGCCACATAGACAGTGTTTCCCCTCTCAATTTACTGTCCACTCTTTACCTTGTTCTGAGCCCCAGGAAGTGCACCTTGATGGGCTGGGTCCCTGGACTCCCTTGCCCCCAGCTTCCGGTGGCGCTCGGGTGCTTTCGGTCCAGTGGGAGGCGCCGGCGGGAGGAAGACAAGGTTGGGGCATTTGTTCCTCCAGCTCCCTGCCTGCCAGACTGTGGGTTGTGTTCCTGTCCTGGGGGCCGCAGCTCCTCACATGTCTGCCCGTGTGCCGCTGGGGTCTGGGAACCGCTTCCTCCTGCCCCTTCAGGCCTGGCAGAGTATGGGGGAGGGGTTTCCACCATCGCTGGCCCCTGAGTCCCTCCCCATCCCATGCTGGTTTCCCTTCACCTTGCCCCTTGGTAAAGAGTCTCTTCATTAAGTCCCATGACCTCCCCCTTTGTGCCATCTGTTTTCTGCTGGGCTGTGACTGAAACGCCAGGCCTGGTCTAACTTCATGACTTTGCACTTGGCTGTTCCCCCTCCAGGAACACTCTTTTCCCAGATCTTGGCATGGTTGGGTCCTTCTCAGCGTCCCCAGGCTCAGTGCAGCTGCCACCGCCTCAGAGGGGCCTTGTCTGTCTGCCCTCCCAGTCCCTCTGTCCTAGTCCCAAGACTTACTTTCTTTACAGTACTTTGACCTTGGAATCATCTTTGACTTGTTGGGCTGGCTGGCCTCATCCAGGGCGTCCTCCTGAGTTGACCAGGGGTCAGCAGACATTTTCTGTAAAAGGCCAGAGAATAAATATTTTCAGCTTTGCAGGAACACTGTCTCTGTCGCAGCCGCTGAAGTCTGCCTTAATAGTAAGAAAGTGGCCGCAGACAGGATATGAGCGAATGGGTGTATCTGTGTTCCAGTAAAACTATATTTACAAAAACGGGCAGAGCAGAAATTTGTGGTAGGTAAATTTCATCTCAATAAAGCTATTAGTGAACAGCAACAAAATCAGCAGTGCATTTGGCCTGTGGGTCATAGTTTGAGAAGCCTGAACTAGACCGAGAACTCTGTGAGCATTGAGACCTTATTGTTTTACTCACTTTGGGCCCCGGACTATGAATGGGGCCTGTCCCATGGCAGGTGTGTAATAAATGGTCCCTGAATGCACACACTTACGGAATGCCTCTGTGTAGGTCATTGTGCTGGGCCGTGGCAGCAATGGAAAAATCAGACAAAACCCCTTGACTTTGCAGCCCTGGAAGACACCCCAGTGTGTGTTTCTTGCACAGCACAGCTGTTGGTTCTGATGACAGAAGTGCTGTGTGGGAGCTCACAGCTGGATTGACTCATCTGCTGGGGAAATCAGGGACCGGCCTTCAAGGGGAGGATCCTTGAGCTGCATCTTGAAGGATGATCGGGGGTTTGGCAGGTGGACGGCGGGGGAGGGCAGGGAGGAAGCCTTTTCGAGAAGGGTGGGAGGGTGTGGTATGTTCAAGGAACTGGACTCTGCAACCCAGCGTGACAGAGTGACCAAGAGGAACATACTGGACAGAGGCCAGGTTGTGAAGAGTCCTGTGTACTGTGCTTCGGGGTTTGGTGGTCGTCGTCCTGTGGGCAGTGGAGGGCACTGAAGGAGGCTGGGCTGCAGTACCATGATTAGCGAAGCATTGTCATCAGGGGTGGTATGGAGGGAGGCCTGGGAGGGGTGGTAGCAGCGGGAGACAGACCGTCTAGAAGTTTCTTGCCCAAGAGTGGGGTCTTGGTCTGGGGTGGGGTCTTGGGACGATGTATAGTTCTTAAAGCTGAACTTTATGTGCAGCCGGGACCAGGGACTGTTCCCTTCCTTGAACTTAGTGTGGAAGAGAATGGACCGGAGGCTGATGCAGATTCCATTTCTGCCTTGATGGATGGCAGTACTCTTGGTGCAGAAGGGTGAGCAGTGTTCAGGTCTGGACTTTCTAGTGGGGTGGGGAGGGGAGGAGAGGCAGTAACAAGTACTGTTGACCCTTGAACAATGCGTGTTTGAACCGCATGGGTCCACTTACACGCAGATAGTTTTCAGTAGTAAATACTACAGTACTACACGGTCCATGGTTGGTTGATCCCACAGATGCAGAGGGACCGTGGATACAGAGGACTGACTATAAATTATATGCATATTAACCCCTGCGTTGGTCAAGGGTCAGCTGTACCTGAAAAATCGCAGAGTGCAATTGTGAGTACTGAGAAGACAGTAAGAGATGGTTGATGGGAAACTGATGGGGTCATATGGGAGCAGCTGCTTTCTAGTTAGGGAAAGGCTTTTTGCAGGGGAGGTTCGGGAGCTGTGGGAGCTGGGACTGGGAAGGTGAGAAGGAGCCAGCTTTCCCCAGATTGGGGGCAGACTGGTCCAGGTGGAGGGAAGGGCACACACAAAGGCCCTCAGGTAAGAGTGAGCGTGAGGTGTGTAAGGAATGTAAAGAAGGCCAGTGTGACCAGAGCAGAACCCTTGAAGGGGAGTGAGGTACAGAATTAGGCTGGTGACGCTCCAGGAGCCCCATCCTGGAGGCCGCCATAAGAAGTCTGGGAGAGAGAATTTCCAGTTAATTGCGATTTCTAGTGAATAGGATGCTAGTTAGGCCAGTTTAAGAAAGCTGGTACAATCGTGAATTGCTGCATAATGGGGATTTGTAAGATGTACTTGGGAATCCTTGGTTGTGTAGGTTGGAGGCTTTCAGAAGTTGAGCCGCGGGACTTCCCTGGTGGTGCAGTGGTTACAAATCCGCCTGCCAATGCAGGGGACACAGGTTCGAGCCGTGGTCTGGGAAGATCCCACGTGCCGTGGAGCAAATAAGCCCGTGCACCGCAACTACTGAGCCTGTGCTGTAGAGCCCACGAGCCACAAGTACTGAAGCCCACGCGCCTAGAGCCTGTGCTCCGCAACGAGAGAAGCCACCGCAATGAGAAGCCTGAGCACCACAACGAAGAGTAGCCCCCGCTCGCCGCGACTAGAGAAAGCTCATGGGCAGCAACGAAGACCCAGTGCAGCCAAAAATAAATGAAGGAAGGAAGAAAGGGAGGACGGAAGAAAGAAAAGAAAGGGAGGGAAGGGAAGGGAGGAAGGAAAGGAAGGAAAGGAAGGAAAGAAAGAAGACGTTGAGCTACTGCGTTTTTCCTTCTGGCCTAGCGTTACAACTTTGAGAAGATCTAGTACTGTTTACAAGTGTGTTCCTTTTTGGTTGTTAATATTTTTTTAAACTTCTCACTTTGAAATGGGCTGGCAATCGAAAGCTCTGTGAGCAGTCTGAGCATTTGGCTTGTTTTTAATCCTGGAATTTTCTTATTTTGGGCAGTGAAATTCACATGGAGTGTGTTTATTCATGCTTTCTTGACTCACTTCTCCCACGGCTGTTCTTGAATTTGCATTGCCACCATATGAATGAATCAAGAATCCATCAGGTTCAGTCTTTTGAGGATCAGATAAGGAGCATTTATCAGAACTTTTGGAGAGGCATTGACTTATTAAGTGGAAAATACATGGTTTCACACGGAGTGAGTGTAAATAGAGTAGGCCTGTGTTTCTGCTTTGGAGTCATCATCACTCAGTCTGCCTTGCAGAACATGCTTTTTCTGGGTAATTGTCCTAAAGCATAGAGTAGCTTGAGCGACACCCCATCTGCAAACACCTTTTTCCTATCGCACTGCACTTTCTAGTTATGAGGTGGCACATATATGGCTTGTCAAGCCGTTCAGCCTTTTAATGGCATGAAAAGGTAACTTGCTGTCATTTTTTGTCTCAGGTCAACTCACTTATGCCTAAGGAAAGGGGAAGAATGATCTATGAGTCAAAATTGTCTGTCCTTTAGTTCCTGAATGCTTATTCAGCTAAACATTTTTTTGTAGGCCTATTTTTATCATTCAAATATTAAAAGTAAACGTTGATTCCCTGAGCACTTCTGGAGGGCCTGTGTGTCATTTAGGGCTCATGACGGTGTCGAAAAATCCAATGCAAATTGACAGAAGCAGAAAGGGGATTCATGGGCTCCCATGACCCAGTTAGATTTTGGCTTCAGGCGCAGATGGATCCAGGGTCCACCTCTGTTCTCTGTCTGGGCCTCGTTTCTAGAGAGAGTTTCCACTCTCCACGTCTTCCAGGCATGAGATGGCCACAGGAGCTCCAGACCTCCCTTTTTCTCAGTGTTATGTCCAATGGGCAAGACAGAGCTTCTGGACTCACTCTGAGCAGTCATCAAAAGTCTCGGGCTTGACTCTCATTGGCTCATATTAGGGCCAAATGTAGGCCCATCCCTGAGTTGGTCCCTATTGCTGGGGAGAGTGGAGGCCTGATTAGCCAGCTCCGAATTCTACACCCACCCCTGGAGGTGAGGCGGGTGGAGGGGTCAGCTCCCAGGTGAGCATCCTGGGGGAAAACCGGGCATAGAGGTAATGTTCCTGCTGAGAGCAGAACAGGAGCTGCCCCCTAAGATGTATCCTGTTCACGTGTGTATCCCTCCTTGCGCCCCACAAGTGCCCAGTGCAGTGCCTCACCTGTACTGGTTAGATTCAGTAAATGTCCTCAGAATCTGATTACACGCCCCATGAGAAGGTGCAAGTGAGGCTGTGCTGGCCTGAGGGGGCGCTGCAGTGCTGGGCTGTGTTCCTGAGTTTGCAAACTAGGATGGTTTCTCTTGCTATACGGATGAATATTTAAGTTTTAGAAAATAGAATATAACCCGTCAAATCTGTGACTTTTCAGATTCCATTGCTTAGGGCAAGGTGATGTAAAAAAGTGGGTCAATTAGAAAAATATTAAGGAAATATTAGTGTGGTTTCTGTAGGATATGGTAAAAAGCTTGAGAGTGACTGATGTGTATTCAGGCCGGGCTCACTGGCAGGTAAGGGGTGGGTCTTGAGCCAGACTGCCCAGAGTCCCCCAGCTCTGCGCACACGGGCTGTGTGACCTTGGACTCCTTGCCTCACCTCTCTGGGCCGTTCCGCCTGTGAAGTGGGGCTTCCATGGAGGGTGGTTGGGAGAATTGTATGACATGCTTACGATAGTTCTGATCACATGGTGCATGTTTAGTTAGTATCGGGTATCAGTAATAGTGGTAGTACTCATAGTACTAGTACTAGTAGTAGTAGTATAGATGTGGCTCAAGGTTAAAAATGCGGTTTAGAGGGTCAGTGAAGTACATACGTTAGTTCATTAATGAAACAAGTGTTCACCAAGCCTCTGCCATGTGCCAGGCACTGAGCAGGGCACTGGGGATGCGGAGGTGAGCGGGCAGGGCTCCTGTTCCTGGAGGGCAGCCGTCCAGTGGGAGAGACAATGCGGAGGCCACGATAGGAGTGCAGGGTGGCGAGTCTTGGAGGGTGTTGAGAGGAGGGAGCTGTGGGAGCAAGAGGAAGAAGCCTCCCGAGCTGAGCCTCGACGCTGGAGGAGCCAGCGGGTGCAAAGGCATGGGGCACCCACCGCTAAGTCTCCTGGGTGCGGGCGGGATTCAAGCGCCTGGAGCCGAGGAGTGGGGCGCGCATTTTGGTTGGAGATGATTATGTCATTTGGGTCATTTCATCGTCACATCCGTTCCCCACCTACTTCCCAGGTGACTGCTCTGTGCCGTCAGGGAGCAAGGATGGGGGGCGAATTGCAAATCCACGACTCATGGAAAGTGTGAAGACCCTGGGTGTCTTTCCTCCCTCTGAGGCTCTCTTTTTGTTTGAGAACTGCCACCAATAGTTTCAAACATCAGAGTGTGTGTGTGTGTGTGTTTTTAAAATCAGGAGGACATGTTATACTTTTATTAAATGATTCCAGAGACTCTCTGGTCTAACTTAATGCTGTGAATTTCGTAACTGTAACTCATTATTGGTCTGTTTGGACCTTTTATTTATGTTTATTTTGAAAAACAAAATTAACTTTGGACTGCTGCATGGACCTCCCCTTTGGAGGGGTCTGCCAGCAGTCAGTGATGGCGGTCAACCGGGGACATTCTGTTAGGACTCCCCACGTGGTTCATTAGCTTGATGCCTGTCTCTTTTGCATCCAAAGGAATGCTTGACTTTATGGGGAACCCTGTAATGAAGTCTTAGCTTTGCTGGCTGAACCAGGAAGACCGACTTCCTGGCCAGCTCTCAGCAGGTGAGGCCCTTGTCCTCATTTGGGAATTGAAGTACCATGTCATTTTCCCTGGCCTCCCTGCCTCTTGAGAAACCTGATTTCAGTGACCTATGACTGTACCAGCTGGTTGGGCGGTCCAGAGCTGGAGTCACCCGATGGTCCTTGTCTGAGCTCTGCCAGGGAAGCAGGTGGGTCAGCTGAGAGAGGTGACTGGAGGGCCACCTGTCTGGCCATGTATCAGATGTCATAGAGCCTCTGTGCGCCCCAGAAGAGTTCTTGAAATCTCTCATTCCTCCCCTGGGCTCGCCTGGTTGCCTCTCTCTGTCAGGGTTGGCTTCATCCTCCTCTGCTTCATCAATGTGGTCACCGTTATGGCAGCCACCACTGACTGCGTGCCTGGGGTTGGGAGGTGCAGTCATTGATTCTCTTATCCCACCACCATTAATTAAGACTTTAATGATTACGGCAGCTCACGTTTATTGAGTGCTTACTGTGTTCCAGCCATTGTTTAATCCTCCCAAAGCCCAGTCTGATTTGACAGATGAGACTGAGGCACAAAGACCTTAAGCCACTTGTCCAAGGTATTGATACCGTTGCTGGGGTGCAGCTTAGCCCGGATTCGAACTCACATACCGTGACTCTAGAGCAGGAGGTGTCACGCTGTGGCCTGTGGGGCCACCATCTGTTTTTGTAAATGAAGTGTTACTGTAACTCAGCCATGCCCACCTGTTTATGAATTGTCTCTGGTGGCTTTTGCTTTGCAGCAGCAGAATTGAGTGGTTGTAAGAGAGACCTCTGGCTCTTTTCTGAAAATGTTTGCCAACCCCTGCTCGGAGCCCAAGCCCTCGGCCACCATGCTATGCTGACTCTCAATGAAAAATAAAAGCACAGAGTTCCTACAGCGTGTCCAGCACTGTGCCAGGCCCTGGGAGCCAGTGATGAACCGGTGAACACGTGTCACATTCTGGTGGCGGGGCAGATGGTAGTCAGGTACTCACCCTAGTAAATATATGTTTATAAACAGAAGTGCTCTGAAAGGAGAGTGTAGGCTGTATGAAAGCAGAAAAGAGACTCTTAATGCTGGAACATACATGGTGGAGGGCGGGAGTCAAGGAAGGTTCTCTCATGGAAGTGATACTTGAGCAGATAAAGTTTGAGGGAGGAACCCTCAGGGGGAAGCAACAGGATGTGCAAAGGCCTGGGGGTGAGCAACAGGGAATAGGAGAGGACAGCTCTCCTTCCAGATGAGGAAAGTGAGGCTCAGAAGCTGAAGAAACCCTTGTCCCAGGTCACATGGCAAAGGTCATGCAGAGAACTGAACCCAGGTTTGATTCTCGACCCCATATTGTTCCTCCTGTTCTGTTCCTCCACTCACAGTGTCCGCCTCCTTACATGCAGTGTCCCAGTGGAACCATCTTCTCATAATGGGCAGGCCCGTGTCCTTGGGACACAGCCTGGACTCTGGGTGGGCAGTAGCACAGGTGAACCAGGACCTTGAGAGCCAGGTGTGCCTTTTGGAACCTGACCCACTTTGCGTTCCTTGTTTCTTCCTTGAGAGCGACTTCTTTTCATCCCTCATCACAAGAAGGCAATTCGAAATCAGGAAGTCATTCCTGAGTTCACCTTTGCTGCTAGAATTCTTTAATGATAACATCTTAAGTTATTATTAGATGGTTACATAAATTCCTGTTCATGCACTTTGGTAGCTTGCCCTCTGAAGTGATCCCTTAGAGGGTAAAAGAAATTCATAGGAGAATGATGTGAGAGAGTTAAAGTTGCTTGTGTGTTGGTTTCCTCTTGCACGGAAGCATCTCGAGAAAGGGCTGAGCAGTTGGCACCTGGGGGTCGGGTGGGGAGGGGGCTGCCCCACTTCTGAACAGTAGCCACTGGGGAGAACAGTCACAAGAAAGGGTTTCCCCTCCTGAAGATCATGGCTGTAACTGAGGGATGACTTAGGAGGTGACCTCAAAACTTCAGCTCACTGCTAAGGGCTACGGGTTTTAGAGGGATGAAATGTCCTAAAATGGATCGTGGTGCTGTTTGCATTAGGACTGACATAAATACACTACCATGTGTAAAATAGGTAGCTAGTGGGAACCTGCAGTACAGCACAGGGAGCTCAGCTCGGTGCTCTGTGATGACCTAGATGGGTGGGATGGGGGGTGCGTGGGAGGGAGGTCCAAGAGGGAGGGGATATATGTGTACATACAGCTGATTCACTTCATTGTACAACGGAAACTGACACACATTGTAAAGCAATTATACTCCAAGAAAAAAAAATTAAATTATACACTTGAAATGGGTGCACTGTATGGTATGTGAATTATATCTTCATAAAACTGTTATTTAAAAAAGAGACTAGAGGGGAGGGAAAACCACTTCAGCTCATTCAGGCTTGATGAACTAGAGGGTGTATGAGGGGCAGGCTGGGGACTTGTTAGTTTAACAGGTTTCCAGGACGCTAGTTGTGGAGGTGGCGGGAATCGGGCCCTGGTTTTAGAGAGGGCACCTCTGATGCTCTCTGGAAGCAGGGCAGCACCCTGTAGGCTCACAGCACAAGCAAGGCCAGCTGCGCACGGGCCCCCAGAGCCACGCTCTGACATCGAATAAGCCAGAATGCGCCTATGGTGTGCGGAGCCGTCATGGGATTTCTTCCCAGAAACAATCCCATGAGGCTCTGTAGGGCTTGTCGATGGGGCAGGCTGGGGGGAGTCTGGGCCTGGCTGGGGTCTGCCTCTGCGGCCCTCTCCTGAGGGACCTTGGTGAAGTGGCTTCACCTTTGAGTGGGACACATGTGGACGTGCTTTGTGAAGGGGAGAGCTTGGTGGGCATTTAGAGGAATTTGTTCATTTAAAAAATATGCGAACGCCCACTGCACAGGGGCACTGGAAGAAACGGGAGAGGAGATAAATGGGACCTCTCCCCCGGGGCTTACGGTCTAGAGCAGGGTTTCCCAGCCACAGCCCTCCTGACTTCTGGGGTTGTGATTCTGTCGTAGGCTGTCCTGTGCACTGTAGGAGTCGGGCAGCATCTCTGGCCTCCACCCGCTGGATGCCAGTAGCACCCCCAACCCCATTCATGACAGTCAGATGTCTTCAGACATGGCGCAGCGTCCTTTGGGCTTGAAATTGTCCCCGACTGAGCCGCAGCGCTCTCGATGGCAGAGCAGCCGCATCACGTGGCGGAGGAGCCCTGGTGAGCACGTGGGTATGAGAGGGGCCGTGAGGGTGACGGCAGGTGGGCGCAGAGGACCCGGGCAGGTGTGTGGCCGTGGAGAGCTGCGGCGTGAAGTCACGGGCAGAGCCTGGTCCGCTTGTCCTCGTGACCCTGGGTGGGGGTCACTTCCCTCTGTGGAACCCCTCACGAGAATGTGGGCTTAGAAAGTGCCACCAAGCTCTGTGGGGTGAGAGGCCAGGTACCGAGGGTGGCACTCAGTGGCCTCTGCCCCACACCTAGCACTTCCACCACGTTCACGCCGAGACTGCCGCGTGGGGTGTGGGGCAGCACGTACTGTGCCCAGGGCTTGGGGAGGTCTCAGGAGGATGCGATGTCTGATTGGTTGGAGCACCAGGGGGTGACGGGAGTCATGGGGAGAAGGTGGCTGGTGGGAGGGCGTGGTGGGCACTTGTGTGCCCGTGTGTGGGCCTGTGCCCCTGGGCCTTGGGTAGCCGTGTGTGGGTATGTACTCGTGGGTGAGTGTGCCCTTGCGTGCAGGTGTGTGCGTGTACGCACGCCTGCTCGGTAGCAGCAAGGGACGTCTTCTCAGGCACTCCGGTTGTATGACGAGTGCCTGGAGACCAGAGAGCTGGTGGCACGTTCCGGCAGCTGCTTACGGTTCAGTCCAGCGTGTACGAGGCGGGCCTTTGTCCGTGGGGACGAGGGCAGTGCTGTGTGGGAGAACGGCCGCGGTGGCCCCGGGGTGGGGCGGGGAGGCCAGTGAGGAGAGGTGGCCGTGATCCAGGAGGTCAGGTGGGCTGTCCCTGAGGGGCGCTGGGGGGTGGAGGAGGGCACCCAGAGGGGAGATGGGAGGCGGGCTCCGTGATGTGGGTTGGTTACGAAGCGGGAGCTGTGGAGGGTGATGGCCGGGCTTCTCCGGAAGGTGAGCGTGCACGCGGGTGTGTGTGTGCATGTGTGTTTTGATGGTGACACCAGCTGAGGACTCGACTGTTTGTGGTGCCCCTGAGACGTCAGGAGCGCTGATGTCCAGGTAGACAATGGTAGGAGTTATTTATGGCTCTGGAGCCCAGGATAAAGATCAGGGCTGGTGCTGTTGGGGTCTTGGGGAAGTGACGTGATTTTATATCTTAGGTTACTCTGGCAGCTTGGAGGAGAGCTGGGGAGACCTTTCACGAGGGCCGCGGGTGCCTGCTGGTGGCCTGAAGTTCCTTCTCCAGCCCCTGACGGACCCCGGAGGAGGGCTCTGACCCTCCTCCCAGTTGGCAGAGGCTCTTGGACAAGCTGAGGGGGTTCCTGCAGAATTGCATCACTCCTGCGGTTAATGGGGGGTTTCACACAGCTGCCCGCATCATCTGCACGTGAAAACTGAGGGCACCCGATTGAACCCGGCTCTGGGATCTGCTGGTGCATAAGCCTTTCCAAAAGGCTGAAGTTTATGAAAAGGGGGGGCAGTCCCTCCCAGTCATTTCCATCTGGTGATGAGCCCGAGTCAGGTAGCAGTAACGATCTGGTCTGGGAGTGTCTTTCTCAGAGCGTGGGCTTGATGGGTGGAATCGGTGGCCTCTCTCATCTTGAGTCTGTGCCGTTGCAGAGAGACTGCGAGAGCGGGTGGGAGCCCCCGGCTCTGGCTGTAGCGTGTTCCAGAGTCCATGTGGTGGTGGTTCTTTGCTGAGGAGGGTGTAGTTCAGGGCTGTAGCCCTCCTCTGTTGTCTGTGGGTGTTCGTTCTCTCGAGGAACGGTGACTGTAGGGGAAACAATGCGTGTGAGGGTTCCGGGTTGTAAATCAAATTAGTTTATATAAAACACACAGAACCAAAAACCAAGGAACGTGCCAGGTTAGTATAACTGGGAACATCCCAAGGGATGGTGTAGGCGTCCCAGAGATCTGGATCTAGAGCAGTGCTGACGTCACCGGCCTCTGAGTCTTTCCCCTCCGCTTGTTTTCTGGGTTGACGTCATGCTCAGGTGGGCTTTCTCCAGAGGTGGCAAATGTAGCCTTTGGCAGAGCCAGGCTTCCATTCTTCTTGTTAGGTCAGGGTCTCAGCAAGGCGAGCACATGTGTCCCTCCCCAGAAGGACTCCGGCTACCTCTGTATGGGTCATAGGGCCTCCCCAGCTTGGCTCAGTCTTCAGTTCCAGAGGGGTGGGCCAGCCAGGGTCAGATGCCCACCCCTGGTAGGGAAGGTGGGGCTGTGTGATTGACAGGCCCACTAGAGTCTCATGAGGGGCAGTTCCCAGAAGGAAGAGGAATGGGAAGACCCCAAAGTAGAAGAGTTCCCTCCACCTTGGCAAGTGCCAGCAGCCACAGGATCCCAGATTGCAGGCTTATGAAGCAAAGAATAGGGAATACCGTCGGGCTAAAATGGTAGGGAGCCTTGTTTTTAGGCATAATGCAGCGTTTGGATCAAATTCATATTTCTCCAATGGTTGTTATAAGTACACTTTCGAGATGTCTCCTGTGTTCACAACTCAGGGCATGGTGGGTGGCCCAGCTGTTAAATTTGGTCGAGGACTTAATTTTATTTAATTTAATTTATTTTTAATTAATTAATTAATTTTTGGCTGTGTTGGGCCTTCGTTGCTGTGCACGGGCTCTCTCTAGTTGCGGCGAACGGGGGCTACTCTTTGTTGCGGTGTGTGGGCTTCTCTTGTTGCAGAGGAAGGGCTCTAGGTGCGCGGGCTTTAGTAGTTGTGGCTCACGGGCTCTAGAGCGCAGGCTCGGTAGTTGTGGTGCATGGGCTTAGTTGCTTCGTGGCATCTGGGATCTTCCCGGACCAGGGCTTGAACCTGTGTCCCCTGCATTGACAAGAGGATTCTTAACTGCTGTGCCACCAGGGAAGTCACCGAGGACTTAATTTTAATCCTCAGCTCTGCTCCTTGCTGGCTCTGTGCCTTCAGGCAAGTCTCTTGACCTCTCTGGGCCTTGTTTCCAGTGAACACCAAGCCTGCCAACCTCTCATAGTGCTTTTGTGAGGATCACATGAGAATCCTGACTTTGTAAACTGTGCAGTTCGTAGCAGACATCCCTGGTGCTACTTACTGGTGTAATCATTCTGGGACACGTGTGCTTTTTCTTTTTTTGAAATTGCATCAGAAACTTTGAATCTTTATTCCGGAAGTGTTCCTCGCTCTGATTTTAAAATGTTTTGTGTTTTGTTTTTTTACCTACTTCACAGTGTGAAGTGTTGCATACGAATGAAATGCAGATCAGCACCTGAGGCTTTGCTCACCAGCTGAGGACACAAGATGGCAAACTCTTCTTGGCAACTTAAATGGGGAGGGAGTAGAAGGAAGGAGAGGGACAGGGCTGGAGGGAAAGCGTGGAGGCAGGCCAGGGGGTGCCATGTGGGGCTAAGATCTGTCACTTCAGTGCTCTGGTGGTCAACAGCTCCAGCTCCCGAGTCCCCAGGACCTGAAGGAGCAGGGGGTGGTGGATTGGTTAGGAGCTGGGATTGAACCCCAGCTCCACTGTTGACTAGAGGTGTCATCTCTGTGTCCTCATCTATAAAATGGATTCATAATATTACCTTCCTCAAAGTGTTGTAAGGATTAAATAAAATAATCCAGGCAAAGTGCTCAGAATCTTGTCTGGCAGATATCATGGGCTCAAAGACTTGTCATCATCATTAGTATGATGTTTTAATGAATGAATTTGATTTTTATAACCCTTTGAGATACACAGGACGGATGGTTATGCACTTCTTATTTTAAGGATAATGGACACAGATTCAAAGATATAAAATAACTTATGTGAGGTGTCACGTGGCACATGGGTCCACAGACTTTGTCTGTAAAGGGCCAGATAGTAAATATTTTCAGGTTTGTGGGCCATCTGGTCTCTGTTGCAGTGACTCAACTCTGCCGTTGTTGCAGCAGCCACAGATGACATATCAACTAATGGTCGTGACTCTGTACCAATAAAACTTTATTTACAGGAACAGGTGGTAGCTGGATTTGGTCTGTGGGCCGCAGTTTGCCGACCCCTGATGGAGCTGGTAAGTGGACAGGTGCTGAGTTAGGTCTCGAGTCTGGGTTTTCTGGCTTGGAATTCTAGCCCTGTCCCCTGTGACGTACAGCTTCCTCCACGTGTGGGTCAGGAGAGGTTTGTTCTCCAACTAGGAGCCAAACTCCTGCTTCTGGAGCCAATTAGATAGAGCCTTTGGGAGAAGGGAAGGCTTCATCTTCCAGCCTGTGAGATGCCTGCAGAGACATTTCCTATCTTATGACTTAATGTGTTGTGAGTTCCTCGATGCTCGGGTGGGTGTTGCTGCCCCTCTGCTGCTTGTTGACAGTTCAGCAAACGTGAACCCTAGGAGCTCGGAGTCTTAACCTGGGCCAGCAGGCCCATCTCAGAGTGCAGGGCAGGTCAGCGGCCTCCCTGCCCACTGCTACTGTGCAGCCACCAGTGATGGCATCTCCTGGGAGGCAGCTGGGCATCTCTGTGCTCCTGAGCTGCTGGGATAACCACATGGGAGGGATGGTGGAGTGAAACGCATCAAAGAGAGCAAGCGGCCCCCAGCTATCCTGTGGCCACTCTGACTGATGAAAGTAAGGGCAAGGAGAAGAAGTCCCGTCTTGGCAAGAGGAGTCATTGGAGACTTTCAGCCTTGGCCTCTGTTCAAAGGAAAGGGCGGACCCACTCGGTTGTTGCTGCCATTGTCAGCTCCCGGCAGATAGGAGGCAGAGAGGTTTGTCGTTGGATTTTAGCCAACCCCGCAGCAGCCTTAGCGCTGGTTGACCTCGGCTGGGCTGGGAGAGGACTTAACGGTGACAGACCAGCTTGCATGGCAGTCACCAACTTTCAAGGCGGCATTTGAACCAGCACAAAAGAATTCACAAAGCTCATTTAAAAACCAGAGGAGTAGGTTTATTTTCCACACGACAACTCTGTTGGTGCTTTATACATAACAATAAAAAGATCAGGAGGCTGTAGAGTAATATGAAAATGGAGTCTGTGCTGGGTGGATTGTTTGAAAGTTGCTGTGTTCTCCCTCCTCTTAGTAATAAACAGTATGTTGAAGGAGATTTTGTGTTTGGTGGTTTTGCTGTTTGGATTTTGTGGGGGAGGAAAATGGTTCTGTAAATTGAAAGTATTGCTAATATTTCAAAAATCTCAATCCTTTTGTCCCTGAGGTGGGAGGGTTAATACATGGCTTAGTGTCCTCTCTTGAGAAGCCTAATAAAAAACGTTAATTATATTTCATTTACCGCTTAGGTAGTTTCTAAAGGGAGATTGGCTTGGGAATAGTTATTTGGGGATTATTCTGTTTTTAGGGTTGTTGTGGAAGGGTTACCTAAATTGTTCCTAATCTATTTCTAGACTGCGTTCTACTCACTGCCTCAGTTATATATTTGCAGCAGGCTTTGGCCCCCTATTGGAAGTGGGTCACTATTTGCTGTGGACTGCATTATATCCTCCCAGAATTCATATGGTGAAGCTCTAACCCCCAACGTGACTGTATTTGGAGATAAGGTGTTTAAGGAGGTGATTAAAGTTAAATGAGGTCATGAGGGTGGGACCCTACTCCAACATGACAGGTGTTTTTAGTAGAGGAAGAGCTGCCAGGAGTGTGCACACACAGGAACGACTGCGTGAAGACACTGAGAGGAGGCAGCCGTCTGCAAGGCTGGGAGAGAGACCTCAGGAGAATCCAAACCTCCCATACTGTGGTCTTGGGCTTCGGGTGTGCAGAGCTGTGAGAAATAAATATCTATTGTTGAGCCACTCAGTCTGTGGCGTTCCGTTATGGCAACCCTAGGAGATGAACACACTCTTTTTTTTAAAAAGTAAATTTATTTATTTATTATGGGCTGCGTTGGGTCTTCGCTGCTGTGCGTGGGCTTTCTCTAGTTGCGGTGAATGGAGGTTCGCTGCTGCACGCAGGCTTTCTCTAGTTGCGGTGAATGGGGGCTACTCTTTGTGGTGCGCGGGCTTCTCACTGTGGTGGCTTCTCTTGTTGTGGAGCACGGGCTCTAGGCGCGTGGGCTTCAGTAGTTGTGGTGCATGGGTCTAGAGCGCAGGCTCAGTAGTTGTGGTGCAGGGGCTTAGTTGCTCTGCGGCATGTGGGATCTTCCTGGACCAGGGATCAAACCCGTGCCCCCTGTACTGGCAGGCGGATTCTTAACCACTGCACCACCAGGGAAGTCCCATGAACACACTCTTAACTGCTGTCTCTTCTCCCAGTTTTTGACAGGTACAGGTTCATCCTGGGCCCAGTGCTTACCAGCTGTGAGTACTTGGGGCAAGCTGAGTAATCTCTCTGAGCTTCACTTTTCCTTTCTGTAAAATAGGGACTGTGTCCCAGAAATTGGGTGTTATGTGTATATGTGTTGTTTTAGAATTGCAGAAGGGGTTGACTCCAGCTGAGCCTTGCTGTGTCAGGGTAATCCACATTCTGAGGTCCAGTGTCCCTGTGGGATCCTTATATGTTTCCAGTGACTCACATTTGTCCCTGCTGGAGGCAAGCACCTCACTAGGATAGATGACCAAGGCGGTGTGGTATGGGGGGAAGTGTGCTGGTTCTGGGGTCAGGCTGCTCGGGTGTTCATCTCAGTTCTGCTTCTCTGTTGGCTGTGGCCATTGGCTAGCTGTGGTCCTACCCACAGCCTCAGTGTACTCAGCCGAGAAATGGAGGTGGGCCTGAAGTTGGGCTGGGTCACTAGCATTCTTTTTTTTTTTTTTTTTTTTTGCGGTACGCAGGCCTCTCACTGTTGTGGCCTCTCCCGTTGCGGAGCACAGGCTCCAGACGCTCAGGCTCAGCGGCCATGGTTCACGGTCCCAGCCGCTCCACGGCATGTGGGATCTTCCTGGACCGGGGCACGAACCCGTGTCCCCTGCATCGGCAGGCGGACTCTCAACTACTGCGCCACCAGGGAAGTCCACTAGCATTCTTGTATATGATACAAACTCTGATTTTATGACTCCATTTTAATAACCCAGACATGACTAAGCCCCTCATAACTGTCCTTGTGGTTTTTCTTCCCTCGTGTAGGTATTAGTCTGTATAGGGTCTTAAGTGAAAGCCATATCGATCTTCTCAAGAGGCAGACCTTGTTGGTTATATTCTCTCACATCCCTGTGTTTGTCTCAGTGTCTGGTATATAGCAGATGCTCAATTACATTTTTGTTTTTAAACAGCTTTATTGAGATACAGTTTGTACATTATACAATTTATCCACCTAAAGAATGCAATTCAGTGATATTTTTAGTATACATACAGTGCTCAATTATTTTCTTTTCTCAGTTGTTTTTTAAAATGAATGAATGCTTTATCTGTTGCTTCATATGTAGTGTTCATTCATTCATTCATTCATTCATTCAGTGTTTGCTGGGTGCCTGCTGATTGTAAGGTAAGGTGCTAGTTGCAACACTGGGGATGCAGCAGTCTCCCAGTCAGATGAAATTCCTTGCCTTCATGGGGCTCACATTCTTGTCAGGAGGACACTGTGAGCCAAGAGTTGGTAGCATTGACTTTGCTTCTCTCACTAGAGTAGCTTCTCTCTAGCTATTGAGCAGACCTGCCTCACAGTAACCCACAGTCTCTACCCTGTCTTAGACTTCCTTGTCCCTGCCATTCCCCAGCTTGCCAGTATAGGCTCTATGTCATTGTATTAATAGTTTTCATCTGATCAGTATTCGCTGGAGATGGGGAGGGGCCCAAGGGCAGGAATATGAGGCTGGAGCTTACATGACTCTGTGAGCTCCAGAGGGTGAGACGTAACGGGACCTCTCAGGAGGAGCATCTTTTGGTGATAGGGCGTGGCTGCGCTGGGGGGGTCAACTCCTCTAGTCTTTTCTGAACCTGTTCCCTTCCCTTTGCCGTGATCTGTGAATGGTTCTTGTGCTGGAAGGGGGCTGGTGTAAGCTGTTACTACTGTGGGCAGAGGTGGGAGGTCGAGTCGTGCTCATTAGAGACAGGCATTGCTTTGGTCCCATGGAGCACAGCCCTCAATCCGGACATCAACCAGATCTCAAGGTTCCACAAACCAGCTTGGCTTTCATCCTCTTTTAAGTCAACCCGGGATCACAAAGGGCCAGATCTCCTTCAGAAAAAGGCCTTGTGGTCCCGGAAACAATATGGAACCTGGAATAATCAGAAAGCTCGTTTAATAGGCCTTTTTGTCTTTATTTTGGAGAGGAGAATGGTAGGTGATTGGATTCACCAAAGACGAAAGAAAACATAATTTTCCAGTATATACCATGGGGTCCTCTCCTTTTTACCTTCTCCTTTGCTTTGCAACAGTGACCATCTGTCTTTGTGGACCCTGAGATAATGTCCAAGTCATCACCATTTGTACAGTTCAGACTAGCTTGGATGGTGTTTGGTTTTCTTTGTACAATTGTGTAATTGCATAGACACGTGTAACTTGGATGTAGCGTATTTGGCTAAATGGACACATAGACTTCTTGAGTCTCTACGCTGGTAGTATTGTTATTCTGAGACTGCTGTGTATCTATAGTGGTATAAAGCATACAAGTTATGATGGTATATCCTAATTCTATTATCCTGTGCATCCTTGGTGTACATACTTTGTATGAGGAGAAAAAGATATACAATTGTAATATAAAAGAGGTTAAGTAAAAAACTCATCAAATTAGAATTGGAAATACTATGAATAATGAGGTATTTTATCTTAAAATAAATAGGTTTGTGTATCTATGTATATATTCCTATGTATAGCTCATCTGTAAAGTCTCAGAATATAACACAATATAATTGCTGAGAACAGATAAAAAATTTTGCATATGCTTTCTCCATTCTCCTCCATTCTTAAAAAATATTCATTCTATATCTACATTATCTGAGTGCATAGCCAACACGTACTTTACTCTTTCCCTTTCATCCTTGTTTAGTCTTAGTTCTGTAAGTTTTCCCACCAGTTCTGTTGCTACCCTGCTAATGGTTTTGTCTGTTTTAAGCTCATCCTCTGATAGATTCTGAGGGGAGGGCTTACCGGACCAGTATTCCCAGAGTTCTTACATGTTGTTACTTGTTTGTACTTGAAAATCAATTTGGTGGCTCTCAAATCCTCAGGGTGCCTCTTCTTGAGACCCTTAAATATGTTACTACATTTGGGGAAGCATTGTTGTCGAAGTTGGATGATAATCTAATTTTTCTTTCCCTTAGAAGTCAGTTGCCCAAAGCAGTTCTTCCCTTTGTTTGAAGTTCAGTAGTTTTACGAGGATGCCTCTTTGTATTAGTCACTCGGAATTAGCACTCTCAGGTACCTGGTGGGCTCTTCCCATATATGATTTCAAATCTCTTTATTTCAGCAAAGTTGGCTTGAATCACAGTTTACTCTCTGTTCCTTCCCTTTGCTTTTCCTCCCCGTTGGTTTTCTGTATGTTGGATCCTGTCTTTAATGGTTGTCACTTTCTCTCCAGTCTTTATTCTTTTCTTCACTTCCTTTTAGTTTTTTCTTTTCACCTTCTAGGTGTTCCTTCTAGCTTGGTCTTCATTTCTGAAAATTTTCCTTTAACTTCCTGAGCTTTGTCACCTCATGATTGAGTTTTTCTAATTCTGGTTCGTGTTGTTCTTTCATGTCTCTTACCGTTTCCGCGTTGTCTTTTAGCTTGGATTGAAATAGAAGGCTGCAGTTACGTGGATATTTCTGGCATGCCTTCCTTGTCTGTAGAATTGTTCTACTTCTTCCTCTCTTTTTTCTTACAGCTTCTGAATGGGATTTTCTCTGGCCACTTCTTTGTTGCTCTTCTTTTTTTGTAGTCAAGAAACTAAACTTTTAGAGGGGAGTGAGGTTGAGGGCAGCTTTTCGTACCTTCCCTTGTGTTCATGGAGGAGCCAGGTGTGTCGCAGCTCTGAGACCTCCTGGTTCTTTTCTCCCTGACTTTTATCTAGATCTGGTCTTCCCTTTGCCTCCAGCATCTCTGTATTGCCCAATTATGATTCCACTCGAGTAGTTTTTCTTTTTTTCCCCCTCATTGTGCGGCCCTGTCCTGGAACCGAATCCATGGGGGCCAGTTTGGAGAATGAGTAGAGGCCTGCCTGAGGTATCCCCTTGGACTTCACCTTATGTCCCTTGCACTCCCCTGCTATTGGGAGAAGGGAAATCCCTTCCAGTTTTATTGTAGTTCTCAACTTGATCCAGCATGCTTTCCTTTCCAGAAATAGTAGTTGGTAATTTTGGGGTTCTTTTCTCAGGGTGTCTCATCAGATGCCCTGTTGCTGCTTCCCTCTGCATCCTCCTACACAGATGCTGATGCCCTGCAGGCTTTGTGGCTGTGGGTTTGGCCTTACCTGCTTATATTTTGGGGTTTCAGGGCTTCCTTGTCACCTAGCTTTTTTTGTATTACCCATAGATTTTTGATTTTGCTATATATATTTAGAGAGATTAAAAATTAGTCTGCCATCATGCCTGTCTTCCCAGAATCCCATTCTAAATAGACTTTTAAAATAATACAAATAAACACTCTCTTGATATTGATCCCACCAGACAGGGCATGAAAAGAGGAAGCTGCCCTGAGGGTGAAATTGCAGGTGAACAGTCAGCTGGTAATAGGCTGATTGATTACAGGGTATCAGAACTGATTTTGCTTCACAAAAGTAGTTACCCTTCTGGCTCCTAACAACCTTGGTTCATTCAGAGCAGAGCTTCCCAGCCAGGGTGCTGCAGAGGCTCATGGGGCCGAGATCACGATGCCTTCGGCCCCCAGTAATGTCAGAGGGACCCAGGCGGCAGGACCCCTGCCAGTTCCTCCAGCCTGAGTGGCTTCATCTGTTCATCCTCAGTGGGATACAGAAACATCATTCCGAGCCTCGCTTATGGATATATTTATTCATCAAATATTTCTTATTTTTTAAAAATTCCCTGAATGTTTAATTTTGAAAAATTTCAAACCTACAGAAAAGGTGCAAGACTGGCGCAATGAACTTGGGTACAGACACCCTTTACCTAGATTCACCAGTTGTTAATATTTTGCACATTCATCTTTATTTTCACTTTTTCTTAATAAATAAACAAATGAATAAATGTGTGTATACCTATATATTTATACATATGTATTTGTTCTGTACTGTTGAAAATAAAAGTTGTTTCAGACATTGTGATTCTTTACTCCTCAATCCTTCTACATTTCTCTCCCAAGAACAAGGATAGTCTACTATATTATCATAATATCATTATCCTACCCAAGGAAATGCACAATAACTCCATAATATCTAATATGCTGCCCATATTCACAATTCCCTAATTGTTCCTAAAGTGTATTTTCTAGCTACGTCCCCCCTAGATTCAGGATCCGAAAAGGTTTATGCATCACCTTTGGTTGTCACGTCGTCAGACTGCAGCCCGAATCCTGTGCCATATTCTGTGCCGCATGTTGGGGATACAGGGGTTAGGTAGACCCCAGTGCCTGCTTTTAAGGAGCTCGTGGTCTGGAAACAGCCAGGTTAAAGTAAGAGCAGGACAGATTTGGACTTCCTAGGATCTTCGTGCTGGTAGCTATAATCCTAAGAGTTTCAATTCACCTTTGTCACCAATGGCATCCGGTTCCCACCTGGTCTTCAAGCCCGCTGTGCCTGGTCAGCTTCCTGGAATCCTTGGGAATGCATTCATGTTTGACACTGACATGTATAAAGCCATCTTAAGAGCCTTTCGGGCACATTGTCTTGACCCTCTTGAATATTCTGCCGGGAGCCTGGAGGCCAGAGAACAGACCCTCCTTACTTACATTTAGTAGTGTCTTCTATAGCTTTTCAATAATTTAATCACTGGGCTTCCCTGGTGGCGTAGCGGTTGAGAGTCCACCTGCCAATGCAGGGGACAGGGGTTCGTGCCCCGGTCCGGGAAGATCCCACATGCCGCGGAGCGGCTTGGGCCCGTGAGCCATGGCCGCTGAGCCTGCGCGTCCGGAGCCTGTGCTCCGCAACGGGAGAGGCCACAACAGTGAGAGACCCGCGTACCACAAAAAAAAAAATAATAATTTATCACCAAGGTGTGCAGTGGAATTGAACACATTGAAATGTTTTAATCAAGTGAAGGCAAGCAGCAGTGACAGGTTGAAGGAGCCTCATTTTCTTTTTTGCTTTGTCAACTTGCAGTCACTAGCTGTTGACAGGGAAATGATTGTGTTTTCTCAGAAACACGCTTTAGTTGGCTAGATCTTTTGGGACTCGTTTTGCATCAAGGCAGAAGTGCCCGTTTGAGCAGGCCAAAGGCAGTTTGCCGTAGTCGCCGAACCATAAGCTACCACACTCGGAGGGCTATTTGTGTGAACCTGGACTTAGAACACGGTGGTGGCTTAACTTATCTATCATGTTCATGTTTTGACCCTGCAACCCCCATCCCACAGCTGCCTCTGGAATTTGTTGAAGTGCAGTGTTCATGTGCACTGCGGGGCGGGGGCGGGGGCGTGTCTCAAACAGGAATTCCTACAAAGTACCACATGGGTAATGGCAGTGGATAGGAATGGAAGCAGGCCACATGTGAGAGGATGAGGCATGGAGCCCTGGAAAGCACTTGTCCTGTCTGAAGAAGCAGCAGTGCCAGCCACAAGTGGCCTCAAGGGCATGTGGGTTTATGTGGTCAGACACTTGGATTTTTCAAGATAAGGTGGAAACATAGATCTTTTTTTTTTAGAAGATATTGGGGGTAGGAGTTTATTAATTAATTAATTTATTTTTGCTGTGTTGGGTCTTCGTTTCTGTGCGAGGGCTTTCTGTAGTTGTGGCAAGCAGGGGCCACTCTTGCGGTGCGTGGGCCTCTCACTATCGTGGCCTCTCCCGCTGCGGAGCACAGGCTCCAGATGCGCAGGCTCAGTAGTTGTGGCTCATGGGCCCAGCTGCTCCGCGGCATGCAAGATCCTCCCAGACCAGGGCCCGAACCCGTGTCCCCTGCACTAGCAGGCAGACTCTTAATCACTGCGCCACCAGGGAAGCCCGGAAACATAGATCTTTACGGGAAATATCTTGATTTTTAATTATTTACACCTAATTAAAAAACCACATCAGATGCGCGCGCGTGCGCGCGCGCACACACACACACACACACACACACACACGCGTGCTCTGAGGGGCAACAGAGCATGTCTACAAGCCAGATGGTCCTTGGGGCTGGGATGAGCAGTGATATCCACCCTCCTTAGGTAACCTTGGTCTTCCTCTCTTTCTCTGCTGCTCGGCCTCCATTGCTGTATTTTGTTGTTACCTTTTTATTTTTGCTTCATTCACAGTCCCTGTTTGCTGCCTGTGGTCTCGAGAGGCTGCGATTTGGTGAGACTATTGTGACTTGTTCAAGAGCCAGTTGAGTTTTCCACTTGGTAGTCAGATGCCGGACGTCTGTCTGTCCAAATGCTGTGTCAGTAACAACAGCTCCTCTGTGACTGATCAGATCTCCAGACACCATGCTGCCTCGTGGAAAGAGAGAGGCCCGTTCTTGGCCTTTACCCCCCTTTCCTGATATGCGGGTTGTGAGATAATAATAGTGATTGAACACCCCTATTCCCGAACGCGGCACAAAGTGTCTTCTAGGTTCTAAGTGGTCCTGCCAGCATTGCCACAAAGGAGGTGGGTGGATTTCGTGAGCTGCACCCGTCTGAGCCACAATATTTATCAAAGTAATAATAGTGGCTGGGCCTTGTTATTCCCACGTGCTCTTTAATATTTAATGTGCTGTATTTATATTTACCAAGCAAATTTTCTTGGCTTTTCAGTGCCAGTTACAAGCTATTCACTTAACCCTTGCAACCCTACTGCATGGGCTGTTATGATAAGCCCACGTTTTATTGGTTGGGAGTCTTTCTTTTTCAAGAGTTTCTTTTTAAAAAACGTATTATTTTCAAATAATCTTAAATTTGCTGAAGAATTGCAAGAATTGTAGAAGAATTCCCATGTATCCTTTACGTAAATTAACTAGTTAATATGTTGCTGTACCTGAGATAGATTTATCTATCATCTGTATCTGCATTTACCCCGTAAGCTTTTTTCCTGACCCATTTAAGAGTTAGTTGTGAACATGATGACCTTTTACCTTTAAGTACTTGTATTTCCTAAGAACAAGGGCACTTTCTTACATCACTACAGTGTGATGATAAAAATTCAGGAAATTTAACATTGATGCAATATTATTATGTAAAGTACAGGCCATATTTGTTTTTCTCCAGTTGGGCCAAAATTGCCTTTTATGGCCATTTTCTTTGCCTGATCCCAGGCACTGGTCCAGAACCAGCCATTGCTTTGAATTGTCCCTTCTCTTTAATCTCCTTTAATCCGGAACACTTCCACAGCTTCTTCGTTTTTCATGGCCTTGACATTTTTTCATTCCTCTTCTGGCCAGTTGCTTTGTAGGACATTCCTCAATTTGGGTTTGTCAGCTGTTTCCTCATGATTAGATTTGGGTTATGCACTTTTGATAGGATCTCAAGAGTTTTAAATCCATTTCCTCTTGGCCTAAGAAAGGGACACAAGCTGGGAGTAGACTTCTGGTCTTATAGTTCGCAAAGCTTGATACCAAGAGGTGAAAGTCAAGGGCAGAGGTAGCATGTGGTGGCCCCAGGTGGAATTTAGCTCACAGATGTGCTTTCCTTGGCATATGAGATTTTTAAAAAATGTGAATTAGTGTCTTAAGACTTGTAAACTTCACAGAGAAATCCAGATTTCCAGCTATTCTTGAAGAGTTTGACGACCTGGCAACGTTGGGGCCACCCTCCCATGTGCCTGGTGTTGAGCTGTGGATGTGCCCTTCATACAGGCACGTGCTCCTTACTGTGACCTTCACCCCTTACACGATGCCTGCCATGCATTGCTCCCAGCCTGATTCACTCCTTTATGTTACTTGCCTGCCTCCTGTAGGTCCATAACTCGGAAACCTTTGAGATAGTTGTGTGCTCTCTGTATTCTGCTCTTATACGCCATATACATTCTTCTTGGGGCCCATTAGCCAAACAATTTGCCGTTTCATATCTACTCCTCTTACCTATTCTTCCCTCTTTTGGGGAGGTTGGTTAATTTGAATATCCATTCTTATGCAGTGACACTGTTTGCATTCACTCTTCCCCAAGGGAGATTGTCACATGGAGGACCTTCGGGTACTCCAAACTGGCTCCCATAGAAGCCCAATGCAGTGAGAGGCTCCTTTAGCTCCTAGTTAATGTGGGAAATGTCACATCCCTAGAGGGACCTGCACCAGTCTGGGAAATCAGACAAGTATTTTTGAGGAAGTGAGATTGAATTGGTAATGCATTGAGTCAGCCGGGCGACAGGCTGCAGGAAGAGGACTCAGTATGGATGCCTGACCTGGAAATCCTTCCAGGGACAACTTAAACATCACTGTAGGTCTTCCCTAGCCCTTAGCTTCCATGGGGAAAACAGACCTCTTTGGGTTAGAATATAGTGACAGTGGAGCACTAGTTTACAATTTATGACTAATGATAATAATAACAGTAATAATAAAAATAACAGCTAACATTTATTTAGTACTTGTTAGTGCCAGATACTTCTGTCAACTTTAATAAAGCCAGTTATTTTACCATCAGAAGGAAGTTTATTTGGGAGTAGCCAGATGAATTGGAATTTGGGATATGTAAACTATGGTGGACCATAGGCAGATCTGAAGAACTTGCTTTTATGGGGAGACGGGGGGAGTTGGGAGGGCCTCTAATAATCAAAGAGCCCATTGAAGGAATTTAGGAGTCCAAAGTATGGAGGCTTCTCATTGGTTGGGCTACTGCAGTCTCTGATTGGCTGGGCTGTCATTGGGTGGAGAGAAGTTTTCTTCTTCCTGCTGGATAGTAAAATAGGCAGCACCTTTCTGTTTGGAGTAATTGATGATGCATGGTGGATGTGAGAGCTTCCCCTACAGGCCTGTCCTGACTCTAATTTTAGCTGAGGTTTCTTTAATTAATTCCACATTTCCCCCTTTTGATCAAGATCTTTTTTCAAAAGCATTGCTGATGAAGAGTCAGGATCTCCACATGTAGTGGTTTGTCCCTCGGTGCCAGGAGGGGCCTTCTCTGGTTGTCATGTCCCATATTGGAGGGGAAGTACACAAACCAGAACCCTCGTGAGGCCATATTTGAGTAACAAGGAAAGGTGGTAGGGAGAACTTTCATATTTGGAGTCTGCTTCGTCAGTGTTGTAAGCACTAGAAATTATCTTGAAATGCTGAGCTAGCATTACCTTGTTAGGCATCTCATTTTTACAAAAGTTCAACAAACAATATGTGCAGAACTTAACAATAAGTATACGTAGCAAAATTAAAAACATTCCAGGGACTTCCTGGTGGTGCAGTGGTTAAGAATCCGCCTGCCAATGCAGGGGGCACAGGTTTGGGCCCTGGTCCAGGAAGATCCCACATGCTGCGGAGCATCTAAGCCCACTTACCACAGCTACTGAGCCTGTGCTCCAGAGCCTGTGAGCCACAACTACTGAGCCCACATGCCACAGCTACTGAAGCCTGCATGCCTAGAGCCCTGCTCCGCAACAAGAGAAGCCACTGCAATGAGAAGCCTGTGCACCGCAATGAAGAGTAGCCCCTGATCGCCACAACTAGAGAAAGCCCACACACAGCAATGAAGACCCAACGCAGCCAAAAATAAATAAATAAACTTATTCAAACAAAAAAACCCATTCCAAACCTAGTTAGCAAGACGGTTCCAAACCAGGAGCCCAGATCTTAAGGAAGCCAGCTGAATAAATCAAAAGACGGTGGATTGTCAGGTGAAATTTGCTGTAACCAATGTGCTTATTCTTTAATTTTATGTAACTGCGTCTCTACTTGCCAAAAGGCATTTTTCTACATCCAAGAGGTGTTTGCTATTACACAGACACTTCCTTGCTCAGCAAGTAGACAATCAAGGGGTCTGCCGTTATCCAGTGAGTTGAGTGGCCGTTGCTGAGCTGGAACTGTGCTGGCTGTGGAGTCAGCTTTCGGCTTATTTGTCGGTGTGCTCACTTCTATTTGTGGGAAGGAAGCTCTCCCTGCGGAGGCAAAGCCAGTATCACATATGCCTCCTGAAAACTCTCACTTAAGGTAGTTACAGAGGTTTAATGGGATGAACCAATCTGAGGCTTCTGTTTGGTTGTGCAGGGAGAACAGGACAGTGAATACAGCAAGGGCACCCTGTCCTTGTATTCTCCAGCTGTCAAGGCCATGAGTGGCTTAAGCATAAAGGCCATTCCCCGAACTTCTGCACATGAAGTTGTGACCGGGGGTGCACAGAAAGCCCTTGCATAAAGTGGTGGTATCTGATGGACGCATTCATTGGCATAGAGGCGTTTGCATTGTTTAACCGAGCCTCAGACTTTATGTCATTATACCCTGAGCAGTTATCTAGATATGTAGATATGTCAGCCAGTTTACGAACGACCTCGCTTGCACTGCCAACTCCACAGAACCTTTCATACCAGTATTCGCCCAGGGCTGGGTAAAACTGAAGCAAAGAATAATTTCAGGCAGGCTCAGCACCCTGACACTATAAAATGGGCCTGTGGAACAATTTGGAGAGAAAAGAATATCTTGAACCTCAGTGAAATTACCTGTAGGATGAACCAAAGGGTCACTGCTGTCTTGCACAGACTGAGCTTTCTGATGGCAAATCCAGTGATCAGAGAGTTTTCCCCCTTTTGTAAGGGATTGGGAAATATGGATGAGGGCATTTCTCATGGAAAAGTGGCAGAAAGCAAGGTAAGAGACAATATTGCAAGAAAGGTATACAGGCCTGGTCCGGACATGTTGGGAAAGCTGTCAGCTTAAGGTTACTGGATGGTGTGCAGGTCCAGTAGGGTTCGGTGCTTTCTTTAGGTGTGACATATGGATCTAGGAGTCTACTCCCTGGAGTTTGGCAGCACAAGGGTTAGTCAGCAGGACCTGATAGGGGCCCTTCTAGTAAGGCTGGAGAGAGAGTCCTTTTGGAGGTGCTTTTTCAGTATACAAAATCTCTAGGTTGTAGGGTATGACATCTGGGATCTTTGTCTCCCAGGAACACGCTGCAAAAAGAGTGCTCTACCAGAGCATGGTTATGTTTAATAGAAGCAGTTAGGCCTTTACAATGTAGAATACATGCTTTCCTTTGTTAGTTGTGGATCAAAAGAATCAGGAGCTAAATACATTGGGCATCCTGTGATTATTTCAAAGGGTGAGAGTTTACGATTCCTGAAGCGGGCTAGGCCTAAGAGTCAGAAGGACTAGTGGCAGTGCTTTTGGCCAGAGTATCTGGAGAGTCTCTGCAGACTTCACCAGTTTATTCTTTTTTTTTTAATTTTATTTTTTTATATTTTATTTATTTATTTTTGGCCGTGTTGGGTCTTCATTGCTGCACGCAGGCTTCAGTAGTTGTGGCACACAGCTCCGTAGTTGTGGCTCACGGGCTCTAGAGCGCAGGCTCAGTAGTTGTGGCACATGGGCTTAGTTGCTCCACGGCATGTGGGATCTTCCTGGACCAGGGCTCGAACCCATGTCCCCTGCATTGGCAGGTAGATTCTTAACCTCTGCGCCACCAGGGAAGTCCCTTCACCAGTTTATTCTTAATGATGCCATTAGTATGTGTGACTAGCCCAGAGGATTGAGGATGATAAGCACAGTGAAAGTGGTGCAGAACTGGCCAAACAGCACAGACCTGCTGTAGTATTTGGCCGGGGTACTGAGTTCCCTGATTACTGAAGTTCAGAAGGGGTTCCCCAGGTGAGAATGAGCTTTTCCAGCAGGACTTAAGCCACAGCAAAGACAGTAGCTTGTCTGCAAGGGAAGGCTTCAGTCTAGTGAGTAAACATACAACCCATGGCCAGAACGTATTTATATCCATAAGATGGGGGAAGCTGGATAAAAGCCAGTTACCAAAACTTGAATGGTCCATTGGGTAATTTAAAATGTCCAGGAGCAGGAATGACAGGTTTCCCCGAATTGTGTGTTGGACAGGTAGGGCAAGGAAAATAAGTGCTTTCTACAGCTTTATTGATATTTCCCCACCATCGTTGATGCATAAAAGTTAGCCTTTATTGGTGGACCAGTGATTTCAGGGCATGTACAGTGGGCAGAAATGGGAACTTGAAAGTCTCTGGTAGGACCGAGTGGTTATTTGGTCTGAACCAGAGCTGCTTTTTTTTTGTCAAACCGGCAGTTTTTGAATTTTTGATCTTGTTTTTCTGAAGCAAATTGTTGGGTTTACATAGTCAGTTTTTCTAAGCTTTCATTCAGAAAAACTTCCCTTTGGACCATGACAGAGGTTTGGTTGCAGTTGGCTCCTTTTTTGCTGAACTGTCAAGAGGTGGTTTCCCTTAGTCTCCAGGGAGTCAAGTTTAGAATGTCCTGGCATCTGAATAATAGCCAAAGTAGCAGGTAAGATTATGACGCCCAGTAGTTCCTGAACGTAAGGCCTGTTCTTGACTTTATCTTCACTGGAAGTGAGGAAACCACTTTGCTTCCAGAGCATCCCAGAGTCACGGGCTTCTCTGAAAGCATACCTGCTATTGATATAAATGTTGGCAGCCTCGCCCCCTGGCTAGTGTACAGGCTTGAGTAAGTGCATATAATTGGCCTCTTGGGCCCAAGTAGCCAAGGGCAAGGGTGTCACTTCAGTTATATCAACAAGTGTTACTGCATATCCAGCACAATATTTGCCATTGTCACATTTTAAATAAGAACCAACAGAACACCATGAGATGCCAGCATTACTCAGAGGAGTTTCTTGTAGGTCCTGGTAGGGGATGGTGGTGGTGTTCAGAAGGTGATTCATCCAGGTTAAGCAGTTGTGAGCGATTTCGTTGGTAATGGGAGAAGAGTAGCAGGGTTAAGGTTATTACAGTGGGAGTTATATGAGGAGTGGTTAATAAGAGAATCTCATAAGAGGTGAGATGGCTAGCAGAAAGATGCTGTGTGTGGTGAGAATTTAGAAGGGTTTCTGCTACATGCGGTACAAAAATGGTCAAAGGAGATCCTACAACTATTTCTTCAGTGGCCTTAACCAAAAGGGCAGTGCGGGGATGGCTCTAAGGCAGGGAGGGTATCCTTGTACTACAGGGTGTAGTTGTTGGCTGTAGTACCTTCTGGGCCAATGGTGTTCTCTGTGCTTTTGAGTGAGTATCCCAAGAGCGTCCCCTTCTTTCTCACACATGAAAAGGAAAGGTGGAAGCTGATATTTGGGATGTCTAAATATCAGGAGTGTTCATTAAACTTTCTTTTAAGGGTATAAAGGCTGTGTCATCCCGTTCTCCCCATAGAATCGAGTTGGGATGGTCATTTTTTTAGTAAAAGGGTACAGGGATTTTGCTGTAAGAGAAAAATTTGGAATCCAATTCGGACAACAGGTAGCCAGCCCGAGAAAACCTCTTAACGGGCATTTAGTTTTGGGTTTTGAGAAGCTCAGGACGCTATGAACCCGGTCTGGATCTAGGTGTAGCCTTTGTTCTGGTATCAGGTGACCCAAACACCAAACCTGGGTTTGGACAAACTGCAATTTCTTTTGGTGACCTTGTGTCCTTTTAGGACTAAAAGTCTTGGTAAGTGGATGCTGTCTTCCTGGGAGGGAGAACAAAGAAGTAAGTTGTCTAAATGTTGTGACAAAGTAGAGCCTCTGGGAAACCTTACATCATCCAGGCCAACCTTCAGGACTTGTGAAACGTAAGAAGGACTTTCAGTAAAGCCCTGAGGCATTGCTGTCCAGGTAAATTGTTTCCCCCCCCACCCCAAGTGAAAGCCAAAAGGTACTACTGGAAGCCTTCATCAACCAGAATACAAAAGAAGGCACTGCATAAATGAACTATTGTGAAGAATTTGCTTCCAGCTGGGTAGATCCCAGTAATGTACAAGGGTTAGGAACAAGGAGGATGGCCATGATATTTATCACTTGCAGGTCCTGGACAAATCTCCATCTTTGGCCATTGGATTTCTTTATGGGTAAAATAGGGATGTTGTAGGGACTAGTGCAGGGTACAGTTAAGGCCTTGGGCCTTCCAGTTCTCCATTGTCAACTTAATGCTCTAGAGGGCCTCTTCATTTATAGGGTACTGGTTAATTTTGGGGAGAGGCTTTCCGGGATCTCTTTGGATTTTGATAGGAGGTGCACTGTGGAGTCTGCCAGTATCTGTTGTAGACTTTGCCTACGAGGAGGGCGGCAAGTGATCTAACAGGGACGAATCACTAGTGTTCGAGTTACTTTTGCTAACAGAACAGATGAAAGATGTTTTAGGATCATTTAGTTTACCCAAGTGACTATTTTGGTTGTTGCTGTCACTGCTGTTATCAGACTCTGGGATTATTTCCCCCTTTTGGGAGAAAGAAGTACCAGCATGGTATTTTTCTAGGAAATCTCAGCCCAACAAGTGAACAGGAGCAGAGGGACTAAGAAGAAAAGGGTGGGTATCTCTCAAAGGGCCCAAACAAAAAGGAATGGGTATAGAAACAAGGATTGTTGAGGTTTGTTTGAGACTCACCTGTCTGAACTGTTCAGTGCTCCAAGGCAGGGCTGTTGAGTGGCAGTGGGGTTGAGCACCGGTACCTCCATGGACAGGTAAAAAGGTTCAAAGATTCATTCTCAGTCTGGAGAGGGGTTTCCCTGAGCTGATTAACGGGAAGGATTGGGACAAGCTTTGGTTCCCGGGAGCCTCGTCATTGGGGGTTAGGTTGGTTAGAGGGCTGAAGGCATAGTCCTTAAGCTTGTAACAGTGCTTTTTTCCAGTGTGCTGGCGTCTTGTAATAATGGCAGAGACCAGGAAGGTTTTGTTTTTGTTTAGGGGTCTCCATTTGGTGTAGTCGAAAATTTGTGTATATTGCCATTTGCATATGCACTTATTTTCATTCTTGCTTCTTTTTTAATTAGTTTTTATCAGAGTACAGTTAACTTACAATGTTGTGTCAGTTTCTGCTGTACAGCAAAGTGAATCAGTTATACATATACATATATCCACTCTTTGTTAGATTCTTTTCCCATATAGTTCATTACAGAGTATTGAATGGAGTTCCCTGTGCTATACAGTAGATTCTTATTAGTTATCTGTTTTATATAGAGTAGTGTGTATATGTCAATCCCATTTCCCAATTTATCCCTCCCCCTTGGTAACCGTAAGTTTGTTTTCTACATCTGTGACTCTCTTTCTGTTTTGTAAATAAGTTCATTTGTACCATTTTTTTAGATTCCACATATAAGCAATATCATACGGTATTTGTCTTTCTGTGTCTGTCTGACTTCATTCAGTGTGATAATCTCTAGGTCCATCCATGTCGCTGCAAATGGCATTATTTCATTCTTTTTTATGGGCTGGTTTCTGAAGTAGGTACTTTCTGATCACCCCATTTTATAGTTGCCAAAACCAGGATGAGAGAGGTCAGATGACTTACCCAAGATCACACAGAGGCAGAGCCAGCATTCACATTTAGGCCTGTCTGACCTCAAAGCAAACACTTTTTTTTTTTTTTGCGGTATGCGGGCCTCTCACTGTTGTGGCCTCTCCCATTGCAGAGCACGGGCTCTGGACGCGCAGGCTCAGCAGCCATGGCTCACGGGCCCAGCCGCTCCGCGGCATGTGGGATCCTCCCGGACCGGGGCACGAACCCATGTCCCCTGCATCGGCAGGCGGACTCTCAACCACTGCGCCACCAGGGAAGCCCAAAGCAAACACTTTTAATGGCACAGAGGACTGAAGTGAGCAGTGAGCTGCCTGCTTGATATATAAATGCACCAAGAAGTAACTTTGGAAACACTTTTGAGTGAAATGACAGTCAAATATGATTCCGGCTGTTAAGTTTGGAACCCTGTGATTTTCCCGTTGTACTCAGGATATTTTGGGTGTGTGTCATCTGCAATTAATTACCTTCATGAGTTGCTGGAGTTATTTGGGCTCTTTCCCTGGCTCTGGATATGAAATGTGGGGGCCAGTGTGCCATTCTGAGGGGAATTTACCAGGTGGCTAATGAGATGGGGCTTATCAAAGAAATAGTGAAATGATGGGAACAGGCGAGCGAGCACTAAAAACCAAACAAGCTTTTTACGGCTCCCCAACTCTCTCCAGCTGGCAGATGAGATGCCGCACAGCCCAAGGGAGAGAACAGTCAAGGAGAAATGCAGACTTCCTGGAATTCGAGTTCCCTGGCAGCTCTGGCCCTTGTCCTTTTACTGAATATGGTTGCAAAGAAAGGAGAAGTAGTCAGATATCTTGTGAGTGAGAGGAGACCACTGTTTTCTGCAGACTCTTAGAGGCAGGATCATTGTCCTTGTCTGGCTTCTCATTCTGATCAGGATACGGCAGGAGAGCACAGGGCAGCATGTGGTTCTTGGGCTCAAGCGTGGCCCAGAAGTGTCCTGGAGGCTGGTTAAACTGCAGATTCCAGGCCCACCCCAGAGCATGTGACTGCTGACAGCAGAGCCTGGAAGTCTGCTTTCTACTTTCCACTTTTTTTAAACCACAGAATATTAGGGTGTGTTTCCTACAAACAGAATGTTCTCCTTCATAATCGCACACGCCAGTCAAAACCAGGAAATCCACAGCGATATGTTTTTACCATTGATTCCTCCCCTCCCATTCAGCTCTCACCAGTTGTCCCAGTAACGCCTGTTCTGGCAAAATGATCGAGTCCAGACTGACTTGTGGCCTGTAATTGTCAGGTTTCTTCTGTCTGGAACAGTTTCTCTCCTTCCCTGCCTTTCGTGACCTTGACATCTTTGACGATTACAGGCCAGTTTATTTTGCAGACTGTTGCTCAGTTTGCTTTGTTCGTTGTTTCCTCAGGATGAGATCCAGTTTCTGCGTCTGTGGTATTAATATCACAGGGGTGATGCGTGTTCTTCATAGAGCATCCTGGTGGGTGGTGCCTGGCTTCAATTCGTTCCTACGATCATGCTAACTTTGATCCCCTGATTAAGGTCGTGTCTGCCCCCTTTCTCCACTGTGAAGTTACTCTTTTCCCCTTTGCAATATTAGTATTTTGTGGGGCGGTAGTTGGAGCCTGTGTAAACATCTCATTATACGTTAAACGCTGCATTTATTCATTTTTGGATTCCTGGGTTCCTGTTTCATTCCGTAGGTCATAATCTATTACCATCACTGTTTGGCTGTTCAGATTGCCCCAGATTTGTCCAGTGGGAACACTTCTGAACTGGCTTCCAGGTGCTTCTGAAATGATCCCGTGAGTTTACACCAACACCTTGAATTCCAGTCCAGCACCACGGTGTTGACTCCTGGTTTTCTCCCTGTACATGTTTGTTACTCCCTCCTCTCACAGCACTGTCTGCAGTGTATTGAGGTATTTGCCCACTCTTCTCATATCTGCAGCAGCCTTCAGTGAACAGTTCAGGAAGGGACCAGCAGGCCTTGCAGAGACCTACTTTCTGAATAAGCTTCTCCAGCTGATTCCACTGTAGGAGAACCTCCTTCCTCTGACCCCACTGCAAGAACCCTGGCTGAGTGCTTGAGGGTGTGGACTTTGAAGTTGCCCAGATGCCAATTCCAGCTCCTCTCCTGAGTGACCTTAGCCTGTCACCAACCCCCCTGAGCCTCTGTTTCCTGTTTGGTCAAGTGTGGACAATGGTGATACCTACTCCATGGTTTCAGAGGCTAAAACGAGTAGATAAGGTCCAGCTTCTCTCCTCCAGGTCTCACAGCCTAGCTGAGGGAGATGAGCACAGGCCAGGGCTATTAAAGTCTTAGACTTGAGCACGGAGCTTGTCTGGGGTGAGGTGGGGGCAGAAGAGGGAGTGGTCGCAACCCCGGATGGTGGACCTAGAGTTAGCCAGAAGGGCTTCGGAGAGAAGACGGCCTCCGAAGAGACTCTTGCAAAAGTCGTAGGTGTTCACCAGGGAGCTGGGGCAGATAGGAGAGTCGGGTCAGCCTTGGCGAGAGCCCAGCTGGTGTGGGCGCCAGTGAGGAGCTGATGGCCACGTCCCAGGGTCGGGGTAGCTTCTGTGTTAGCCCATCACCTGAGCTGCTGAGCTACTTCCGGAGCCCTGGGAGCTGTGAGAGGAGGGGTCCAGCCTGAAGAGCCCTGTGTGTTGGGGTGGGGAGCAGTAGCCTGTGGGAAAGCCTGGGCCAGGCTCCCCACTGCGGCCTGAGCGTGGCGCTCTGAAGGGCATCCTTTGCTTCCTACCCTGACCCTCACTGCCTGGATGCTGGCTGGCGGCCTGGGTTTTATTGCTCCAAACCTCTTGTGATGGGTTCCTGTTTCACAAAGGCAGTAGACAGGAGTGGTCAGGTTCTGACTCCGGAGTCACACTGCCCGGCTTAGAATCCTAGCTCTGCCTCTTGCCTGCTTGTCACTGCCCAGAGAATTACCGAGTCTCCCTGGAGGTGTCTGTGTCTGGAGGTGGCTGAGAGCCTGCCTGACCCGCTTCCGCCTCTCCTCCGCAGTCAGTGCTGGACAAGTGTTAGCTTCCAGTCACTGTTGTGGGGAAGACGGTGTGAATGCAGAAGTGTCCTGTGAAAGACGTTGCAGAAATACATGTGCTTATTTTAGCAACAGGCGTGAGAGGTTATATGCTCCCCAAAAGGAGGTGGGGCTGGAGTTGGGGGTCTGAAGACACTAATGGGAATGCACACAGTTTGGGGAAAATGGCTTTTCCACTTTGTGTTGTTTTGCAGTGAACTTGGTGGTGACTGTGAACACCTCAGAGCCGGGGGATTTATGCCTCCCTTTCTGTCTTTTGTTGGTGGCAGCTTGGGACAGTCATTTTTTTGGATCACTTGGTCACCTAGCCACATTCTTCTAGTAATCAGGTGTGGTTATGGTTAGTGCCTACCTGGTACCCACCAGACCGTTGATTTGAGTGGGGTACCCTCGTGCCAGTGTCTGGCGGGGGAAGGCAGAATACCTGTAGGTGTGTTTCACTGCAATGTTTTGATGCCTGCAAGTTACCAAAGGCGCTTCACAGGTTCCTCGGTTCTGTTTTGAGTAATTGTCCTTTGAGCAGTGCTGTCTGGGGTTGCCGGTTGTTTGTTGTGACAGTGGGGCAGGCATAATTGCTTTGACTTACAAACATTAATTATTGCCGTCACTGGAAGGGTTTGAGAGGTACTTGCCACCTCCCAATGATTTGCTTCCTTTCCTGATGCTTTTAAAGAAAACTGCAGGGTGGCCAACAGGCGTATTTGAGGCTGGGGGTAGGAGCCGGCAAGGCTTTCTGGAATCCTCGAGTTGAGATCTGAATAGTCTCTCTGTCTCCACTGCCACGACCCCAGTCCTCCCGGTCCTGGCCGTCATCATTTCTTGCCTGGATGGATGGTCACAGTAGCTTCCTTCTGGTCTGACACTTGTCCTGTTTCCAGCCCACTCTTTGTTTTCCCACACAGCCTGCCATTCCCCTGCTTAACACCTTTTATCGGCTGCCCTTTAAGCTTAGACTAAAGTTCACACTTTGGGGTCCCACGTGATTCCTCCCTGTTCCAGCCTCCTTGGCCTCCCTGAGTTCCAGGAACAGGCCTGGCACTGTTGGGGCTTTTCCCTGACTTGTTCCTTGTGATCCAGGGTCCGGTGATATTGGCATCCCCAGAGGGCCTGGTAGAAGTGCAGTCTCAGGCTCCACCCAGACAAGCTGAGTCAGAATCCGCATTTTGCAAGGTCTCCGGTCGCCCCCTTCCCGACTGTCACACAGTCCGCTTCCTTTAGGTCTTGCCTCTTTGTCACCTTTCAGAAAGGCCTTCTCAGATGACCCTACCTAAAATACTCTTTACTCTGCATCTTTTTCTCTTGCTTCATTTATTTATTTATTTTTAAAATAAATTTATTTATTTTTGGCTGCGTTAGGTCTTTGTTGCTGAGCGCGGGCTTTTCTCTACTTGTGGTGAGCGGGGGCTACTCTTCGTTGTGGTGCACGGGCTTCTCATTGCAGTGGCTTCTCTCGTTGCGGAGCACGGGCTCTAGGCGTGCGGGCTTTAGTCGTTGCGGCACGCGGGCTTCAGTAGTTGTGGCTCGCAGGCTCTAGAGCACAGGCTCAGTAGTTGTGGTGCACGGGCTTAGTTGTTCCGCGGCATGTGGGATCTTCCCGGACCAGGGCTCGAACCCGTGTCCCCGCATTGGCAGGCGGATTCTTAACCACTGCGCCACCAGGGAAGCCCCCATTTATTTATTTTGAAATTAATAGACTTTTGGGGGAGCAGCTTTAAACGTGAACAGGAAGTCCAGAGTAGCCGTGTACATCACTCCCATCCTCCCCAGTTTCCCCTGTATTAGCATCTTGCGTTGGTGTGCTGCATTTGCTACAATTGATGAACAACATGCATCCATTATTGTTAACCAAAGTCCCTGTTTACATCAGGGTTCACTCTTGGTGGTGGACATTCTGTGGGTTTGGACAGATGGGTGACATGTGTCTACCATTAGAGTATCATATACAGACTAATTTCCTTGCCCTGAAAGTCCTCTGTGCTCCACCTGTTCACCCCTGTCTCCTAACCCCTGGCAACCGCTGATCTTTTTACCGTCTCCATAGTTTTGCCTTTCCCAGAATGTCGTATAGTTGGAATCATAAAGTTAGTAACCTTTCACATGGGCTTCTTTCACTTAGTGTGCATTTCCTCCATGTCTTTTCATAACTTGGTAGCTCATTTCTTTTCATCGCTGAATAATATTCCATTGTCCGGATGTACCACAGTTTGTTTATCCATTCACCTATCAGAGGACATCTTGATTGCCTCCAAGTTTTGGCAATTAGAATAAAACTGCTAAATATTGTGTGCAGGGTTTTGTGGGGTTATGTGTTCTCAACTCCTATGGGTAAACACCATGTGATAAGGGTATTTTAGTTTTGTAAGAAGCTGCCAGACTGTCTTCCAAAGCGGCGGTACCATTTTGCATTCCCACCAGCAGTGAATGAGAGTTCCTGTTGCTCCACAGCTTCGCCAGCATTTGGAGTTCAGTGTTCTGGGATTTAGCTGTTCTTACACGTGTGGCTTTGGCTTTTATCGTCCTCACTGTTATCTGAAGCCTGCTCCTTGACTGGTTTGACCACCTCCCCTTTGTGAGTGTCACTTCGTGAGTGTAGAGAGTTAGTCTTTCTTGTTCCCCCCTCCATTTCTGGGTTCTAAACAATACCTGGTACATAGTGGGTTTAGGAAGGCCTTTGTTGAATAAATTACATACTTTCTGCAACAATCCTGTGAGGCCTCAGTGTTCTTCCATTGTTTGGGGGAGTAGCCGGAGCTGCAGAGAAGGACATCCACCTTGTGCACGGCTGGCTAGATGTGAAATCACTCAGACTGCAGGACTTTGACAGATGAGGGAGTCGAGGGTCAGGAATGAGTTGCCTTCGGCATGTTACTTGTCCTCTTTGTCATTCTTACCTCTCTGTTCCTTGGCCCAAAATTGAGGATCAAAGTACCTCACAGAATAGTTGTAAGGATTAAATGAATTAAGGTATGTAGAACTATATTAGTTATCAACTGTGTAACAAATTGTCCCCAAATTCAGCAGATTAAAAGAACATATTTATTATCTCAGAGTTTCTGTGTGTCAAGAATCTGGACACGGCTTAGCTGGTGCCTCTGGCTCAGGGTCTCTCGTGAGGTTGTAGTCAGGACATTGGGTGGAGCTGCGGTCATTTCAGGGCTCTGCTGGGCTTGCAAAATTTGCTTCTAAGTTCACTCAAGTGGCTGCTGGCAGACCTCATCCCTCACTGTGTGGGCCTCTTTCAGCCTGCCCAGGTGTCCTCAAGACAGGGCAGCTGGTGACCAGAGAGGGACGAGCCTGAGAGCATCCCAAGTAGATGTCATAGTCTTTTTATAACTGATCTCAGAAGTGACAGCTCATCCCTGCTGTTAGAAACAAATAGTGAGACCAATCCGAACTCAAGTCAAGGGGCGGGCATTTGAGTTGTTTCCAGTTTTTGGTGATTATGAATAATGCTGCTGTAAACATTCATGCAGAGATTTTTGTGTGAACAATAAAATTCATTTCTCCAGGAAAAACAGAAGTGAGTTTCTGGGTCATATGACAGGTGTCTGTTTAACTTTATAAAAAGCTGCTCTGCTGTTTTCCAGGGTCACCGAGCCGTTGTGCATTCCTGCCAGCAGTGTTAAGAGGGTTTCAGTTGCTCCAGATTCCCCCGGCACTTGATACTGTCATTAAAAGTTTTTAAAGCTATTTTACTAGGTTTGTAGTGCTGTTTCACTGATTTTGATTTGTATTTACCTAATGACTAATGATGATTAGCATCTTTTCATGTGCTTATTTACTGTCTATCTTCTTTGGTGAATTGTCTGTTCAGATCTTTTGCCCTTCCCCCCTTTTATTGGGTAGTTATGTTTTGTTTTGAGAGTTCTTTATTTCAGATACAAGTTCTTTATTGTTTGTCCGATTTGTTAGTATCTCCTCCCCATCTGTAGCTTGTCTTCTGTTCTTAACAGGGTCTTTCACAGAGCAAATCCAGTTTAACTTTTTTTTTTTTTTTCTATTCTGGCTCATGCTTTTGGTGTTAATCTAAGAACGCTTTACCTAACCCCAGGTTAGGCATGAAGACTTCCTCAGGTTTTATAGTTTTATATGTCTTCCAGTTCGAGTTAATATTTGTATAAGATGTGAAGTATTAGTTGAAGTCTACTTTTTGGCGTATGCATGTCCAGCTGTTCCCAAACTGTCTGTTGAAAAGACCATCCTTTTTCCTGAATCGCCTTTGTACCTTGGTTAAAAATTATTTGGCCATATTTGTATGAGTCTATTTCTGGACTCTTCTTTCTATTGGTTCTAGAGCTATCCTTTGCCTCTACTACATTCCTTGATTGCTGTCGCTTTATAGAAAGTCATAAAATTGGGTAGTGTGCATCCTTCACATTTTGCTTCTATTTCACGATGACTTTGGCTACTGTACTTTGTTTTTTGGCCTTTCCATATGAATTTTAGAATCAGGTAGTGTATATGTATAAAATACCCTGCTGGGATTTTTACTGGACTTGCATTCAACCTATAGATCAGTGTGCTGACATCTTAACTATTTTGAGTCTTACAGTCTGTGAACCTGGCATTTACATCGACGTACTTCTGTTTTGATTTCTTGCATCAGTGTTTTACAGTTTTCAGCGTACAGATCCTGCGCGTGTTTTGTTGGATTTACACCTGTGTATTTCATCTTTTGGAACTATGATGAATGATTCTTTTTATAATATTGCTTTCTAATTGCCCATTGTTAATATATAGAAATACAATTAATTTCCATATTTGACCTGGAAAAAGTCACTTATTCTAGGATTTTTTTTGGTAGATTCTTGGAATTTTCTCTGAAGAAATCAGGTCATCTGCCAGTGGGGACAGTTTTAGTTTTCCCTTCATTCTGCATGCCCTTTGAAAAGAAACCTCATTTCACTGGTTAGAACCTCCAGTAGTGTGCTGAATAGGAGAGAGAGGCAAGAGAGACTTCCTAGCTTGCTCTCAGTCCCGTGGGGAAACATTCGGTCTTTCACCACTAAGTATATGTTAAGCTGTAGGGTTGCTTTTGTTTTCTGTAAGTCTGACCTTACTCTTCATACCTTGTTTTTTCTAATGTGCTAGTAAAGTGTGTTGATGGCATATTAAATTCTTTTCTCCTAATTTCATCGTTCAGAAATAAGCCCTGTTAACATTGTGGTATATATATATTTCTAACGCAAACATATACCAATAAATATACGTGAGGGGTTACAGAGTTCTTTGTACTCTGCCACATTCATGTAATGGTGTATTGTAAATGTTCATCTGTGTTAATTAACATGCATATTCATCACAACTTCAGCAGCTTCATAGTGTCCTATTACTGGTGGATACACCATAATTTATCTCTTCACTCCCCCCGTGTCAGACATTTGATTTGTAACCAGTTTCTTTCTGATAACATTCACAACATCCTCATGTGTTTTTTTTTTTTTTGTTGTTGTTTTTGTGGTACGCGGGCCTCTCACTGCTGTGGCCTCTCCCGTTGCAGAGCACAGGCTCCGGATGCGCAGGCTCAGCGGCCATGGCTCACGGGCCCAGCCGCTCCGCGGCATGCGGGATCTTCCCGGACCGGGGCACGAACCCGTGTCCTCTTCATCGGCAGGTGGACTCTCAACCACTGCGCCACCAGGGAAGCCCTCATGTTTATGTTTTGAGCCTTTTGCTCCTTCTTATTTCCTGGGCATAGTTTTCTCGAAGTGGAGTTGTTGGGTCAAAAGGTGTACAGTTCTTGAGGCTGTTGATTCATATTTGGAAAAAGCTCACCTCGGACCAACTGCTTACATTTGTGAGATGTCTGCTGATGGGCAGCAGAGGCTGTGTAACCCCAGGACAGTTCCTTAACCTCTGAACAAAGCTTGCTGATCAGGAGAATCGCGTTCACATTTGCACAGCAGTCTGAGCAGCCGAGAGATTCTGCAGACCCATGCTTATCCGCCCTCATTTCCCAGTGGACTCTTTCAAGGCTTTAAGTTTTCAACTTTATCCAGTTCATTTAATTCCCTAAATTTATATGAGCGCAGCGAGAGACTTTGGAGTTATAGGACATGGGTTGGAATCCCAGGTGTGTGTGTATGTTGTTTCACTCTGCGGGCCTCAGCTTTCCTATCTGCAAAATGAGCCCAGTTAAAACCAACCTTGTGAGGCGCTGTTGATGATCCACTGAGACCAAGTATGTGGCGGGGAGGAGGAAGGAGGCACGGGCTTGGAGATGCTTAAGTGCACATTGTGGCCGTGCCTTGTATAGCTGCGTGAATTCGTTGATCGACCGCTGAGCCTCTCTGAGCATCAGTTCCTTCATCTGTATAATGAGAGTAATAACTCTCGCAGAGTTGCCATGCAGGTTGAACGAGAGCACGTTGTGTCTGCAACATCTTGAACATTCAGATCCCCACTCGGAGGCAGATACTCTCGTGTTGTGGGTAGAAAAGCGTATTTCCTATTACACATGTAGGGAGGTTTTGAATGAGGCCCCAGTTTTACCCGTAGGAGGTCTTGGCACTGAACTGCTTCTCACTTCTTAACTCACACAGAGGGATTTCAGGGAGGTATAAACATCTCAAATGCCCACCTCTGCCACAGTCCACGTGGGCAGTGTTTTTCTAACATAGATGTGGTTCTTTTCCACCGAGATTTCTCTCCCGCTCATAGAGAGCTGTGCCCAAGGTGAAAATGCAGCATTTCACAAACTGTGAGGTTTGAGGAGTTAGTAGGTGGTCAGTGTACATAAATATATTAAAGGCTTGAGGAGCCCTGGGGAGGAGGGGGAGGGAGAGGGAACTTTCCTAATGTTGATTAGCGCCATCGTTTCCTAAACATACTTAACTCTACTCTCCCGTCCCTGCCTGAGAGCCGTTTGTCATCCCCGGCAATACAGTGTGGGAAGTACACTGTAAGAAAATATCTTCTCCTTATAACCTTATTTTATGTAAAGCAAAGATTCTCTTCCTCAGATCTGTCGCTGTGCAGTGCCTTCACGTGTACCGTCTTCGTGTGTACCGCCCATGTTACTCATTCCTTAATATTTGTCTTTCAGTCCACTCACTTTTGAAAGCCTTCACATTTCTTTCCAAAGGATTCTTTTTTTTTTTTTTTTTTGCGGTACGCCGGCCTTTCACTGTTGTGGCCTCTCGCGTTGCGGAGCACAGGCTCCGGACGCGCAGGCTCAGCGGCCATGGCTCACGGGCCCAGCCGCTCCGCGGCATGTGGGATCTTCCCGGACCGGGGCACGAACCCGTGTCCCCTGCATCGGCAGGCGGACTCTCAACCACTGCGCCACCAGGGAAGCCCCTCCAAAGGATTCTTTATATCACTACCATTAATGGAAAATCGGTTTTTAAAAAACATACCGGAAGAAATGCTTAAGTGTTAAAATAGAAAAAGTTTTGTGAACCCCTTAAATGATCTCGAGCATGTACCACGTTTGGGAGATTCTGTTTTAGTTCATTCTCTTGGCGTTTTTTCTCGTTTCATTGAACTGCGAGGAAGTTGGATCCCACTGCCCTTCAGAGTTGAAAGAACTGGATGATAACTAAAGAGGCGGCGGGGAGGGGTGTTTCTGCAGGGTTATCTTCCCTAGTGGGGTTGGATTCCCACGCAGTTGCCTGGGCCACGAAATAAAGACTGGACCCCATCCCCATCCCACCTCGCCCCATGGCTTTCTCATCTTCAGCCTTGTAAAGCGGTCGCTGAGGGCATCCCCCATCCACATCCTCCTTTGAGGCAGATGTGGAAATTGCAGCTGAAAGGCTAAATCCTTGGGGAGAGCCCAGCTGTTCTGAGCACTGACACTTCCTTTTCAACAAAGCACTCCTTCCCCCAGCTTTTCTAGATGGTTTTCCAGATGGAGTGTTAGGATTTGATTAAAAGACTCTGTTGGTTGCAGAAGGAGCCAGGTGTCGTGGGTGATCACCTGGGCTGTGTACTCCGAGAGCCGGGGAGGGGGGCACCGCGTGCAGTGGAGAAGAGAGAGTTGCCCTAAGATCTGGCCCACGGGGCTGCAGCCACCTGTGCTGCCTCCCGCAGAGGTCTCATCCTCCCAGGCTCGTGGAGGTGGACGGTGCCTCCCCGCAGAGGGGAGCAGGCGGAGGGGGGCCCTGCCCCATAGCAGCCTCATCGTCACTCTTAGCAATGAAAAATTCTAGGCAATGGAAGTGTTCTTTTGTTTTCAAACATTATTTTGTTATGGACAATTAGAGAACATAGCTGAACAACAGCAACCAAAAAAGTTAAAAGTCAGAGCCCTGTGACTGCACTCAGATGAGTCTGGTCAATCCCACCTGTGTGCGTAGCCTCCCGGGGTCTGTGGCCCTCACTTTACCACACATGTGTGTGCTCACGTACACACACACACACACACACACACACACACACACACACGATAGGCACCCAGGCTCTGAAGCCGGACTCCCTGGGCCTGTGGTGGGTGCTGATGCCTCGGGGCCCTGGGCAGAGTTTGGTCCGCTGTGCTCACCTTGCCTCTGGCCTGTTCAGACCGACGGGCACCCGTGATGTGACTTGTGCTGGGTTGAAGACCCCTGTTGGGATGAGCCTGAGCCACAATCCCGATCTCGTTCACACACTCGGAGGGTTTCTGAGGCCTTTCACAGTCAGGATGCTCTTAACTCTTGACGCATCCTGTTGTATCATGAGGTGGCAAATGAAATGGCATTCTTACTTGATCGCCAGGAATGGTACATGCTATACGGGTCTCTGTCTACAAATTAAAGTCCTGTTGCTGGTTGCAAATTAGTCGTTCAAGAGCCTGGGAATTATTGGGCCATTAACATGTTATGTATTTAAAAAATACCTTTTGGTGGGACCACAACTCTCTGGTTGGCCACAGCTCCCACCCCTGAGACCCTCTTGTCTTATGGCTGGTTTGCGTTACTCATGGTCCTCATCTGTCTGCCTGCTTTGGTCATCTGAGTCTGTATCCCATCGCAGATTGTTATGACCATCAGTTAAAATACCAGGCTGGATAGAACTACACACACGATGTGACCGTGTCGGAGTCCTGGATTTGCCATCGGACTGTAGTTATGGAAGATGTAACCATTGGGGGAGGCTGGGCCAAGGGTATACAGGATCTCTCAGTAATATCTTTCCAACTTTCTGAGTCTGTAATTACTTCAAAATAAAAATTAAAACATAAAAGGCCTCATCTTGCCTGGGGTCAGGAGCTAGTTGCCTCTTTGGGGCGGTCAGTGTACCCTGCAGGTGTTTGAGTCAGGAGCAGTTCTACTGACCTGAAAGTTCATTTCCCATAAAAGGCAAACAAGTTCATTGGCATAAAGTTGGCTGGGATGAATTTATGTTCCTAAAGATGTCCGTCCATGGTATATTCTCCATGACGTCCCGTCATTTCGTTGGAAGTTGGATTTGTATTAAAATTTTTGGTCTTTATCTGTTAGGTCTGATGTTTAGAAAGTCGTAAGATGCTATTAAAAGATGGCTCCACACCAGAAGAAAAGCAGCCACTTGAATACCTTAGTGCTGGCTACAGAGTTGAAGGTGAACTAGGCAGCTGAGGGTGAGCCTGGATGGTGTGAGCAAACGAGCTGAGACCTGGCAGCCAGACACGGACACGACCCGCCTATCAGTCTGCCTGAATGATCCTGCCTCTTGGACAACATTCTGCATGAACCGTTGTTAAATTAGGCCATACAGAAATGCACATCAGTTGCTTTCTCTCCCTTGTTTTAAGGTACTATGTGCCCGGAATTCACATGTGGGGATTAGCAGTAGGTTGGGATGAATGACAAGATCCGGCTTACGGGATCCAAGAAAACCAGCTGTACCAGCATGTCCATCAGGGAGTGTTTTCCCTCCCACAAACCTTCTCAAGACTTGTTAGTTGTTTAGCTTCAGACGTTCACTCTTCGTATCACAGGGAAAGTGCGGCCACGGATAGAAACACCTGTGACAGGCTATCTAGGGGGAGGGCGATAATTAAGAGACTCCATGTTTTACTTTCTCTCAAGCTTCTGAGATGAATGCACAGATCTCAGGCGACACCTAAGTATATGGTAGTGTCTGCAGTCGGTACTTACGTTCTTTCTGACAAATACAGGGCAGAAAAGCAAAATATAAACAAAGTGCTGTCTCTGTGGGCTGAGGTATAGTCAGGTGCATCGAAGACAGAGAGAACCTGTGATGGGCAGTCTGCAGTTTTTCCACTGAGCAAATGTGTGGCATACTCGTACCAAGGAATGGCATCTCCATCCATGAATAGATGGAGTCAGAAGCTTACCCTGGTGAATTGTTAAATGAGACAAGCCAGTAGCAGAAAAATTTATAATAGGGTCTGGTTTCATAAAGTAAACTCTGTTTAAGTGTACCAGGTTTGTAGTGACTATGTGAGCATGGAGGAGGCGTGAAATGTGTGTACCAGGTTTTTAACGTTGGTTACCATGGGGAAGGATGAGTGTGACAGTAAACAAAGGAGAAAAGACTTCAAACAAAAAAATTTAGAAGAGTGTGAAAGGTGTTTCATCTGTGAATAATTATATACAGTGTGTGTGTGTGTGTGTGTGCATGCCTAGAGAGGGAGCTGATAGGACAGATAGAAAAATGATAGTGGGGTTTATTTCAAGGTGTTGAATTTTTAGTGGATTTTTTACATTTCTTCTTAAATGTTTTCTGATGGTGTGAGTATTTTGCAATGAGCGTTTTATTTTTTATAATCATAAAAGACACCCAATCTTAAAGCTCTTTTCTTTGTGAGGAAATATTCCAGCATGTGTAAGAGCACACAGGCTCAAGACCTTGTTGGGGGAGGAGCAGGAAGAGAAGATGTGGAAGAGGCACCTGTCTCTGGGGTAGCCAGTGAGAAACCAGTTCTGAATCCCAAAAGAGACAGGGAAGGCAGAGAGACCTGGGCTTGTGTCCGGGCCGTGAGCCTTACGTATGACCTTGGCATTGGCCATGTGCCCTTTTCCATGCCCCAGTTCCTCTCCTGCAAAATGAGGAGAATTCTACAGGGTCATTGTGCCTGACATATCATTAGGTACTTAACATTATTCAGTGTTACCATCGAATGAAGAATGGGTGAATGAATACACGTGTGCTTGATTCAGTGAGGTCACATGTGTAAAGTCTGAGCTATGTGGGTAAATACTCAACAAATGGTAGTTTTCTCTCTGACCCTCATGTCCTGTTCTGCAGCTGGGGTACCTGGGGAGTGAATTTAGTAGAGTGGGGTCTTGTCATCACCTGAGTTCCACGTTTCATTCTGCAGTCTTACATGGGGTGCTGCTGGAGTTGGTCAGCTGCTTCTCATTATACCTCACTTTCCTCATCTGTAAAGTGGGTGTTGTGATAATATATATCTTGGAAGGATTAAATGAGATACATAAAGACTTCACGTGATGCCTGGCGAATAGGAAGTTTTCAGTACATGTAGTAGTTAATAAAAATACTGAGTGTTCCCCAAGTAAACAGTACCTATTATGTGCTTCTGTAAATGGAGAGGATACTACAGAGTGCCTGGCACAGAACAGGCCTCTAACAGATTGATTCAAATAGCCCGAGGGCAACACATGTCAGCATCCTGAATCTGTGGGCACCGCAACCAATTAATGCTTATTTCCATCACGAATGAACAGTTCTCGAAGGCATTCTGCAAACGTGCCTTTGCTAACATAGTCTTTTCCAGCGATGATCTCTAAAACAGAGAATATATTAATATTTATAAGATGCACATTGTGTATTTTTCTTTACACAGATTCTCCTCCTTTCTTGGGTCTAAGTTGCCAATTTTTAAATATACTTTTCTAACGTTCTTGTACCTGCAGAGAAAACGAGGTGCTCAAAGTCCAACTGAAGAAATACGTGGGAGCTGTCCAGATGCTGAAAAGAGAAGGTCAAACAGCTGAAGGTGAGGGGCAGATGGAGCCTGGGTGGGGAGGGGGCCACACCTTTTCATCTTCATCGCCCCTGTGCCTGGCATAGCAGACACTCAGCATGGGATGAGTGCACGTGCAGATGAATTAGAAGAACGGGGCTGGCTAGGGTTCCAGAAAATCAATTAAATGGAAAACCCGGCTCTGTATTCTTGCTAAATGCATAATATTATAAGACTTACTTGCCAGATTATTAGCAATACTGTATGAGTTTGTGTACTTAGGGAGTTTTATGTCTAGAGTCTTGAAACATTTGCAAGGTAGTGAACCTTCAGCACGATTGAGTCACATCAGGCCAGGGGTGAAAGCAACAGAACGCCAGAGTGGCGGAGAATCAGAGCTATGGACTTAGGCTGATCAGGCGCCAACCCCAGCTCTGGTTAAATTTCTTAATCTCTGTGTACCTCAGTTTTCTCATCTGTAGAATGAGGTTAGTTGACAGTGCCTACCTCACGAGGCAGTCCATGTAGACACCTTAGCATAATGCCTACTTAGAGTGAGTACTGAGTAGATTTTAGCTATTATTATTAATACTCTTAATCAGAAATACAGGTAGATAGAAAAATGATCGTTTGACCAAGATCTCACTAAATAAAGTAGTGCTATATGCTTCCTCCCTGTGCGGTTTGCCTGCACTTTAACTGTCATGCCTCTACTAAAATGTTTCTCAGGTCAGCCTGAAGAAGGGATAGTTAATTAACTTTGGCTCAAGGGTCTTGCAAACTTCAACCAACTGACCATTACAAGATTTTCTTAAAAATGAGCTCTCAGAGTGTGGACATTTTAACAGAGAGGTGGATGCTCCACGCTCACAGGTCTTGGGAGTCAACCAGACCTGGATTGGACTTCAGGTGCACCCTCCATGACTTGACATCTTGGAGTTACTTTGCCATCTGGAAGAGGAAACACCACACCAGTGTAAGAGGAAATGACACCAATGTCACGAGGGCTGTTGTGGGATTTTCCGAAACAATGACTGCAAAGCTTCTAGTATGGCGCCCGGTGTATAGTTGGTACTCAGTCAATGGTAGTTATTTTTCTGTGTCAGAGAGAGAGAGATAAGATCAGAGTCTGGATTTGGCTTGCGTAGCAATATCATAAAGACTTGAATTTTCTTTGGAGCTTTTGTGCTCGATCAGGTTCAACATGTTGATTTTTTGGATAACATACCTCGCCTCATTCCTGCTGGGTCTGTAACAGTTACCGGTCTGGGGGTTTCCATTGCAGAGTTAACCGTGTCTTGATGTGAGGGCTCATCACCCTCTTCATACAGATACTGCTCGTGTCTCCCGGAACCCATCTCATTACGTGGAGTTATGTCTGCCTGGTCTTCTGCCTTTTCACTTCTTCTCAGCTTTGTTCCCCCAGCACCTGGCTTTTACAGTCATTCATTCCATTCACTGTATGTTTCAAATGAATAGTATATGTTTAGCCCTTTACCCTTTCCAAGCAAGTTCAGGTATATTCACATTTGATTCAGTAGTGCTGTGATGAGTAGGTATTTTCCCTCTATTTAAAAAAATTCATTATTGGAGGCTCAGGAGAGCTTAAGGGGGCTTGTCCATGGATCTGGGGTGGAAATGAACTTGGGTTATTTTCTTCCAAATCCCTCTTCTTTGCCTTATGAAGTTCTTAAACTAGTGTGCAGAGGCTTTTCCTGGGGCGCCTATTAAATATGCTTCTCAGGAGATCTGGGTTGAGGCTCTAGATTCGCACGTCGAGATACGTGACTCTCCTGCAGCTGATCCGTGGACCACGCCATCACCTTTTGAGAAATCTACACTCTACCCACACAGAGCTTTGATTTGATGCAGTAAGAAAGTTAAACCAGAGGGTGTGGGAAGCACCACTGGGCTTGCATTTGGTTTAAAAACCACAATACTATAAAGTACGTTTCTGAGTAGGAGCATTTTTGGAGTGAGTCCCCCCAAAACGGGTACACAGAACCTACAGCGTACACAATGGTTTCTCACGGCAGCCAGAGTCCCTTTTCCTAAGACCCAGCCTGAATGCTCTGAGCCAAAGCTAGGTATGAGATAGCCCTTAAATGGAACAGAGCAGAGATAGTGAAGCACATTTTGCTATTTCTTTGCTGTCCCTTACCCCTCCGTTTCTTACTGGGTCGTTTAAGACCATTTACCTTATCTGTGAGTCATCCTTAGTGGGAGGTCTTTATGAAAGCCCTCAGATGCAGGCACATACTGACCAATGCCCTGCGTTTGCTTGTTTAAGTCCTGCAGTTTATTCCTTCTTCCACTTAAGTAATATTCGTGAGCACCAGCTGTATGCCAGACACTAGGAAGCAGCCTCATTAAAAGGCATGCTTTCAAAAATTGCACTCTGGCCTTTCCAGAGCTTTCACCTAATTTTTAAGTGTGTCATCTACTACTCAAAGGAATTGGGGCTCATTCCTCAACCCCAGCCAGATGCTGACTCAGTTTGTTGCAAACTATTGAGTATGTGCCCTGGCCAGGTTGGGGTGCCTTGGGGTGCCCTCGTCAGGCTTTGGTAGCTTGGGGTGTCCTGGCCAGGCTAGGGGGGGCTTGGGGTTTCTGGGGAGTTGGAAGAGCAGGGGCAGGGAGAGGTTGGAGAGGGAGAGTCCTTTCTTTCTGATCCAGGATTTCCTTGGCTCCTGACGTTAGGTGGACATAGAGATGTGTACTAGCTTCCCAAATTCAGGTGGGAATTCAGAATGCATTTTCCACGAAAGAAACCTTTTAGTTTGAGGATAAAGATTTTTCTGTCTTTTGGATGACAGATGGTTTATGAAACTGAGCTCATCAGTAGGGGAAAGAGTGAAAAGTCATTTAAGCCCCAAATGCCTTCAGGGATGAATAGATGGCTGAGGGCTATATTGCGATCATTATATTCATAGTTGTTGTGGGAAGTGCCTTCAGGATTAAGAAAAAAAATCAGCTTAAAATGGACCTTTAGAATAGACTGTTGACAAACTTTAAGAGGTTAGTAGGTAACTTTGTTTCAGTTCTGAGGTTATAATTAATCATGGCTATTCTTTCCCCCCAAATTCTCTATGAAACACCAATGTAGGAATCAGACAAAAAGTGATCAAAATAACGTTTTTTTTAAAAAAATTGTGTTTATTTATTTTTGGCTGCGTTGGGTCTTCGTTTCTGTGCGTGGGCTTTCTCTAGTTGCGGCGAGCGGGGGCCACTCTTCATCGCAGTGCGTGGGCCTCTCACTGTCGCGGCCTCTCTTGTTGTGGAGCACAAGCTCCAGACGCGCAGGCTCAGTAGTTGTGGCTCACGGGCCTAGTTGCTCCGCGGCATGTGGGATCTTCCCAGACTAGGGCTTGAACCCGCGTCCCCCACATCGGCAGGCAGACTCTCAACCACTGCGCCACCAGGGAAGCCCCCAAAATAACATTTTTATTACTGTCAGTTGATTGGAAACTCCAGCTTGACCTGAAGCCAGAATCACACTCCCCAATACATTGCCTCCCAGGTGTAGACCCAGGGACCCCCACTGTGAGGCATTGTTGGATCTGCAGAATTACACTCACCCAGCGGGGACCAAGAGGGAAGACAGTCCGTGGAGCTGTTTCCCTTTTTAATACATCATCTCCATTTGATTCAGGATCTCACCAGTCGGGTAGGAGGTGGGGAGTGAGGCCCAGAGCATATTATGATGGATGTCTCCCCATGGAAACATGGCCCAAGGTGGGGGCCCTTCGCTAAGAGTTGTGATGACCGCAGCTGCTGGTGCCTCCTGAGGGAGAGGCCAGGGCAGTGGGGCTGGGGCAGGAGTGTGGGTCAGTGAGTGGACACCTCCTCCATTACACCTGTCCATCTGGAGAAAGGCTGTGTCAGTGGAAGGAAGGCTTATTTCACCTGTAGCTGCGACTGTTCTCCAAGGGGGTCACTTCATCCTATTCCCTGTACATGTCCCCATGAAAAAGGTAGTCACGGCCAAAACGTCTGGGAAACACTGTGCATTCTACACTCTTCTTGCACGTCATGATGGATGTTAGTGAATGAATGACCTCTGTGCCAAAGACACTGAGCACTGCCCAGGGCTACTGACTTAGAGGCCATGTAACTTTCTGTGCCCCAGTTTCTTCCTCTGTAAAAGGGGAATTGTAATAGTACCTTCCTTATAGGGTTTTGGGGGAAGATGAGATAGATGAGTACATGGAAAGCCTTTAGAATAATGTCTGATATGTAGTAGCCACTCAATAAATGTTATAATTATTATTATTACTATTTTTACTATCTCACTTTACCTCTCCTGGCCCCTTTGAACAATTGTAAAATTAGGATTTATTAAAATAGTATATACTTTATAGCTTGTTGTTGTGGGGATTAGCTGTTAAGAGGTGTAATTCAGATAACATGCTGGGATCTAGAAAATGCTGTGGTGGACAGAATGTTGGTCCTCCAAAGATGTCCATGTCATGATCCCCAGAATCTGTGAATATACCCCCTTACATGGCAAAAGGGACTTTTCGGATGTGATTAAGAATCTTGACATGGAGAGATTATCCTGGTTTATCCACATGGCCCCAGTGTAATCACAAGGGCCCTTCTAAGAGAAAGGCAGGAGGGTTGGAGAGGGAGAAGGAGTGACAACAGGAGCAGAGGTAGGAGTGATGCACTTTGAAGATAAAGGAGGGGCCACAAGCCAGGGAATGCGGGCATCCTCCAGGAACTGGAAAAGACAAGGAAACAGGTTCTCCCCTAGAGCCTCTAGAAGGAATGCAGTCCTGCTGACACCTTGAGTCTAGCTTATAGGACCCATTTGAGCCTTCTGACTCCCTGAACTTCAAGATAGTAAATCTGTGTCATTTTAAGCCACTAAGTTTATGGTAACTTGTTACAGCAGCCATAGGGAGCTCATACAAATATTCAGTTAAGTTGAGGTATTGCCTGGATGGACATGGGGATCATCTAATCATCTTATGGAGCTTGTGGTGGGAGGTCGATGTCTTAAAGGTTGGTTTTCTTGGTCAAAGGTCACCTGGTGGACAAACTTGGGACCTCAAGGGAGAGCTGTGGTCTTTGATTTGCAGCCACATCTGGGACAGGAAAGCACACCACCCCTCTGGCACACCCCTTTGTGCAAGGTGTGTTTGGCCAAGACGGGGAAGTCCTTGTCCCAGGTCACACTCATCCCACCCGGGGGTCACTTGTGTCAGCCCTGGTGGATGATTCCTGTCACCAGCCAGCTCTGGACATTGGAGACGAAGCCTCCAGAGCTGTATGGTTGTGGCCTTACTGTCCAGTGGACCCTTGGTGTTACTGTTTGGGTGTGGTCATTGTTGCGTGTGCAGCTGGGGAGTCTGGGTTCTCTGAGTGTCCCGTGGCGGGAGTGGGGCTATTCTCATGAATGCTTTGCTGCATGTTGGGCTTCTCCCAGGCTCTCCCAAGGAGCATTTGCCTATGAGTTGGAGCTTGCTCTCTCTATTAAGGAAGAGGTTCTCCTACCAGGGGCAGCCGAACGTGGGATTCCGGAAGCGCATGAGTCTGCCCTTGTCACACGGCTCCGGTTGCCTCTCCCGTCTGCCTGTGCACGGTGGACATCTGCGGCCTCGCGGTATCAGGTCCCACGTGCTCCAGTTTTCATCAGACCAGCGTCCTCGCTCAGGGTCAGCCCAGTGAGGTAGGTGAGGCTCCACCCTCCGTTCTGCACTTGACCTCAGCTGACTGGCTCCAGCCGGGTCTCGGGACTCTACTAGGCTGTCAAGAGTTCTTTCCTGTTGGGCCTGGAAGGCTGGGGCCACTGTGGTTACCTTGTCTCCAGGTGGAGCCTGGGCATGAGACCGTCACACGGAGAGAGAAGCTGGGCTGAGAGGCAGAGAGGAATCAGGGGCTGATCGTGTCCTTCGAGCCCCTGAATCCAGCAGTGCCTGGCGTGACTGTTCAGCCCTGAATGTACTATTAAGAGGAGCAGTAATTCACCAACCTCCCCTGCCCCTGTTTTTGAGCTTGAGTTGGGTTAACAAAGCTCGTATGCTCCACGGCAAAAAATTAGCTCTTAACTGGGTGCAGAGTCCATTCTGTCTTCATGAAGCACTGTTATTTCTCTGGAGTCTTTCCCAATCCACAGTGTCTGTCTCTGTGGTGTGAGGCCCTTCCTCCCGGCCGCCCTCCGTCTCATTAGGTCCACTCCACTGGCATCACCTGTCCCGGCCACCGCAGTCCTGTTCCGTGGTGATGGGTTTTAACACCGCAAGTGCTTGTCGGCATCGCCATTTAATTCACCTGCCGTAGGCTCAGGGGCAGAGGGAGAAGAAATGGCCTGTTGCTGGTGGCAATCAGAGTAATTGGCAGTGAGGGTAGGAGATCCAGTGGGAGGAACTTGACAGATGAGGGAGGCTTGGGAACAGTTTTAAAAATTTACTCTAAGAAAAAAAAGAAACAAAAAAAGGAAGTCATCAACCTGTCTCCGTGTCATGTCTCTGCCTGCGTGTGTCATGCCCACTGATGCCCACTCCACTGCTGCCTGTGCCTCATGCCCTCCCCGGGGTCTCAGTTTCCCTGGGCTCCCAGAAAGTGGGGAGGGACAGTTGAGAAGCCTAATGCTGTGAAGATGGACGGTCATGGGCGAGAGGATTCCTGGAGCTGGCATGTTTCACGGGCGCTGTGTACCCTTTTGTCCTTCAGTCTCAGTCACTGCAGGTGTTGGCGCCTCCCCTTGGGTGGCCGCATGTTCTTGCCTGCTGTGTGCACAGAGGTAGAGATGTCTTTGTTTGAGGCAGGCTGCTTTGGTTGCAAGGAAAGCAAGGTCATGAGTCTTGTGTGTATGTGTCTGTGTCTGGTTCTAGTGGGATAAGCGTGGGACCTCGTGGAAACACTGTTAAGATCTCATCACTCTGCTGTTTAAAACTCAGTCCAGACTTTCTGACCATGGCTTGCGGTACTTGGTGTGATCTGGCTCTTTCTTACTTTCCAGCCCCACCTCCCCTCACCCTCTTGTTCCCTCTCTCGGCCCCGGCCACACCGGGCTTGACTAAGTAATACATCAGGGCCTTTGCACTTGCTGTCCTTCTGCTGGAAAGCTTCTCCCTCAATCTCTGAATGGCTGATTCTGCCTTGTGAGGCAGTTTCCGTTCAGATGTCAACTCCTCTGACCTCCTGCCTCTCCTTCTTTCTTTGTTCCATTACTTCCTTTATCTTCATCACAGCAGCTTTATCAGTACCTCACAGTATCTGGTTGTTTATTCCCTTCCTTGTTCACTGTCTGTGTTCCACCCTGCAGTGTACAGTCCACAGGAGCAGGGACCTTACCTGTTGTTCTTCCCGGCTGTGTGCACAGTGCTTGACCCAAGGGATGTGCTCCATAAAAGTTTATAACATGGGGCTTCCCTGGTGGCGCAGTGGTTGAGAGTCCGCCTGCCGATGCAGGGGACACAGGTTCGTGCCCCGGTCCGGGAAGATCCCACATGCCGCGGAGTGGCTGGGCCCGTGAGCCATGGCCGCTGAGCCTGCGCGTCCGGAGCCTGTGCTCTGCAACGGGAGAGGCCACAACAGTGAGAGGCCTGTGTACCGCAAAAAAAAAAAAAAAAAAAAAAAAAATTTATAACATGAATGAACAGAAATCCAAGAGGAGCTATTGTAGGACCTGGCCTCCTGGCATTTAGATGATTGAAAACCCACGGCAGCCAGGGAGAGCTCAGCAGTGGGCAAGGTCACGGGTCTTCATTCTAGGGCTACAGATAACGTGCTGTACCCTGTGTAACCGCTTCCTTCAGTTGTGCCTCCAACCAGATTCTTCTGATCACATATAGTTTTGGCTCCTTGTGACTACAGTTAGCACATGACTTTGACTCTTCCAGGGTTTCATCATTCAGAGATCTTTTGACTACAAGAGTCATAAAGTCCAATTCAATCTGTTTTAAATGAAAACAATGGAAGTCCAGGAGTGCCTGTCTTCAGGAATGGCTTGATCCAGGGCCTCAAACAATATCATTAGGAGGATTTTTTGTTTTTGATTTTTTTCATTTCTCGACTCTGTCTCCCTTCCCGCTCGCCCACCAATATTGGCAGTGTGGTGCTGGTGAATGTTTAACAGCTAGCTCTCTAAGGGAAGAAGGCTCTGATTTAAAGTGCTTGCTGATGTCCATGGTGGCGGTGCTCCATTGTGGCTGATTTCAAGCTGTCAACACGATGTCACTGAATGCAGAGTTGGGAAGAGGTAATGCACTGGGCTCCTGTGAGCTGGTGTGCCCCAGCTTTACACCCGCCCCGCCTCATGTGTTGGCTCCATTTTCAGGCAGGTGTTCTTATGCTGGCAGAAAGCTGCCAGCAGCTCTTGGTTTAATCTTCCCAGCAACCCAGCTGAAGAGAGAGCTCTTCCCCACTAGTTTCCTTATAAACCACTCTCCCATCTTCCCCCACGAGGAGCAGTGCTTCTCAGTCTTGGCTCCATATTCAGTCACCTGGGGAGTTCTAAAAAATCCCAGTGCTTGGCCACTTGGAACCACTGCCTTCAGATTGATGAAGTGATGTGTGCTAATGTGTTTCAAATGTGTCAGTACTCCTTGATTCTTGGCCTGTGGTAGATACCTTGAATCTCATTGACACGAGAAATTAATCGTTACAGTCATCCACCTCTAAAGTGGCTGAGCCAAAATTCCTACCCAGATGTAAGCCAAGTCCACGCTTCCCCCAGTGCCCTAAGTTGATTCTCCCGGAAATGTTCCAGGTGATGAGATACACTGCGTCACTCTGGGCCTCAGAGGTGGTGTATGACGGGTGACCGGGAGGTGCTTGGTAGGGGCTGCCTCTGCCTGGGATGCCTGGCTTGACTGGTTAGCCTCTACCCCTTAACTTCATCCTGAGAAAAACCCACTCTATGCCCCTGTCTTTGGTGGGTGACCGAAACCCAGTCATGGACCACATGGGGAGCCGGGTCAGAGCATGAGGTGCTTGGAACTGGACATCAGCTGGGGACAAACAGAAGCGCTGGCTCACCGCTTCTCAGTAGCAGTGGTGTGTGTGGACCAGGCGTGCTGTAGACGTTTTCTTCTTCCTCAATGAAGGCTCCTCCTTCCACGGTAAAGAGAAGCCTTTGCCTTGAGAAGGAGCATGGAGAAGGCGATAGCAGGGCTTGGAGGCAAAAGGCAGGCACACATTTTCCAGTTGGGGGGAATCTGTGTTGAACCTCAGCCCTATCATCTACCAGCTCCGAAGTCTTGGAATGAGTTTTAATCTCAGAGCTTCAGTGTTTTCATTTGAACAGAGAGATAATAATGTTGACTTCCTAGCATATTTTGAAGTATAAAAGAGATGACATATATGAAGTACCAGGCAATTGTTGACATTATTTTGGGTTGGAGATGCAGTTTGAAGGGCATCCAGGCTGTGGAAGGTCAGGGACCGTTAGCAGAACACCTGTACATTAATTTCTGAAAGTGGGTGAATAATTATGGTGATAATTGTAGAGTAAACCTCTTTGAAAGCTTTGTAGTCCGTTATGCTGGTAGAACAATATTTGTGTGATTAGCCAGTTTCCTCACCTTTAAATAAAAATCCGAACAGGTAGCCCCAGTACCTGGCCCTTGCTAAGCACTCGGTACTGCCAGCACCAGGAAGATGCTCCAGGGACAGTGACCAAAGCTTTGATATTTTAAAATCAGGACTTGCTGGAGAAGTCCAGGAAGTAAGGTACCCATCACCCAATGTACTCACCACCCAGGTATAACAGATAAATTTCCATATTGATTGCATATTAATGAAAAGACTTAAAAGTTGCAAATGCAGTTGAGGGTGTCCTTACTGACTGCACGCACAGATGTTTCCAGATTAATTCTGATGGCCCAGCTTGGGTGGCAGGCCTCACTTAAACGAATTCTGGGGACTTGGGTGGCATGGGCGGTGGGGGGAGTTAGAACTCTGATAGGCCTAGCCATGGTCACATGCCCTTTCCTGGAAGGGAGGGCGTAAGGTGGGAGCAGCCCCATCCAAACATTCTGAATTGAGAATGCAGAGGGGCAGGTCCCCAGAAATAAGAGATGAATTCTGACGAGAGGATTTGGGGAGCAAAAACAGATGATCTTGCATCTGGAGTGATGTGGGAAGTGGAGGTAGCACCAGCATTTTTATGTAGGAGGGGTTTGGTGGTTTTGTTGGAAGGGGCTTTGGAGGCCTTGTCTTGCTCTGTTTTTATGGAATTTGTAGGTTTCCTTGGGATAGTGTCTCAGGTAGAACTAGACTTGGCTACGTAAAGAAAAGAAACCTAGACAAGACTGACTTCCATAACGTTTTTCTCTTATCCCACACAAGTCTAGAAGTAAGTAATCTAGTCCAAGGCTAGTGTGATGATTCCACAGCAGTTGGGAGCTCAGGCTGCTGTTTTCTTTTTGCTCTGCCATCCTCAGTACATGGCTTCTTGTCTTCATGATTACCTCACGGTATCTATCAATGTATTGCGGCTAGTGCTCCAGCCATCACTTCTGTATTTCAGGCAGATAGATGCAGAAGGGGGAAGGGAAGAGAGTGCATTTCACAGCTGAATTCTATAAGGATTTAAAACTTTAAGGATCATAAGCTTTCTTTAAGCAGCTTTTGCCCCAAATGACTTCTGCTTAATGCTGTTGGGCCTCCCCTACTTGTGGGGAAAGCTGGGAAACATGGTTGCTTAACTGGCACATAGGGAAGGAGGGACAGTGGATATCGGGTAGGCAGCCCGCAGTCCTTGCCCCAGGTGGCTTTGAGGAAGGTGAGGCTGATGACAATTTTGCCGGGGTGGGTGGAGGAGGATGTTTCTAAAGTCCCCCCAAGCCACCCCTTAGTGCCATCACTACTGGGAAAAGCTTCATCAACGATACAGGGTCATAGCTGCAAGAGGATCCATTCCCTGGTTCTAAAAGTGGCCCATGTCTCTCTGGAGACCTCCATACGAGATAATGTTTTATTTGCTCCACCTGATTTTGTCCCCTGCAGGATGATTTCCTCTCATAAGTGATTGCAAAGACAATTGCCTGAAAACGCCAAGTATCGATTCATGATTTTTGTTCATTTCCTTTTTATTGTTCGGTAGGAAACAAAGGCCCAGAAACAGAACAGGAGTACTTGGAGTGCTTCAGCTCCCTCCTTAGAGGACTAGGCCAGACATAACACTTATCGTTGTCATTGTCACTTTTTAGGGCTGTCTCGGCGTTGTGATTCTCGTCCTGCAGTTTTTCAATCAGTGTCTCCGTTGGTGTTCAGCTCCTCCCCTTCCTGGAAGCTGACAGGTGGCTTGTTTTGTTAAATGCCACTTTGGTTCTGAAAACTGCTCTGTTTTAAGTTTCTAATTACAGTTTTTATCAGGCAACTTGGTCATTTTGCTTTGCTTGAGTGGGTAATGATGCTTCTACCTCGGCGGAGAGTGACTTGTCTAAATGTTTTCTTTTTTCTTGGACTGAATAGAAAAATAGACATCCTAGAAAGAGATAAAGCCCACCTCTTGGTCTGAGGTTATTTCACTGGTTTATGGCCTCAATTTCATTCTTTGTGTTTCAGGAGAAATACACTCCTTCCTCACCCCTCTCTGCGGAATGCCTTCTCACCCTCGTACCTTCTGTTCATTCAGTATAGAATCTTCCTTCTGCCCAGTATACCTCCTAGTCACAGTCGGATATCATTGCTCCAGGAAGCCTAAATGATGTCCCCACCATCATTTCCCCTAGTTGGTCACTCCCAGATCTATAGTATTGCTGCGTAATTTGTGCTTTAAAATTTTAATTTCTTCCTTTCTTTAGTGACGTATTCCATAAACATTTACCAGGATATAAGCTCTGTGACAGTGGGGACTGACTTGGTTTTGATACTGTTGTACACTCAGCTTCTGAAACAGATTCCGTACGCCTGGTAAGTGATCAGTAGCTGTTTGATGAGTGATGGACTGACTGACTTACTGAGTTTAAATACTAATAATAACTAACGTGGGTTAAGCGCCACATGCCAGGCCCTGTGCTAACTGCTTAAGAGGCCCCCTTCCTGTGAGGTGGGTCCTCTTTATCATCCGCACTTTACAGGTGGGGAAACTGAGCTCAAGAAAGGTCAGAGAGAGTATAGGGGAGTCCAACTGTCTACATTAAAGTCCTTTCCATGTACTGTGTTAGATTGTTGTTATTACCACCGTCATGGTCAAGTGCTCTGCCCAAGGCACACAGCTGGTGGGTGGGGGGCCGGATCATTGAGGCCCCGAAACAGAAGTGAATGACACACAGTGTCTGCCCCTCTGGAGGTCACAGATGGGGGTGAGTGGGTGGGTCCAGTAACCTGGGCTCCAGCAGAGGGGGGTGCCTGGTCTTTCCAGTCCCAGTTTTCTCCCAGGCAGCCAAGCTGGTGGGCAGAGCAGGCGAGGATGTGGATGCCGAGCTGTGTGAGGTGCTGCTTGGATGCCCTTGACCCGAGTTCCTGGGAGGCATTCTGGGTCCGTGCTGCGCTCCCCATTACCTTCCCATTTCTGACTTAGAGTCTGTTTCTGAGGCCCAGTCCCTCCAAAACAAAACCAAACCAAAAGAAAACGCCCTCCTCTACCAGGTGGAGCCAATTAGGCCAAGCTCGGCTCTACCTTTAATTACTTTTGCCCTCATTTGCATCTGGTTTGTCTCATTATAATGCCATTAGCAGGGTGGCGACCAGCAATGGTGCGCACACAGTTTTGAGGCCTTGCTTCTGTGGTCTTGGCTTCCTTCTGAGTAAAATGGAGGATTTGGAATAGACACAAGCACACACATAGCCCTGGGCCAGAAGCAGCCTGCTGAACTCACCTGGCTCGCCTGAAAATTGTCTTTAGCGACTTGATTGTGGAATAACAATTTGTGTTTTCTTTCCTTGTTAAAAAATGAAGCCATATTCATTGTAGAGAATTTAAAAAGAGAGACAAGCAAAGAAGGAGAAAATAAAAATCACAAACCCTCAAGCGTTGTTAATATTTTGGAGTATATCCTTCCAGACGAGTATAGCACTATGCTGTGAACACTCTTGGGATAAACACATCTTGCCTGAAAAGTTTGGGCATCCCTCACCCCCCTAATTGACACATGGACTTCATGGGCTAAGAAGAAAACTGATGACATTAAAAAAAAAACACCAATAACAAATAATTGATAGGGATTTTAACAGTGAAATCAGGCAGTGATATAAAATGACTGTAAATTATGCCAAGGTCCTGTCAGTAACCAGTCACATGTGTGCCAAGATGACAGGAAGTGGGGTTTGATGGGCATGCAAGCTGGTTACTGCTGTCTTGCCTCCTTCCTTACCCCTTTTCCAGAGGAAAGCAGGACAGCATTCATGAAGGCTGCCCATCCTGTGTTAGAGCATGAAGGTGTAGTCCATGGGTTTGGCCTGGAAGGTTCTAGCTCTGCCCCTTGCCAGCGGTGTTACCTTGGGCAGATAACCTGGCCTTTTTTGTGTGTTTTATCTTTTTCCTTTCTGTATGTTTTTTGTGGGTTTTTTTGTGTGGTACGCGGGCCTCTCACTGTTGTGGCCTCTCCCGTTGCGGAGCACAGGCTCCCGTCGCACAGGCTCCCATCGCACAGGCTCAGCGGCCATGGCTCACGGGCCCAGCTGCTCCGCGGCATGTGGGATCTTCCTGGACCGGGGCACGAACCCGTGTCCCCTGCATCAGCAGGTGGACTCTCAACCACTTGCACCACCAGGGAAGCCCCTGTATGTTTATTTTTTGGATAGTTTCTGTTGCTAAGCCTTGAAGTACACTAATCTTTCTTCTGCATTTAGCTCATGACACTTTACGGTGGCCGTACCTGGCTGCAAGGGATGCTGGGAAACATAGTCTCTTAGTTTTGTGCCCAGATGTCCAAGTGCCCAGCAAAAATTGGTGTTTTTCTTACTACATAAGAAACACTGGCTATTAGGGGATACTTGCCATTTTTGCCACACATGTGAATTAATTGCTACTCTGCTTTTGATGAGCAAGTGGGCGCAAAGTGCTAGCTTTCTGGGCAATGGCAGTAATGGGGTCAGTTTCAGTGGAGAAATGGGGAGAGGTAAAATGTGAAAGATGGTCTCCGCTCAGCACTTGGAAACCTGTTTGGGTGAAACAGGAGTCATCCTCCTCTTCATGTTTAAGAAGTAAGGTAGCCAGTTGCTTTGTGTCCCATGCCTGTTTCCCCTGTGAATCTCAGGTGCCCTTGTGGCATGAAGGATTAGATTTACCATGATCCTGCTGATCAGCTGGGTCAGTGCCAAGAGAATTTGATTAAACTAGAATTGAGACCCAGGTCCAAATCTTGGCTGAATGCTCTTAATGCTCATGTTGTTTTCAGATGGCATAAACTCACTTGCGCCATCTGTAAGGCACGGATAGTAACTGCCTGGCTCAGTTAACAGTGGATCCCAGGTTTACGAGATCAAGTTTGAAACTGCTCTTTCTATATCGTTTAGTCTCCCATAGGGAGAGGAAAATAAACTTTACAGTATTTTCTTGGTTTCCCATGACTTGTTATCGTACTTTCTACCTTCCTTGGGTAATTGCTATCTGGAGAGTACGACAGTTGGCATTCAGTTAAATATGAATTACAGAAGGTCTCTTCTGTTATTTGCAGTGATAAAAAATATTGGTTTAATATATTAGAGTTGATGTCAGTGAAAGCAATCACTTCATAGCTTGTTTTTCATAATTGAGTATTTTATTGGAATTTAAAAAATGAGTTATATGTGTTTTTTTAAAATAACAATCCCAATAATACAGAGACGTATAAAGGAGTTAATCTCCCTTAATGCTCCCCACGTTAGAAAACCAGGGTAAATTGATGCGTGTGAACTTAGGCAAATCTATACTCTGCAAACGTAAGTATACCCGTTCTACCTATTCCAGTTTTTCCCCTCTAAAATGGGATTAGTCTCTATCAGGGGTTGGCAAACTATGGCCCATGGGCATGCCATCTGTTTTTGTAAATAAAGTTTTATTGGAACACAGCCACATCCATTTGTTATGTATCGTCTGTGTGCTTTGTCTATACAATGGAGGAGTTGAGTGGTTCCAACAGAGACACATGGCCTGAAAAACTGAAAATCACCTAGCCCTTTACAGAAAGTTTGCTGACCCCCGGTCTGACCTACTTTGGCTTTCTCAGGTAACAGCATATCACTGAACAGTCATGAATCTTCCTCCAGATCAATAGATACAGATCTAAGTCATTCTTTTTAGTATCTGCATATCAGAGTTGATCATGTGACTGTCCTGTGATTGTTAAAATCATTCCCCCATAGATGGTATTTAGTTTGATTCCAGGTTTTTGCCATCACAAACAGTGCTTCATAAACCCCTGTATACATGTATTTTTTATTTTATTTTATTTTATTATTTATTTATTTTTGGCTGTGTTGGGTCTTCGTTTCTGTCCGAGGGCTTTCTCTAGTTGCAGCAAGCGGGGGCCACTCTTCATTGCGGTGCGCGGGCCTCTCACTGTCGCGGCCTCTCTTGTTGCGGAGCACAAGCTCCAGATGCTCAGGCTCAGTAGTTGTGGTTCACGGGCCTAGTTGCTCCGCGGCGTGTTGGACCTTCCCAGACCAGGGCTCGAACCCGTGTCCCCTGCATTGGCAGGCAGATTCTCAACCACTGTGCCACCAGGGAAGCCCTACATGTATTCTTATATCCTGGGCTGCTGCTTTTATGTGGGAAAGATTTACAGAAGTACGGTCGCTGAGGAAAAGCATGGGTTCTGTGCCCATCAGTTGCCTTTTGGTTTGAAACCAACATGTCATGTCATCAGATGTTCTCCCTGATCTGACACCATTTTTTTTGGATCTGACATTTTTTAAAAAAGTGATTTTCAATCTCTTTTGACTCTGGCTCACAGTAAGAAATAGGCTTTTGAAGTACGCACTTTCAAGTGTGTATATAATTGAGACACAACCTTCCTGGAATAATACTTAACCTTCACTACGGGCAAAACATTCTCATGTTTTGTATCCTGTTCTATTCCATGTTGACAAACATCAACTGTGACTCACTGAATTATTTTCACCACCCTACGAAAGGGACACAACCTGTGGTTTGAGAAACACCATTTTCTAGAAAGGGGTAATATTCTGGAATCTTGTAATCTAGTTAAGTTTGATATTTTATCTGTTGGTCAAGGCCATTCCTCCTCCTTCCCTTCCTTATTTAAGGTAAAAACATTATTCTTCTTAATGAAAATTCATATATATTTTAATGCATAATGTCTTTATAGTGCAAGGTGGGATACAGACCAGTTTCCTTTGGAAATGGGAGTTGTGCTTTGGTTTTCGTGTGTTTCCCGGGAGAGACTGAATACTGGGGCTTTGCCACCATGCAGTGTGGACGTACCTGTTAGCCAAGCCACCTCACAGGTGATTTGTCCTCTCTCGGTCTAGCCTAGTTGCTCATACGTTGATCCTGACCACCCCCAACCCCAGTGTTCACACACGTCACCTCCCCCCGCTCAGCCTTGACTCCCACTCTGTCCTCTGCTGAGTGCTCTGCAGACTTTGGCCTTGACCAGCCGTGAAAACTGTGATTCTGCTATTCCCTCTGGGTCTGTTGAGGCCTTCAGCCTTATTTTAATAATAGAACTTTTTCCCCCTTTGGCAAACAATGAAGCCAACTGAAGCCAACAAGAAAGGGTATTATCTCACAGAACTTCTTTGGGTGCAGGTCTGGCTGGATCCAGGTGCACAGGCAGTTTACCAGGAAGATTTATCTCTCTTCCCCTTTGTCCTGCTTCAGGTTCTGGTAGGTTTGTTTCATTTTCAGACAGCTTATCTTTCCTGGAGAGAGGAAGAGGTAAGATAGAAGCTGGAGAGACAGGGAAGGGTCAGAGCAAGGATCATTCCATGTGACCTGCAGAGAGGCTTGGGTTTTACCCGCAGGCTTGGGAAGCTGGTGAAAAATTTAAAGTGGGAAGTGACATGAGTCAATTTGCATGTTTCCTCCCCTCACACGAAGATCTGCCCCATGTGTCGTATTGTTCTCTGTACGTCAGAAGCTGGATTCTGCCTTTAGAGGGATGGTTACTTTCAGACGCCTAAAATATTTTTTTCCTTTTTTTCTCCTTTTTTTGAAATTTCTGACATTGTTTGAATCTAATGATTCATATTACGAATTATTCATGAAAATGATCTTTTAAGCTTCTTATAATAGCTGAAATTATCCTTCATTAGATACTGACAGTTCCTGTGATGGGTGTAATTATAAAAAAAAATATTCTTAGGCTAGTTATATTCTGCAGTGTTAAAATTACGCAAATGAGCAAGGGATAAGAATAGAAGCTGAGTAGGATGGTCAGATTTTATGGGAGAAGGGGGGGTGGCAGCATTGCAGATTTTCTCAAAATGAATAAATATGTGCTGTACACATTAAATACGTTTTTATTACAGTCTGCCTTGATGTTCACCCTTTCCTCATTGGCAGGGGAGCACATTAATTTTAGCGCCCTGAATTGTTTGTAGCTCTTGCCCATGTATGAATTGCATAAAGGAGAAATTTTCTTTTTTTTTCTTTCCTCCTTCGTTCCACTCAGCATTTTCTGCAAGGCAGGCTGTAGTAATCTCTGATAGCTCTGCAGAATGTCAGGCTTATTGCTAATACAGAGAAAGCTGAGCAGGGAGTGGGGAGGCTCGAGGGTGGGGGCAGTGAGCCGGGTCCAGTGAGCGGGGTGGGTCTCTGGGTAATTAGCCTGAGAAATCAGGACCGCATCTTGTTCATGTCCCAAGGATGGCCAAGTGGGATGTTCATGGCTAATAGGGGCCAACCTACTTCTTGGGATTAACCTTGGCAACTTTGTGGGGAAGCACTGGGACGAGAAGAATTGAGGAGCCTTACAAACCACAATGGGCAGGGCCCCACGTGACCTGCCCCTGCCTGCCTCTCCAGGGTCTGTTAATAATGCCCCTTTCTGCCTCTTCCTCACGTGGTCCCATCCCTTCCTGGGGGCTCTACAGAACCCCCAAGAGAGCAGTTGGTGAATAGAGCACCATCACTGGCTCTACAATCTAAGATCAACCACAAGTAAAGCAGATGGAGTGAATTCTCCCATCTCCCTGTCTTTGAACTGGACCAGTTAGCGAAATGTAAGGTAGAGGGTGACTTTAAAAAGGAAGAAAAAGGCTAACGTTTAAGTAGTGTTTTGCATTTGAAGAACTGTCCATGTACTCATTTAATCCTCACATCAATCCGATATGCTTTATGATCTTCAGTCTGCAAGTGAGAAAGCATAAACAGAGAGCTTAAGTCACTCGCTCAAGGTCACACAGCAAATTAGGAAGGTGAAACAATGCTGGTAAATTTCCAGTGATTGGTGACAGCACGGGGTGGGGGTCCAATCTGCCCACCCAAGAGGTTTTCAAACAAGCTTGGGTTTGTTCAAGCAGGCATGTCTTCCAGAACTCTCCTTTCACTTTTACCTCTTGGGACCTCTACCCATTTCCCGTCAGGTTCTGGGTGCCCACCGAGCTGCCTGCTTCTTTGCCCAGTTTGGCATGTGCTGCCACCCCTCGTGTGTAGTATCATATGTCGCTGCACGGTGGGGATGGTTCGGTGTCTTCCTCGCTTGCATCTGGGCAGCCCTCCGCCTTGGTGTTTGGTTTTCTTCCAAAATGTGCACAAACCTCATTATGCCTTCAGATGACAAGCAATAGATACTTACTTTCCATTATATCTTAGAGACCAGAGGTTGGCAAATATTTATTTTTTTGTAAAGGCCCAGAAGTAAGTATTTTATGCATTGTAGTTGGTCTCTCTCCTCATCCTCTTCTTCTCCTCCTCTTCCTCTCCCTTTTTTCATCCCCTCCCCTCCCCCCTCCCCCTCCCCCCTCCCCTAAAATGTACAGTTTTTACAGTAAAATAGACCACAGGCTGGATTTCACCCAGGGGGTATAGTTTGCCAACCCGTCTTGCAGTCATTTGTTGGTATTAAAGTGCCTCTCTTAAAAAATTGAACTGTCCTTGTTCTTGTGGGTCTGATTTTTGGTTCAGGTGGTTCTTCTTGCACTTGTAATGTCTGCTTGTTTCTGAAGTGCCCTGGACCCACTTGTATACTTTCTTCCATTCCCTGTTAATCTCTTGCCACTCTTGCCTGTTCTGGTTTTGCTCCAGCCACCCTGGTGCCCTGGAACTTTCTCAGAGATGCAGAGCTAGTGGAGGTAAGGGTGATGGTTATTTGCTTCTTCAGACTTTTCTTTCCACAGTTTCCACAGAAAAACGCTCACTTGATAAAAGGTAACCACCAGCCTGTGTGTTTGCACCTGAGTGTTCCTTTGGAGCGGCTTCTCCCTGAGCGTCTGATGTTGCAGGAGGGGGCATGGGGAGGAAGCTTTGTGGTTTGCAGACGCCGTCCACTTAGCCATCCTTTGCCAGCCTTCTGAGGTCACTAGTGTAGATCCTTCTTCTCACTTTTTAAGTGAGAAAACTGAGGCTCAGTGTGGGGTTCTGCACGCAGCATGTGGCAGAGCTGGAGAGTCTGTTTAGGTCTGTAAAGTCCAAATTTGGGACTCTCACTGGTACCTCCTTTGAACATGAGTAATTCTGGAATGCTTCTCCTCCGTGTGCTCGTGGTTCAGAGTGGGGTTTCTGGAGCCAGACCATGTGGGGGTGAGCCCAGTTCTACCCTTCAGCAGCTGTGTGACCTTGGGCAAGTTACCTGCCCTCTCTGGACCCCAGCTTTCTTACGTGTAAAACTGAGATGGGGTATCGCCCTCATGGGTTGTAATGACTGTAGAATGAAACCAATGACATCATGCTCGGGAAACATTAACTATCATTGCTTTTTCTTTTTTAATCAACTTTATCTTTAATCGTAGTAAAATACACATAGCAAAATGTATTGCCTTAACCGTTTGGAGGTGTGCACTTCGATACCGTGAAGTACATTCACATGGTTACGCAGCTGATCCCTGGAACTCCTGTCGTCTGGAGATCTGAAGCTCGGCCCCCAGCTCCTTGCTTTGCTTTTTAAACAATCAGGCGAGAGCAGCAGGCACTTGACTGAGTTGAAAACAGCGCCTGCAGTCTGCAGACAGCTGTTGTGCTTTGCCCTGTGGGTGGCCCGGCTCCTGGGCCACGGGGAGGCATTTAGACTTGGGGTCTGTCTCCCTCCCCAGCCACGACACCTACCGTTTATTGCCTGCTTTCTCCTCATGGGCTCTTGACTGAGCACTTCACGGTCAGCATCTCTCGGAATGCCTGCCACAGTTCTTTCCGGCATGTTCTCGTGGTTCCCCTGTTTTACGTAAGGAGAAACTGAGTCTCAGAGAGGCTCAGCAGCTTATGTCCGCCCACGTGGCTCAGAGAGGGCAGAGCCAGGCTCTTACCCTCATCCAGGGGCTGGCTCTGCATCTGCTAGCCTTGCCCCCCTACCCAGTTTCTTGCTATTGGACGGCTGTGGTGACATTTTTTTTCTCAATGTTTTCCTCAGCATGTGAAATACTAATCCTTTTGAGTAGTAGGTTATCTGAGCACCTGCTTCTGGCTTCAAGAATGGAATAGATGTGGCAAATTACACATCTCCTCCCCTACTGCCCCTTTCTCCTTTCTTTTCCTTTCCTTCCCTTCCTTTTCTTTCCTCCCTCCCTCCCTCCCTCCCTCCCTTCCTTCTTTCCCTCCTTCCTTCCTTCCTTCCTTCCTTCCATCCATCCATCATTCCTTCCTTCCTCTCTCCCTCTCCTGGCTTCACTGCTTTCTCTGACACATCTTTATAGAGGGCCTGCCATGGACCAGGCCCAGTACCTGATGCCCAGAATGCAGACACGAGACAAAGTCACTGCCCTCAGAGCTCGTGGATGAGAAGGACAGAGAGATGAGTAGGAAGAAGTTACAGGTCAGCGTGATAGGCTCCCTAACATGGCACTGAGGGGAGTCTGGGTGCGACAAGAGTATGGCGGAGAGCCTGGCCCGCCCTGGGTCTGGGGAGAGCATCGGACTCTTAGAGAAAGTACCATCTGATTTGATGGTTGAAAGTTGAGTGGGAATTCTCCGGGTCAAAAAAGGGAGGATGAGATGGTCAAAGCTTTCTGAAGGATTCTAAAGAAACCATCTGTGCAAAAGCAGGGTAGGTCATTGAATTTGATCTTTCTCTAGTCAAAAAAAATTTTTTTAATAGCAAGCAAGCACAAAACCAGGTGACCCACTGAGACAAGCTTGCTGGGGTCCCAGCTCTGTGTCCTTTTGGATGCTTCCATAGCATCTCATGGAAGAGCCCAAGGCAGATGTGACAGTATCCCAGGGCAGGATTGGTTAAGGTTAACTGGGATTCCGATTGGTGGCTGCACGCAAGACCAGGTTAGAATCCAGCCTGGGCACCTCCCAAGGGGGGAAGGCTGTTGGGCTTCCTGGATGTTATACTTTATCCAAGCAAGGACAGAGCTTGGATAGACATTTCTAGGTAATCTGTAAATCTCGGCCTCCCTTTACTTCACTGAAAAATCATTTCTAACACCCATTGTTCTACTGAACAAAGCCTTTGGTGGTGATCAGAGACAAAGATGGCTGAAGTCTTAATATAACCTATTGTATCTTTAAAAGGCATCTTACATACTTGGGCCTGGGTATGTTGTAAAGTTTGCAGTAGGCATCTGGGTCAGCCGAGGTCCAGGGTGCAGGGTTAGGAGCAGCACGGAAAGTTTAAGGTCCTTTCCTGAATTGTTTGAAGAGTCGAGGAGCTGAGGGGGAGGGGGTCTGACCAGATCTCAGCAAAGCCTAAACAGCCATAGTTGTGAACTGAGCAAGCCTTCCTCTCTTTGTTAAAAAATTCATTGACTTTCCAGCCTGCAGCCCCATGTTTACTTTGCCATCCTCATTGTAGTTAACTCTACCGTAATACACTGGAGTTAATGGAGAAGCCCGCTTGCCTTTACACTAACCCCAGTTAGGCAGATGAAGCAAGTGAACTCTGTTTTACCAGGCAGCGTTCAGCCCTCATCTGCCGGCATTCCAGCAAGAAGTGAATTCATCCGAGGTATGAAATCCCTCACGTACAAATGACTTCTTTGCTGTCCCACTCCTTCCTCACAATTAATCCTGGTGATGATTCATCTTTTTGCTCTTACTTTATCTAAAGAACAGTCTTGTTCAACATTCTGGAGACCTGAAAAGCGCTGTGTGTGTTCAATATTAATATGCAACCACTCAGAAAGGTGCAGAATAAATGGAATTAATATAGTCTGGGAGTTTGGGATGCTGTAACCAGCAGAGGCCTGAAATTGAGGTGTATGCTAGTAGAAAGCATGAATCGAGAGAGGGGGGAGATGGCGGAAGAGTAAGAGGTGGAGATCACCTTCCTCCCCACAGATATATCAGAAATACATCTACACGTGGAACAACTCCTACAGAACACCTTCTGAACGCTGGCAGAAGACCTCAGACCTCCCGAAAGGCAGGAAACTCCCCATGTACCTGGGTAGGGCAAAAGAGAAAAGAATAAACAGAGACAAAAGGATAGGGACGGCACCTGCACCAGTGGGAAGGAGCTGTGAAGGAGGAAAGGTTTCCACACACTAGGAAGCCCCTTCGCGGGCGGAGACTGCGGGTGGTGGAGGGGGGAAGCTTCGGAGCCGTGGAGGAGAGCGCAGCCACAGGGGTGTGGAGGTCAAAGCGGAGAGATTCCCGCACAAAGGATCGGTGCCGACCGGCACTCACCAGCCCGAGAGGCTTGTTTGCTCACCCGCTGGGGCGGGCAGGGCTGGGAGCTGAGGCTCAGGCTTCGGTCGGAGCGCAGGGAGAGGACTGGCGGCGTGAACACAGCCAGAAGGGGTTAGTGCACCACGGCTAGCCGGGAGGGAGTCCGGGGAAAAGTCTGGACCTGCCGAAGAGGCAAGAGACTTTTTCTTCCCTCTTTGTTTCCTGGTGCGCAAGGAGAGGGGATTAAGAGCGCTGCTTAAAGGAGCTCCAGCGACGGGCACGAGCCGCGGCTAACAGCGCGGACCCCAGAGACGGGCATGAGACGCTAAGGCAGCTGCTGCCGCCACCAAGAAGCCTGTGTGCGAGCACAGGTCACTCTCCACACCTCCCTTCCAGGGAGCCTGTGCAGCCTGCCACTGCCAGGGTCCCGGCATCCAGGGACAACTTCTCCAGGAGAACGCACGGCGCGCCTCAGGCTGGTGCAACATCACGCTGGCCTCTGCCACCGCAGGCCCGCCCCGCACTCCGTGCCCCTCCCTCCCCCCGGCCTGAGTGAGCCAGAGCCCCCAAATCAGCGACTCCTTTAACCCAGTCCTGTTTGAGCGAAGAACAGACGCCCTCCGGTGACCTACACACAGAGGCAGGGCCAAATCCAAAGCTGAGCCCCTGGGAGCTGTGAGAACAAAGAAGAGAAAGGGAATCTCTCCCAGCAGCCTCAGAAGCAGCGGATTAAAGCTCCACAATCAACTTGATGTACCCTGCATCTGTGGAATACCTGAATAGACAACGAATCATCCCAAATTGAGGAGGTGGACTTTGAGAGCAAGATTTATGAGTTTTTCCCCTTTTTCTCTTTTTGTGAGTGTGTATGTGTATGCTTCTGTGTGAGGTTTTTGTCTGTATAGCTTTGCTTTCACCATTTGTCCTAGGGTTTTATTCGTCCGTTTTTGTTTTACTTTAAAAAAATTTTTTTTCGTAATAATTATTTTTTTATTTTAATAACTTTATTTTATTTTACCTTTATTTTATCCTCTCTTCCTTTCTTTCTTTCTTTCTTTCTTTCTTTCTTTCTTTCTTTCTGTCCCTTTTATTCTGAGCTGTGTGGATGAAGGGCTCTTGGTGCTGCAGCCAGGAGTCAGTGCTGTGCCTCTGAGGTGGGAGAGCCAACTTCAGGACACTGGTCCACAAGAGACCTCCCAGCTCCACATAATATCAAATGGCGAAAATCTCCCAGAGATCTTCATGTCAACACCAACACCCAGCTTCACTCAACGACCAGCAAGCTACAGTGCTGGACACCCTGTGCCAAACAACTAGCATGCCAGGAACACAACCCCACCCATTAGCAGAGAAGCTGCCTAAAATCATAATAAGGCCACAGACACCCCAAAACACACCACCAGACGTGGACCTGCCCACCAGAAAGACAAGATCCAGCCTCATCCACCAGAACACAGGCGCTAGTCCCCTCTACCAGGAAGCCTACACAACCCACTGAACCAACTTTAGCCACTGGGGACAGACACCAAAAACAACGGGAACTACGAACCTGCAGCCTGCAAAAAGGAGACCCCAAACACAGTAAGATAAGCAAAATGAGAAGACAGAAAAACACACAGCAGATGAAGGAGCAAGATAAAAACCCACCAGACCTAACGAATGAAGAGGAAATAGGCAGTCTACCAGAAAAAGAATTCAGAATAATGATCGTAAAGATGATACAAAATCTTGGAAATACACAAAATGCAAGAAACATTTAACAAGGACCTAGAAGAACTAAAGATGAAACAAGCAACGATGAACAACACAATAAATGAAATTAAAAATACTCTAGGGCTACCCTGGTGGCGCAGTGGTTGAGAGTCGCCTGCCGATGCAGGGGGTACGGGGTCGTGCCCTGGTCCGGGAAGATCCCACATGCCGCGGAGTGGCTGGCTTGTGAGCTGTGGCTGCTGAGCCTGTGCGTCCGGAGCCTGTGCTCTGCAACGGGAGAGGCCACAACAGTGAGAGGCCCACACACCGCAAAAAAAAAAACAAAAACAAACTCTAGAAGGGATCAATAGCAGAATAACTGAGGCAGAGGTACGGATAAGTGACCTGGAAGATAAAATAGTGGAAATAACTACTGCAGAGCAGAATAAAGAATGAACTGAGGACAGTCTCAGAGACCTCTGGGACAACATTAAACGCACCAACATTCGAATTATAGGGGTTCCAGAAGAAGAGAAAAAGAAAGAGACTGAGAAAATATTTGAAGAGATTATAGTTGAAAACTTCCCTAATATGGGAAAGGAAATAGTTAATCAAGTCCAGGAAGCACAGAGAGTCCCATAAGGAAAAATCCAAGGAGAAACACACCAAGACACATATTAATCAAACTGTCAACAATTAAATACAAAGAAAACATATTAAAAGCAGCAAGGGAAAAACAACAAATAACACACAAGAGAATCCGCATAAGGTTAACAGCTGATCTTTCAGCAGAAACTCTGCAAGCCAGAAGGGAGTGGCAGGACATACTGAAAGTGATGAAGGAGAAAAACCTGCAACCAAGATTACTCTATCCAGCAAGGATCTCATTCAGATTTGATGGAGAAATTAAAACCTTTACAGACAAGCAAAAGCTGAGAAAGTTCAGCACCACCAAACCAGCTTTACAACAAATGTTAAAGGAACTTCTCTAGGCAAGAAACATGAGAGAAGGAAAAGACTTATAATAACAAACCCAAAACAGTTAAGAAAATGGGAATGGGAACATACATATCGATAATTACCTTAAATGAAAATGGATTAAATGCTCCCACCAAAGGACACAGACTGGCTGAATGTATACAAAAACAAGACCCATATATATGCTGTCTACAAGAGACCCACTTCAGACCTAGAGACACATACAGACAGAAAGTGAGGGGATGGAAAAAGATATTCCATGCAAATGGAAACCAAAAGAAAACTGGAGTAGCAATTCTCATATCAGACAAAATAGACTTTAAAATAAAGACTATTAGAAGAGACAAAGAAGGACACTACATAATGATCAAGGGATCAATCCAAGAAGAAGATATAACAAGTGTAAATATTTATGCACATAACATAGGAGCACCTCAATACATAAGGCAAATACTAACAGCCATGAAAGGGGAAATCAACAGTAACACATTCATAGTAGGGGACTTTAACACCCCACTTTCACCAATGGACAGATCATCCAAAATGAAAATAAATAAGGAAACACAAGCTTTAAATGATACATTAAACAAGGTGGACTTAATTGATATTTATAGGACATTCCATCCAAAAACAACAGAATACACATTTTTCTCAAGTGCTCATGGAACATTCTCCAGGATAGATCATATCTTGGGTCACAAATCAAGCCTTGGTAAATTTTTTTTTTTTGCAGTAGGTGGGCCTCTCACTGTTGTGGCCTCTCTCGTTGCAGAGCACAGGCTCTGGATGCGCAGGCTGAGCGGCCATGGCTCATGGGCCCAGCCGCTCTGCAGCATGTGGGATCTTCCCGGACCAGGGCACGAACCCATGTCCCCTGCATCGGCAGGTGGACTCTCAACCACTGTGCCACCAGGGAAGCCCAAGCCTTGGTAAATTTAAGAAAATTGAAATTGTATCAAGTATCTTTTCCGACCACAATGCTATGAGACTAGATATCAATTACAGGAAAAGATCTGCAAAAAATACAAACCCATGGAGGCTAAACAATACACTACTTAATAACGAAGTGATCACTGAAGAAATCAAAGAGGAAATCAAAAAATACCTAGAAACAAATGACAATGGAGACATGACGACCCAAAACCTATGGGATGCAGCAAAAGCAGTTCCAAGAGGGAAGTTTATAGCAGTACAATCCTACCTTAAGAAACAGGAAACATCTCGAACAAACAACCTAACCCTGCACCTAAAGCAATTAGAGAAAGAAGAATAAAAAACCCCAAAGTTAGCAGAAGGAAAGAAATCATAAAGATTAGATCAGAAATAAATGAAAAAGAAATGAAGGAAATGATAGCAAAGATCAATAAAACTAAAAGCTGTTTCTTTGAGAAGGTAAACAAAATTGATAAACCATTAGCCAGAGTCATCAAGAAAAAAAGGGAGAAGACTCAAATCAATAGAATTAGAAATGAAAAAGGAGAAGTAACAACTGACACTGCAGAAACACAAAAGATCATGAGAGTTTACTGCAAGCAACTCTATGCCAATAATATGGACAACCTGGAAGAAATGGACAAATTCTTAAAAATGCACAACCTGCCAAGACTGATCAGGAAGAAATAGAAAATATGAACAGACCAATCACAATCACTGAAATTGAAACTGTGATTAAAAATCTTCCAACAAACAAAAGCCCAGGACTAGATGGCTTCACAGGTGAATTCTATCAAACATTTAGAGAAGAGCTAACACCTATCCTTCTCAAACTCTTTCAAAATATAGCAGAGGGAGGAACACTCCCAAACTCATTCTACAAGGCCACCATCACCCTGATACCAAAACCAGACAAGGATGTCACAAAGAAAGAAAACTACAGGCCAATATCACTGATGAACATAGACGCAAAAATCCTCAACAGAATACTAGCAAACAGAATCCAGCAGCACATTAAAAGGATCATACACCATGATCAAGTGGGGTTTATTCCAGGAATGCAAGGATTCTTCAATATACGCAAATCAATCAGTGTGATATACCATATTAACAAACTGAAGGAGAAAAACCATATGGTCATCTCAGTAGATGCAGAGAAAGCTTTTGACAGAATTCAACACCCACTTATGATAAAAACCCTCGAGAAAGTAGGCATAGAGGGAACTTTCCTCAACATAATAAAGGCCATATATGACAAACCCACAACCAACATCGTCCTCAATGGTGAAAAAGTGAAAGCGTTTCCACTAAGATCAGGAACAAGACAAGGTTGCCCACTCTCACCACTATTATTCAACATAGTTTTGGAAGTTTTAGCCACAGCAATCAGAGAAGAAAAGGAAATAAAAGGAATCCAAATCAGAAAAGAAGAAGTAAAGCTGTCACTGTTGGCAGATGACATGGTACTATACATAGAGAATCCTAAAGATGCTACCAGAAAACTACTAGAGCTAATCAATGAATTTGGTAAAGTAGCAGGATACAAAATTAATGCACAGAAATCTCTTGCATTCCTATACGCTAATGATGAAAAATCTGAAAGTGAAATCAAGAAAACTCTCCCATTTACCATTGCAACAAAAAGAATAAAATATCTAGGAATAAACCTACCTAAGGAGACAAAAGACCTGTATGCAGAAAATTATAAGACACTGATTAAAGAAATTAAAGATGATACAAATAGATGGAGAGATATACCATGTTCTTGGATTGGAAGAATCAACACTGTGAAAATGACTCTACTACCCAAAGCAATCTACAGATTCAATGCAATTCCTATCAAACTACCACTGGCATTTTTCACAGAACTAGAGCAAACAATTTCACAATTTGTATGGAAACACAAAAGACCCCAAATAGCCAAAGCAATCTTGAGAACAAAAAATGGAGCTGGAGGAATCAGGCTCCCTGACTTCAGACTATACTACAAAGCTACAGTAATCAAGACAGTATGGTATTGGCACAAAAACAGAAATATAGAACGATGGAACAGGATAGAAAGCCCAGAGATAAACCCACGCACATATGGTCACCTTATCTTTGATAAAGGAGGCAGGAATGTACAGTGGAGAAAGGACAGCCTATTCAATAAGTGGTGCTGGGAAAACTGGACAGGTACATGTAAAAGTATGAGATTAGATCACTCCCTAACACCATAAACAAAAATAAGCTCAAAATGGATTAAAGACCTAAATGTAAGGCCAGACACTATCCAACTCTTAGAGGAAAACATAGGCAGAACACTCTATGATATAAATCACAGCAAGATCCTTTTTGACCCACCTCCTAGAGTAATGGAAATAAAAACAAAAATAAACAAATGGGACCTAATGAAACTGCAAAGCTTTTGCACAGCAAAGGGAACCATAAACAAGACCAAAAGACAACCCTCAGAATGGGAAAAAATATTTGCAAATGAAGCAACTGACAAAGGATTAATCTCCAGAATTTACAAGCAGCTCATGCAGCTCAATAACAAAAAAACAAACAACCCAATCCAAAATGGGCAGAAGACCTAAATAGACATTTCTCCAAAGAAGATACACAGATTGCCAACAAACACATGAAAGAATGCTCAACATCATTAATCATTAGAGAAATGCAAATCAGAACTACAATGAGATATCATCTCACACCAGTCAGAATGGCCATCATCAAAAAATCTAGAAACAATAAATGCTGGAGAGGGTGTGGAGAAAAGGGAACAATCTTGCACTGCTGGTGGGAATGTGAATTGGTACAGCCACTATGGAGAACAGTATGGAGGTTCCTTAAAAAAAGTACAAATAGAACTACCATATGACCCAGCAATCCCACTACTGGGCATATACCCTGAGAAAACCATAATTCAAAAAGAGTCATGTACCAAAATGTTCATTGCAGCTCTATTTACAATAGCCAGGAGATGGAAACAACCTAAGTGTCCATCATCGGATGAATGGATAAAGATTATGTGGCACATATATACAATGGAATATTACTCAGCCATAAAAAGAAATGAAATTGAGCTATTTGTCATGAGGTGGATGGACCTAGAGTGTGTCATACAGAGTGAAGTAAGTCAGAAAGAGAAAGACAAATACCATATGCTAACACATATATATGGAATTTAAGAAAAAAAATGTCGTGAAGAACCTAGGGGTAAGAAGGGAATAAAGACACAGACCTGCTAGAGAATGGACTTGAGGATATGGGGAGCGGGAAGGGTAAGCTGGGACAAAGTGAGAGAGTGGCATGGACATATATACACTACCAAAAGTAAAATAGATAGCTAGTGCGAAGCAGCCGCATAGCACAGGGAGATCAGCTCGGTGCTTTGTGACCACCTAGAGGGGTGGGATAGGGAGGGAGGGAGGGAGATGCAAGAGGGAAGAGATATGGGAACATACGTATATGTATAACTGATTCACTTTGTTATAAAGCAGAAACTAACACACCATTGTAAAGCAATTATACTCCAATAAAGATGTAAAAAAAAGAAAAAAAGCATGAATCACCTCCTTGCAACAGGAGAATGTTCTCATGATTTTTTAATGGCCCCTGAAAATGAATGTGTGCTATTAAGGTAAACTCTTTAAAAATTAAGGCTTTTGTAATTCTGTGAGTTTAAAAGAGAGAGAGAGAGACAAGAATATATAGACCGTGTAATTCAGAGGAGGCAGCTCCTGGGACTCACTGGGCTGCCTGGAGCTGTAGGGCCTCTGTTCATTGTAAAAATGAGACTTTGGTTTCCAGGGCAGCTGAATGCCTTGAAGTGAGCCTTCAGGTTTGGGGAACATTTATTTAATACCCAGTCCACTGGCCAGCTGATCCCATCTGCAGGCAGCAGGGTCTGGCTACAATCCTTGATTTGGAGCTGATTTGCATCTGACTTTGGGAGGGAAATTTGGACTCGGCCAATTCTCATATTATCAATAGTTGTAGTTGGGATTATGGACCAGGAGTGCGGTGGAGTCCAGACACAGGATGCAAACTCCCTTTTGGGGCTTTTTGTTAAGAGCCAGCCTTGCTGTCATGCAGCGCCGCTGGGGGTCCAGCAGGGGGCACGGTGCTGCTCTTCTGGGGACCCAGCTGCAGCTCTTTCTTTCCTTACCGTATTTCCCAATCATTCCACAGAGCTTAGAGTTCAAATAATAACCCCGTGGTTAGAATCAGCCCTGTTAAGCAGATTTCTAGTTTTTGCATTTTCATTGCATTTTCATCTCTTCTTACCCTTACCCTCACCCAAATGATCTTCAGCTCAGTAAGGATGAGGTACAGGTCCACAGACGATGTGTAATACATATGCGTGATGTTATTGGTGATATTCTAGGGTGATGCTTTTTATGGCTAACTACCTGGAATTTTTCAGTTCTTTTTATTTCAGTTGAGGGCTGGAAGTCACACACGTGCAAAACAAAACAAAACCCCCAAAACCAAACCAAAACAAAAAGACCCCCAACTTGGCCCAGTCAGCATTTGTTGAGAGTCCTTTTGTGACGAGCCCTGGGAGCTGGTGTTCATCCTGTGCAAATCTGTGGGGGGAAGAAAAGAGTATAAGCTCCAGACCTGTGCTGTTCAAAGTGACCTCTCTGGACCAGCAGTATTGGCATCATCACCCTGAAATATGATTGAAATGCAGAATCTCAGCCCCACCCTGGCCCCACCGTTTCAGAATCTGTAGTTTAAAGATCTGCAGGTGAGTTGTCACACATTATAGTGTGAGTAGCACTGCTTGAAGTTTCTGTAGACGGAGGATATATATTGACATCTGTTGCTGTTATTCTCTCTCCTGCGCCTGTGGCGGTCATCTCTAGCCAGATACTTTTTTCCCACTGAACCCTGTCTAAGCTTCATAATCCTTCTCAACACAGTGGTCCCGGTAGCCACTTTCAGTTGTTCAGAGCAGGTGCTCAAGATCAAGTTCAGTCACTGTACCCCACCTCCGTCGAGTCCATGATTATCTCTTACCTGGAAAACAGTGACATTCTGCCTCACCTTCCTTTCTTACCCCACTGTTTTCCTGTTCTCTATAACACAGTCATTTTTTAGAAGTGAAAAACTTCCCTGCTTCAAACCCTTTAGTGACTTTCCATCGCAATTTAAATAAATCCGAATTCCTTACCATGACTTGGGAGTCCCTGCCTGACTGGGCCCTGCTCACCCTCCCGCCCTGTCATGTGCCTCCCTCCCCCTTTACCTGCTGTTCTCTGCCCCTCTGGCCTTGTACCAGGTCCTGGAGCATGCCATGCCCTTCCTGCTTCAAGAGTGGGACACACCTAAGTCACCATCTCCCCGTTGTCCCTGTGCAAAAGTGGAGGAGCATGGAGGTTTGGTCTGTCTGAAGCCTTATGAACAGTCAGAACTGGAGCAAGTTCATTTCAGAGCCCGAGATGCTGGTGTAGCTACCCCCCCCCCCCGCCCAGTGCTCTGTCTCTGGAGAAGACAGTAACCTCCATGGTGGCAGGATTCCTTTCTGAGTTACTGGCCCCACACCCAAAGCACCAACAGCGTGCCTGGCACATAGAAATAGGTGTTCGGTAAATACAGTCTGAACATATGCACGAATGGGTGATGAAAGTGCAGGACAGTCCTCAAATTTTCGGCCGGATTTGGACCCAAGAGCACATCTAACCAGCCTGTACTTTGTACATAGGGTGACACGGAGAAACAGAGAGGTTTGACCTGCCCGAGGCCAAGCAGCCAATCAGATCCATAGGGATTTTGTTTAACTGCACGGATGCTTCTTAAAGTTACTGCATCAGATAGCCCCAAATATTCTTTATACCATTTTTATCTTTTCTTATTCCCTTTGAAGAATGGTGCTTTTTAAGACTATCAAGTGACCTTTTCCTCAGTCAAGTAAGATCCTTTCTGCGTTCTGCAGAGATCTTCCGTCAACAGGATTTACCTAGAATTTGAATTGGGGAGTTGCTTTTCTTGGGTGGATAGTCTCCACGGGATAGTGTCCGTGAGCTGAATCAGAAGGGATGAACTGTGCTGGCTTGGAGTCCCATCTATGGTCCTATGTCTTGTGCCAAGATCTCTACAAGTAGCTCAGTTCCCGCCGTCTCATGCATGTCTCCTTGGACCCATGAGGTGACTTGAATTGCCTTCATTTTTTCTAGGACAGAGGTCAGCAAACTTTTTCTCTAAAGGGCCAGATAGTAAATATTTCTGGCTTTGTTAGCCAGAGGAGTCTTTGTCACAGCTACTCAACTCTGCTGTTGTAGTACAGAAGCAGCCCTAGACATTATGTAAATGTGTAGGCACCGTTGAGTACCAATAAAACTTTATTTACAAAAACTGATGTTAGCCCAGATTTGGCCTGAGGGCCATAGCTTGAGGCCTTTGTTCTAAGATGTCCAAATTAAAAACCAAAACCAAAACACTTTAAATGTTAGATAGCTTTCATTTCTTGTCAAATTTGTTTGCAAAGTGCCTTGGAAGACAGATTTGAAGCTGTTCTTTGGACTCAGGAACTGGTTCTTAAACTTGAGAAGCATCATTGTTTTTGGCTTCCCATTTGGGCAGAGAGTCAAGCAGTGATTTCTCAGTTGCAAAAAATACTTTTCACTTTTCAAATAAACAATCATATTCTCTTCATTAGTCACCCTTCTGCTGGGCCCTCTGCGGTACTGAGGAAAGATTCCTTCGTAAACAGCAGGATCTCATTGTCCAAAGTAACCCTGTTTCTTTGGTGATAGATCTTTTGTGGAAACTGGGCTCTTCTGCCCGTGGGTGCGTCATCCTTGCCCAGATGCTGGGAGGGCCCATTCAGCATTAGTGGAAATGCCAATATACTTCCAGATCGATCAAACAAAACTGCACGTGGACAAGTTGCAGCATTTGTTTTTTGACCAACCAACAGTTGATAGGCCTTGAATGTCCCAAACGTTTATCTTTGAGTTAGGTTGGAAAAAAATGCAAAACCAAATCCGAAGTGAGAATTAATGCTACTGTACCACCTAGAAATGATTTGGGCTGCAAGTAACAGTTGTGGCTTTCAAGAATAAGAGTTTGTTTTCCTTTGTAACGAGTCACTTAAAGGTAGGCTAATGAAGAAATTGAGTCTCTGGTTGGTTAAGTAAGGTGCACAGTTCACTCTCCTGGGCTCTGAAGCTTGGTCTCTTTCCACCACACTGAGCCCCTTCACTAGAGAAAATTAGGAAAACAGGACTTCCTTCAAAAATTTTTCTTCTCTTCAGACACCTTTGAAAAATATTACTGAACTCACACCGTACATCCAATTTTGTATCTTGCTTCTTCCCCTGAATTGTCTGTCTCAAGGGTTTTTCTATCGTTGTATAGACTGCATAACTTCAGTCTGTAACAACTGTTTAATGGTCCATTTAGAGGATGGCCAGAGTTTATTTAGTCCATTTCCTATACTTGGGGTTTTTTTCTTTTAAACTGTTATTTTACTGAACATTGCTGCAGGGAATGTCTTTTGTATCCAAAAATTTCCCACGTTTCCAGTTAATTTGGGGGATGTGGTACCATAAACCAAATGGATGGATGAAATGCTGTGTTTTTTTCTGAATTTTGTTATGGATTTCCGTGTTGCTCCCCAGAAGGACTGTGTCCATTTGAATGTGTCACCTGACCACAGGGCCTTGTGGCCACTCTCTCCAGCATTAATGGATGGTTACCATTTGAATTCTAGTAGGCAAAAATATAGCTGGTTGTATTTGTACTTCCTGAGTTGCTATGGAGATGGAATACTTTTTTTTCTGTATTTATAAATTGAATTTCCTTTTGGTGAATTATCAGCTCATTTCCTTGGTGTTTATGTCTTAAGGATTTTTTCTGTGGGTTATATGAGGGCTTGGCCTCCATAAAGATGCTGGCTCTTTGCTCTAATGGGTTCACAGTTCTAAGGTCTAGAAATAGTCAGAAATCGTCCTCTCCTTTTAGTGTCCCCCAGTCTAGGTTTTCAGCAGATGGCTTGGTTAAGGCACCTCAACAGGCTGTATTTCGAGAATGAAACCTTCAAGCCTTTGTTTGAAGGTATTTATAGGGGCTTACGGTCATCAAGGGGGAGAAAGCATCAGGCAGACGCGTTGAAATCCCCCGCCATCTTTCCCATGGTGTAATTACTTCGGTAGTGGATGTGTCTAAAAGCTTGAATCCTGGGCTTACTTTTCCTTCGGGAAACAAAAGAACAGCTCTGGTTTATCATCTCCCTCGGAGCCTCACGGTGGGGTAGCTGAAACTTGAGGAAATCTGGCTACTCACAAGAGTGTAATTTTCCCCAAAGCTTCAAGGACTTAGATACCGAGTACTGCGTGCAGCCCGTTGCTGTCAGAACCAGGCAGGGCTTTGGAGACAGCTGGTGTAGAAGGAGTGCTGATGGCTGGCCGTGTTTGAGCCCTTGCTCTGTGCTGAGCCCTGGAGGCGTGGCAGAGAGAGGCTGGCTGCAGGGTGGGTCCTGGCCAGACCCTCTTTTGAGCTGCATGCCTTGACAAGCTGCTTCTCTGAGCTTTATATTCCTTATCTGCAAAATGGATGTGGGAACAGTTTCCTGGCTACTGTCCTGAGATGGAGCCAGTCCAAGCCCGGTCCAAGCCTCCGGTGCAGGAAGGACTCTGATGAACAGTTTTCTTCCATCTCACATTGGTGTGCCTAGAGTTAATAAAGTGCTTTCATATCTGTTACCTCTATTTTTATCTTGAAAATAACTTCATGGGTTCTGGTCTTTGAAACGTGCGAATTGAATTAGACCATCGTGTCACTGCTAAAGAGCCTTCCTTGGTCCCTCGTTGCTCTTGGAGGGCAGCTCTCGTCAGCATCTCCTGGCCTGAGGTCTCCCCACGTCACCCCCTCGTCCCCAGCCCCCCCGCCCCCATGCATGTACCTCTTCCCCCTTAGCTCTCTGCGCTAGTGACACAGGTCTCTATATTCCTCTAGTTTCCAGGAGGTGTGTTCTTTCTCCTCTTAAGACCTGTGCACTGACCATTTTCTTCTTTGCTTGAACCCCCTCCAGGAAAAAAAAATAGCCACTCCTTCCCCTTTCTGACAGGCCAACGCCTGCATCCTTTAGGCCTTGGCCAAAGGTATGAGGCCTACGGAGTTCAGGGGCTGGGCAGTCAGGAGGTGCGGGGACGGGCAGCTCCAGCACTGGAGTTGCCTGCTGGTTCCCCTTAGTCCAGCGGCACTGATGTCATCATCTGTGTTCTTCCGCACTCCAGTTCTGGCTGCCCCACTGGAAGCAGCTGCTCCCAACCCTCCTCCCTCCAGCCCCTGGCAACCACTCATCTACTCTCTGTCTCTAGAGATTTCCCTATTCTGGACATTTGAGATAGACAGAACGATGTAATATGTGACCTTGTGTGTCTAGCTTCTTTCATTCAGCACAGTGTTTTCAAGATTTGTCGACATGGTAGCAAGTATCAGTACTTCATGCCTTTTTATGACTGAATTATGTTCCATTATAAACTCCACATCTTAGTTTATCCATTCATCAGTTCATGGACATTTGGGCTCTTCCCACTTTATGGCTCTTGTGAATAATATTGCTATGAATGTTCACGTACAGGCTGTTGTAGGGACGTGTTCTTTCATTTGTCTTGGGTACATACTTAGGAGTGGCCTTGCTGGTCAGATGGTGACTGTGTTTAACTTTTGGAGGAACTGCCACACTGTTTTCCAAAGTGACTGCACCTCTCACCAGCAGTGAATGAGAGTTCCAGTGATTCCACATCCTTGCCAACATCGGTTACCATCTGTCTTTTTATTACTGGCATCCTAGTAGGTGGGAAGCGGTGTCTCATTGTGGTTTTGATTTGCATTTCCCTGGTGGCGAGCGATGCTGAGCATCTCCTCCTGTGCTTACTGGCCATCTGCGTATCTTCTCTAGGGAGATGTCTCTTCAGATCCTTTGCCCATTGTTCGATTCTTTTTTACTGTTGAGTTGTGAAAGTTATTTGTATATTCTGGACACAAGACCCTTATCAGATATATGATGTGCAAATGTTTTCTCCCATTTTGTGGGTGTCTTTTCATTTTCTTGATGGTGTCCTTGAATCATCCATGTTTTTAATTTTGATGAAGTTCATCTGTTTTTTTCTTGTTATTGGTATTTTTGGTGTCATACCAAATTTAGTTTGTTTTTAAATCATTGTTTCTGTCAATTAATTTTATGTCTCAAGATGAGTTGATATTTAGAGAGTTAAGTACCCTTTAGCTCTGGCCCAGTGGTTTTGGGGTATCTTGAATGGAGAGCTGTCCGTTCCCTCTTTGGACTCACCATCATGCTGCATTTACACACCTCTGTTACCGTCACCAAGCACCCAGGACTGCAGTTATTGAGAGTAGAGCTGTTTTCCTGCTGAGCATTGTAGTAGGTGCTCAGAAAATATCTGCTGAGTAGATGGTGGAACAACGGACTTTCCATTCGGGCAGGTATCACCCATGCTTTCTTTGTTTCTCTGATGCTGTTTTTCTTCTCCATTATCTCTCTGTGTCTCTGAGAGAGAGAGAGAGAGAGAGAGAGAGAGAGAGAGAGAGAGAGAGAG